>NC_053164.1:8180867-8486758 GCF_016835505.1 Polypterus senegalus | reverse complement strand
CTCGTGGTCTGGAACCCCTAAGATTTTATTTTTTTTCTCCAGTTTTTTTTTTGTTTTTTCTGTCCACCCTGGCCATAGGACCTTACTCTTATTCTATGTTAATTAATGTTGACTTATGTTTATTTTATATTGTGTCTTCTATTTTTCTATTCATTTCGTAAAGCACTTTGAGCTATATTTTTTGTATGAATATGTGCTATATAAATAAATGTTGATTGATTGATTGAATGGATGGGTGGATGGATGGATAATAGTCACAATGTAAAAGTTGACCAGGAACAAGAAAAAGAGTTGGGGTGACACCGCAATCCAGGATATTAAGGTCAAATATTAAAGGCTTTTCAGCAAAAGAATATACCCCCTTTAGGACACGAGTCTCAGACTAGACTGGCCAAGATGACGACACTTCCTATTAAGTACAAGCCAGGCAGGAAGAGGTGGGTCCAGGGGAATGGACAAAGAAGGTGAGTTAGAGGGGGTTGGGTTGTCACTTATCCATTCTGTAGAAGGAGCAAGAGAAGAGGTGTTAGTATACACTGCCATCTTGAGGATCAGAGTTGAATTAGCACCAACTTTAAGCTGTCCCCAAGGTATGCGTCTGTGACAACTGTTACACATGTTCTAGGTTTGTTTTTACTTTGGAATCCATTCTTAATTAGTGAGTTCAAAAGGTCCCAAACTCCAAAAAAAACTGGCTTATTGGCCTGCACAGGCCCAAAATGCAGCTGACGTTTTAAAGTTTTAAAAACCAAATGGAGAGGGGCAGAAATTGCAAATCACACTGACCTAAAGAAAAGAAAGTTCCACAAATATTCTAAATATTTTTTATTATCATAATAAATTGTTTACACTTATGTTCTGGGTTTATTTTGAGTTTAATTGGGAAACTCAAAAGGCCCTAAACTCAAAAAACAGGCTTTCTGGCTTGCATGGACCCAAAATGTAGCTCAGGTTTTAAAATCTTTTAAACTCAAATGGAGAGTGGGAAGAAAATGCAAAAACCCTAAAGTTCCACAAATATTGTAAATATTTATTATTGTCATAATATACATTGCTATACATATGTCCTGGGTTTATTATGAGTTTGGAATCACCAGGAATGAGTTCCCATTGTCTGTTTAATGATAGAATAAGTAATGAGATAAAGGGGCTGTTATGTCATTTTCTTCCTTTCATCCCTCAGTAGATTAGCAAACACCAATTCCCTTTAGTGTAGTTAGTTTGAATTCTAAATAGAATTGTTCTTTAGTTTTTGACTCAGTTTTTAACTGACTAACTTGTCACCTTGCCTTTTGAACTTTGGTGTCTTGGTTTAATTTTGATTCTACAACGTATGACTGTTGTTTGCCCTGACCACATCTTACTTTTAGCAATTAACCCCCCCACCGCCCCACATGATATGAATGGATTTGTTATTCTACTGTGCTACAAATCAGTAGCACAGATCTACAATAGAATTCCTGTAGCCTACGAAAATAACTCATAATCCCGGCCCACCTTAAATTCCTTCGCACCTCATCATCAGCGTCTTTTGTGTTGTAAATGTGTCGATCAGCACAAGCAGCAAGCAGCCTGCTATCCCATCACCCATCGCTGCAGGAAGGGCAGAAACACCCCCTGCATCGACCTTCCCACTGTGGCTCAATTTGAGAAATCCATGATCACAAATTTAGGTATGAAAATGGATTCCACTTTAAAACTTGATTGCCATGTGAACGATGTGGTAAAATCTCCCTTTTTCAAGTTGAGGCGGTTGTCAAAAAATCAAGCCTGTTTTGTCTAAACACAACCTTGAAACAGTGATACCTGCTTTTATATCATCTCGTCTAGAATACTGCAATGCGCTTGTTTTTGGAATTAGCCAGGCCTCCATTGCTCGCCTGCAGCTGGTGCAAAGTGCTGCTGCTCGATTTTTAACTGGCACAAGAAAGCATGAGCAGGTTACCCCAAGTTTGGCAAGTTTGGCTTCCATTCACTGGCTTCCAGTTTGTTTTCAAATCCATTTTAAGATCCTTGTATTTGTTTTTAAATCTTTTAATGGCTGTGCCCCATTTTATTTGTCATAACTGCTTCACCCTTACTTACCGTCTCGCTCTCTCAGGTCAGCAGACCAGATGCTTTTACTTGTTCCCAAGGCACGATGCAAACTCCGAGGTGACCGAGCTTTTTCAGTTGCAGCCGCAAAACTCGGGAACGATTTGCCGTTGCACGTTAGGCCGTCTCCTTCGCTAGATGTCTTTAAATCCTGTTTAAAAACACATTTTTACTCTCCCGCTTTTATCCCAGTGTGATATGTTGGCTATCTGTGTATTTTTTATTAAGAATCTCTTCAATTCTTATGTGTTTCTGTGTTTCTGTTTCATTTAGCCTTTGGTTTTGTGTGTCTGATATGTTGGGTTTTTATTGTACAGCATTTTGGTCAGCCTTGATGTTGTTTTTAAAGTGCTTAATAAATAAATTAATTATGGCGCACATGATCACAATTTATGCGCTAGTCTTTTCCTTTTCCTTCCTTCCTTCTTTCAAACCACCCCAGGTGAGCTTTGTCCTCCTCCTCCTCCTGACTCCTGTTCTCAGAGCAGGTTGTGGTGGCTCCCTTTATGCTGGACCCAAGAGTACTACCAGAGTCACAATATTATACCGAGGATGCCAGATCAGGTGTAACCTCCTAGGAAATGGTGCAAAGCCATTCTCAGAAAGCATGGGATGCAGTAGAGCTGCCCACCAGGACTATGATTCCCAAGTTGCCCTGCGGGTATGCATTGGGGAGATTCAGTATACCGCCACCTAGTGCATTGGAGGGGTATACAGCCATTCCAAGACGGCTTTTCTCCAGGACTTCCATTTCATAGTTCCAAACGAAAAAAGGAACAACATCCATACCAGCTGGGGCATCCATCCATCGGTGCCCTTGGTCCACTGCATGGGTTCTTTGGCCAGGCAAATAACAATCCTTCCTTGTCAGTAAGCCAGTCCATCCCTTGCCTTCATGTATGTTCTTAACACCGTTCCACCTACAAGAGTCACGTTAGCCACACCACCGAGTGTCAACTTCTTGGTTCCCCCTGAGGCTATGTGTTTGGGTACACATCAGAAAGAATCTTCCCTGCAGCATAAAAGATAACATGAGATGACTTCATTGTCTTTGTATTGCCGAGGTTCAGCAAACAACAAGATCACAAAAGAGGAGAATCATGGGATTCAAGGCACAATGAAGGCTGTCTGGCACTCACCATAAAGAACTCATCCACACAATGTCATCCTAGCAGGTTCTGTTTCACAGATGTGGTATGATAAATCATCCACGTAGACTTGACTTGCCAGGCAATAAAGAAACACCCTGGGGATGACGTCTATGAGCAGCAAGGCACACTTATTAGACAGCAAATCTGTGAAGTCCAGGGGTTAATTCATCTAAACAAACTAGCAGTGTACTCCCGGGCGACTGTTGGCGAGATTATTAAGAGCTTTGGAAAGGGCGGTTGGACATCAATTAAATGATGAGATCAAAATTGCAAAGCATAATTGGCCATTTAATTGGCGGGACGCGGCAGTTTTCATCAGAGTCTCTTTGAAGAGGCAAAACACTCGAGATAATAAACCGGTGCAGACATAAAGAGCTGCTAAATTCTACTTGGAGCTGAACGAAGAGCTGCATGAAAATAGTGGGTGCCAGTCGGGTATAGTCTCAGATGCCATGCCACCAAGGGGAGCCCAGGTCACCAATGTTTTGTCTTTAACCCTTTCAGATCTCAACAATGTGCGACTGATTAGCTATTAGATAACCGGCCAGCCTGATGGACTCAGTGGTCTGCTGTCTTCTCCGTTATTTTCAGTCTGCTTTGCAATATTACCAGCCAGCCCACCCTGTCCTCAACAATTTCTTCCAGATGTTCCCAGATCTACTACTAGAATGCTTCATTTACATCCACCATTAAGATGTAATATAACATCAAACCTGTTTAATATAACTCACAGGGGGTTGGAGGGCATGTAAACTACCACACGGAGCTGGGATTGGAACCCATGCCTTTAAATCAGAAAATCATCTGCAACCCACCTGGCCATTTTGTTTGTAAAGCTACTTATTTATCAGAATTGGAAGGTGCCATTTTTAGCATGAAAATTGTGGAGGGGCCATCCCAGAATTTATTGTATTTCTATGTGTACAGACTTCTCGATTTACTTTCGCAGATACATAGTATAAAGTATAAAAGAAAAAAATCAACCTCGAGATTTTCATGAATCTCGACATTTTAGACGTCCGAAAATATTGTTACCCGACATTTGCGCGCCGTCAAAATCGCGCCGACAAAATCGAGAAAGTTTCATTAAACATGAATTACTAGTTTAAAGCATATATAATAATGTTTACTTTAGAAGTCATTATGAGACGCGGCATGCCATCAGCACGGGAGGTAGTCCTTAAGATCCCGCCCTGCATATGTAGGAAGAATTGCAGCAATGGCATCCCACTCTCTTGGCCTCTCTCGCGATTTTGTCTTGGCGATTTTGTCGGCCCGCATTTGTTGAAAACCAGTTAGCGGGTTTGTCTTCGCTCATTTGTCCGTCGCGGCTTTGTCGGTGAACTCAAAAATACACTGAAAAAAGTATAACATTGATATCGTTCATTCAACGTAAATTTTCTCTTTCAAGCAACTTAAGATTAGTCATTTAGTGTTGTAGCGTGAAATATTTGGTTTCAGATCTCAATCACAGTAAAAAAAAATTACTTTGTACCAAAGTAAGTTATGGTGGAGGGAATAAACGTAAAAATCCTATTTCAATTAACCTAATATTTTAGGTTGTTCATGTGCTGTGTCGGAGGGGCCATTTGTATATTCTTCTGGTCGAACTTTCCAGCGTGCTGGCTTTCCAACTGCCAAAAGAGAAGAACACTTTCCCGAGTGTAGTGGACGTGGCAATACAGGTCTGGGCATTTTCAGCAGCAGACTCTCATAACGGAGGATTTCTGGTAAGTAACCCTGTTTCTCAACTGTTAATTTTAAGTATAAGAACATGTAATAAAACACACTTTCAAGAAAGCTGTAGAAACGTTTCATAATTTTTGGTTGTATATTTAAAATTTACACTGCAAAATGCTTGTGTATTTGCACTAGATTTTTAAATAAATGTAAAAAGTATAGCATTGGAATGTGTTATGTTCAGAAAATTTGTAATAGCATAAAAACAGGTTACGACCAATAAACCATTTTAAATGGTAACAACTTAAAAAATAGATTTACTTCAGTATAGAACAAGTGAATTACACCCAATCACTTTAAATGATTTGACTCAACTTAAAAATTGTGGGTTCACTAAGATAAAAAGAATTATATTGGTTCAGATTGAAAATATTAAGTGTGAATCATAACCTTAATTCAGTGGCTCTCAACCTGTGGGACGGGCCCCCCTAGGGGTGCGCAAAGTAACAAAAAGGGCGGCACGAAGATGTGAAATAAAGAAAACAAGAATCAAAAATATGGTGCCAGATCAGGTGTAACCTCCTAGGAAATGGAGGAAAGCCATTCTCAGAAAGCATGGGATGCAGTAGAGCTGCCCATCAGGACTATGATTCCCAGGTTGACCTGCGGGTATGCATTGGGGAGATTCAGTCAAGGGATACCGCCACCTAGTGCATTGGAGGGGTATACAGCCATGCCAGGCAGCTTTTCTCCAGGACTTCCATTTCATAGTTCCAAACGGGAAAAGGAACAACATCCATACCAGTTGGGGCATCCATCCATCGGTGCCCTTGGTCCACTGCATGGGTCCTTTGGCCAGGCAAATAACAATCCTTCCTGGTCAGTAAGCCAGTCCATCCCTTGCCTTCCTGTATGTTCTAAACACCGTTCCACCTACAAGAGTCACGTTAGCCACACCACCGAGTGTCAACTTCTTGGTTCCCCCTGAGGCTATGTGAACAAGTGAATTACACCCAATCACTTTAAATGATTTGCCTCAACTTAAAAATTGTGGGTTCACTAAGATAAAAAGAATTATATTGGTTCAGATTGAAAATATTAAGTGTGAATCATAACCTTAATTCAGTGGTTCTCAACCTGTGGGACGGGCCCCCCTAGGGGTGCGCAAAGTAACAAAAAGGGGGGCACGAAGATGTGAAATAAAGAAAACAAGAATCAAAAATATGAAAAGAACACCTGTTGAAACCAAAACAATTAACTTAAACTACACTCTGATAGTAGGACAATAAATCTAGAGTTAGATAAATGTCGATAAAAGTTAAGTAGGTGTAATAAAATATGCATCTACATTTCAAAAAAATGTTACGGGGAGTGCGATTAAAACTGTTATGAAAACTCGGGTCGCAAATACTTAAAGGTTGAGAAACGCTGCCTTAATTATTTTTGTAAGTTGAATGGAGGTTAGACTTTTCTCAGTGTACCATTATTGAAATTATTTCGGTCTGTCTGTGTGTAAACACGATGACTCGAGAACGCTTTGCTCTCGGTTTAGTGAGATTTTGTACCCCTACTTCATATCAAAAATAAGAAATCCTATCAACTTTTGGGCCACTTCTGGCAAATGGAAGTGATACTTTAACTGAACACTTTTGCAAATTTTCAAGTAAACTATGGTTGTAATTACAGAGAGATGATGCTCTGCCCCCTGCTCGCTTTGCTTGCCAACCCCCAGGCGGGCGCCATGCGTTAGCCTCTTCGCGGATCTGCCGCTCGCATATGGGGATGCAGATGTACAATTTAAACAGGTTGCTATTTTCATGGGAATAAAAGAGCTAACTATTTTACATTACAGCAAGTAATTAACCATATTAAAAAATAGTAAAACGTAATTAATGGAAACAAAATTATGTTTCATGTTGCGTTATACGTTTTCGTTCTGTTTGGCTTTGAAATTAACACACAAATACTTTTTAAACTTACACTTTTACTGTAAAACTTCAGTAAAAACTATTTTTTGAATTAACTTTTCGTCGATATTGCTTTAAATTTTGAGTGTTTGGAGTTACATCGCGACAACGCAACATATGACTGCCCGTGAGTGAGTATCATTTCTTTCTCTCTAATGAGTAAACTGAATGTTTCTCAATGTGATTTGTTAATTGTCATAGCAAAAGCTATTATAACGGGAAACTGTTAACGTTTTAATACAAATGGCACATCAAGTTTTCATTTTGTGTCCAATGTTATCCACTGAAGATGGACTACATTACCTTTCTTGTCGGCTGTTAAAATTTTACAAGTCAGAATTGTTCGACCAACTTTGAATACAACTAATCTTGTCGTATTGCGGAGTCCATCACTCAGACATAAATTACACAATAACATTACAATACGTCCTTCTTTCAACGGTAATTCATGCGGTGGAAGACCAGACGGTGTTAACGGTTGTAGATATTCTTCATGATATTGTAAGTTGATGTTTTCGTCTAACGCACTATCACCACCAACTGTTTCAGCAGAGTCTATTGATACGCATTTAACCAATTTGCTGTGTAACTAATCGACAATTTTCACATTAATTTGTTTGACTTCATCGTTTCTCTGTGCTAGGATTGCCTGTGTACTCATTTCTTCTGTTGAGAACTAGTCGGGATGAAATTCTTCAATAAGATTTAGACATAAGTCTTTTATTGGGAACTGAAAGTGAGGGAAACGTATCTTATATGACTAAGATTTCTGAAAGCGGGGAGTAGACTTGAATGTTTGGTGAATGTGTTTTCTCGGTTCTGATCGTTAACGATTGTTATGTCACCATTTTGTTTCAATTGCTGTAGCATTATTGTAGATGTATTGCTAGTGATGTCTGTGGTAAGCCAGCCCCGGACACAGACAGACAGACAGACACCGAATATTCCAAACACACACGGTTTATTATCAAACTCCGGCACACAACACAATGCTCTTGCACCAAACGCCTTTGTATCAGTCGTTCTCTCTCCTCTCCGGACATCTCCTTCCACCTTTCCACCTCTCCTCCCAAGTGTTGCCTTCATCTTCCCGACTCTCTTGCTCGAGGGAGGCGTCCTCTTTTATAATCACCCGGCTGTGCTCCAGGTGCTCTGTGATTGTTTTGCCACGTGCAAAAGTTCGCTCACGACACTGCTATTGTGGGCTGCATCAGGAGTGGGCAGGAGGAGGAGTACAGGAAGCTAATCAAAGACTTTGTTAAATGGTGCGACTCAAACTACCTACACCTTAACACCAACAAGACCAAGGAGCTGGTGGTGGATTTTAGGAGAACCAGGCCCCTCATGGACCCCGTGATCATCAGAGGTGACTGTGTGCAGAGGGTGCAGACCTTTAAATACCTGGGAGTGCAACTGGATGATAAATTGGACTGGACTGCCAATACTGATGATCTGTGTAAGAAAGGTCAGAGCAGCCTATACTTTCTGAGATGGTTGGCATCCTTCAACATCTGCAGTAAGATGCTGCAGATGTTCTACCAGACGGTTGTGGCGACGCCCTCTTCTATGCGGTGGTGTGCTGGGGTGGCAGCATAAAGATGAAAGACGCCTCACGCCTGGACAAACTTGTTAAGAAGGCAGGCTGTATTGTAGAATTAAAGTTGGACAGTTTAACATCTGTGGCAGAGCGACGGGCGCTGAGCAGACTCCTGTCAATCATGAAGAATCCACTGCATCCACTTAATAGTGTCATCTCCAGACAGAGGAGTAGCTTCAGTGACAGACTTTTGTCATTATCTTGCTCCACTGACAGACTGAGGAGATCGTTCCTTCCCCACACTATGCGACTCTTCAATTCCACCCAGGGGAGTAAATGCTAACATTAATTTTATTTTAATTTTTTTCATTTTTATTACTATTTAATTTAATATTGTTTCTTTGTATCAGTATACTGCTGCTGGATTATGTGAATTTCCCTTGGGATTAATAAAGTATCTATCTATCTATCTATCTATCTATCTATCTATCTATCTATCTATCTATCTATCTATCTATCTATGTGATGGCCTTCTGGTGGCACTTCTTGGTGTTGCGGAAGTGCCGCCTGAGCACCCGGAAGCACTCAATCCTCCAGGTGCCCCCTTGTGGTGGCCACTGGCACCAATAGGGTTGAGATTCCATGCTTGGTCCCCGAGGACCCCATACAGACCAGGGTGGCTGCCTTCTTGTGGTCCAGGCGAACCGGCCATCCGCCACATGTCACAGATGCAATGGTATTAATGTTAATCATTTGATCCCTGAATTTGACAGATAACCTAAACCTTTAATTTTCTGTATTTCCGCACTACAGTAGAGGCATTGCTAGTGATGTTATGGACGTAAGAGTAGAAATGTTTATTTGTTTATTTTCTGAAGTATGTGAAGAACTTAAAGACTGTACGTGTTTCACATTGATTTAAAAATTTTCTGGCTTTCGATTGTTTCAACTTTCATTAGAACATTACATCCATCCATTATCCAACCTGCTATATCCTAACTACATGGTCACGGGTGTCTGCTGAAGCCAATCCCAGCCAACACAGGGAGCAAGGCTGGAAAGAAACCCCGGGCAGGGCGCCAGCCCACCGCAGTAGAACATTACAATAATCTGGAAAAGAACAGGCCATTCAGAACAACAAATCTTGCCAATCGTATCCACTTAACTCTTCCAAAATAAGATCAAGTTGAGTTTTGAAGGTTCATGAAGTCCTACTGTCCACCACACTACTTGGTCACTTGGTTTACCCCAAGCAAATTTCCAACTGTGCCTGACATTCTCTTAGCCTTCTGCACACTGTCTGGCAGTTGATAGTGTAGAGTCCACTGTGACTCCTAAATCCTTCTCATAAGGTAGACTTTTGGTGTTACTTTCATATCGTGCCTACTGGAGAGTAAATACGCATCTGCATAAAGTTAAATGAAAAATATGTGATACGTCTCCTGTCATAAAGCTGAAGCACATCAGTGTATGCCTTCAGCAGAGCTTGTCTTCTGTCATACATTTGGCTATTTGAAGATCAGAACATTCTAGATGAGAACAGGCCATTCAGCCCAACAAAGCTCGCCAGTCCTATCCACTTGATTCTTCTAGTTAAGTTGTGAATGTCCCTGAAGTCCTACTGTCTACCACACTGGTCACTTACTCCACATATTTGTGGTTCTCTTTATAAAAAAAACTTCCTAATGTTTGTTCGGAATTTCCCCTTCATAAGTTTCCAACTGTGTCCCGTGTTCTTGATGAACTCATTTTAAAGTCACCGTCTCGATCCGCTTGACTAATTCCCTTCATCATTTTAAACACTTCAATCAGGTCTCCTCTTCATCATCTTTTGTTTAAACTGTAAAGGCTCAGCTCTTTTAATCTTTCCTCATAACTCATCCCCTGTAGCCCTGAATCAGCCTCGTTGCTCTTCTCTGGACCTTCTCTTGTGCTGCTATGTCTTTTTTGTACCCTTGAGACCAAAACTGCACCCAGTACTCCAGATGAGGCCTCACCAGTGTGTTATAAAGCTTGAACAGATCCTCCTGTGACTTGTACTCCACACGTCAAGGCGCTATATAACCTGACATTCTGTTAGCCTTCTTCATGGCTTCTGCACACTGTCTGGCAGTTGATAGCTTAGAGTCCACTGTGACTCCTAAATCTTTCACATCAGGTGAACTTTTGGTGTTACATTCATATTGTGACTACTGGAGAGTAAATACACATCTGCATTCAGTTAAATGAAAACTATGTGATACGTCTCCTGTCATAAAACTGAAGCACATCAGTGTATGCCTTCAGCTGAGCTTGTCTTTTGTCATACATTCGGCTATTTGAAGATCAGAACAATCTGAACAAGAACAAAGCTCTCCATCCCTATCCACTTAATTCTTCTAAAATAACATCAAGTCGAGTTTTGAAAGTCCCTAACGTCTTACCGTCTACCACACTACTTGGTCGCTTATTCCATTGTTGTGTAAAGAAAAACTTCCTAACGTTTGTGCGAAATTTACCCTTCACAAGTTTCCAACTGTGTCCCCGTTTTCTTGATGAACTCATTTTAAAGTCACCGTCTCGATCCACTGGACTAATTCCCTTCATAACGTTAAAGACTTCACTCAGGTCTCCTCTTCATCTCCTGTAAAGGCTCAGCTCTTTTAATTTTTCCTCATAACTCATCCCCTGTAGCCCTGAATCACCCTAGTCGCTCTTCTCTGGACCTTCTCTGGTGCTGCTATGTCTTTATGGAGACCAAAACTGCACCCAGTACTCCAGATGAGGCCTCACCAGTGTGTTATAAAGCTTGAGCAGAACCTCCTGTGACTTGTACTCCACACATCAAGGCGCTATATAACCTGACATTCTGTTAGCCCTCTTAAAGGCTTCTGAACACTGGCTGGCAGTCGATAGCATAGAGTCCACTTCGACTACTAAATCCTTCTCATAAGGTGGACTCTCGACTCTCCCATTGTGTATTCACACCTCACATTTTTACTTCCTATGTGTAATTCTTTACATTTACTGACATTAAATTTCATCTGCCACAAATCTGCCCAAGCCTATCTGCTATCCAAGTCCCTCTGTGATGATATAACAGATTCCAAATTATCTGCCAATCCACCTATCTTGGTATCACCTGCAAACTTAACCAGCTTGTGACTTATATTCCTATCTAAATCATTTATAGATATTAAACATTGCAGTGGCTCTAGCACTGCTCTTCTTGGCCAGACAAGAATTCACGTGTGGATGTCCGTTTTCCTCAACTATGAACACTCTGGAGTCCATGATCACATGCGGCCAATGGGAGGATAACAGGAGCCTGGACAGGAAGTTGGAGAGATGGAGAGAAAGGAATAAAAAAGTGGAAGGACTCTATTCTATTCTAATTCTAATTCTATTTTTCTTCTTGGTATCTTGATGTGGCACGCGGTGCCAGTGCTCCACTGCCAAGCTGATCTCCTGCAGAACACATAAAGCAGCTCATGGAATCATCGGATGGAAAGATTCTATTGCCATTTTGGACAGCCCACCTTGGACTTTACTGTAGAATAACCAGCAGGGGGCATCCTTAGTGTCCTTAGACAGATGGATTCATTGAAATTTTGGCCACATTTGACTTGATAAATGGCCACATTTTAGGAAACAGATTCACTTTGGGTTAAACGTTCATGTTTATAAGTACGTATGTGTGGCCACTTGGTGGTCCTGGTTGTGAGTTAGGTCCACTCACGGTGCCCATCTTGTATCCCACAAGTGGATATCTTATGGTAGCCCAGATGATTTTACTCTGCAGCCTCACCTAAAAACTCATCACAAGGCCATTAGGGACACTTCACATTTTAAATCACAGTGTTATTAATTTAGGAGCTCCTGAGAGGTGCCCTGGATACTGCAATTTTAACAGCAAACAAAAGAAATTCATCTTCAAAGAAAGTCATTAGTGAGGAAAAACAACAAAATATGCCTCAGGTTCCAAATTAGCAGCTCGCTCGCTGAGATCTCCTCACCCGAGACCTAATCAGCGCTTCTCCCGAGGTCACATTGCCAGCCCACCAAAATGGAGCAAGGCTCTCCTCTGCAAAAATTCACTGCAAAATGTTGCCGTCAGCATCCCGTCTGGACTGGCAGAGCTGCCCCTGCTTTTAAATCGTGTTGTCTCAGTGGCAGTCGAGGTTGATGTGTGCGAGTCAAGACAAAAAAAAAAACAAGGAGAAATGAGAAAGAGAAAAAAAATGAAAAGAGAAGTCTGCCTGATGTTAACTTGACAGGGGAGTTAGTCAGCAATTTCCATACCAAGCCCAGGTGGCGTTCCCACTCACTGCTTCAAGGCCGCGATGCCCCAGGAGGGTCATGCTAACCTGCTCTGTGCTGGCGAGGATCTGCTAGTGCGAGGAAACAGCTGCTCTGACAGATGGCACAGAGACGCCATTGGAGTAAGCAAGGCAGGAGCGAACCTGAGCCTCCGCATCTGAATGAGACGCCATGGTGCTCGGAGAATGAAAGGAGGGGCTCACGTGCCGAGGGGTCTACTTCATAGTTCATTTATTTAGAGGACGTGAGTTTAAAGTAATCAATCAGGTGCAACTTTGTCAAAGGCCATTAATAACAAGTTGTTGAGTATATTTGTATTTCACCATTAAATTGTGCCTATCACAGCTATGTGCCCATTATGTAGTGCCTTTCATACCCACCTTATTGTGCTCTTCGCTCCCATCAGTTTAATAAAATTTAGTAGAAAGAGACTTTCAGGTATAACTACAGTATATATAGTGCCTTTCACATCTATCTATCTATCTATCTATCTATCTATCTATCTATCTATCTATCTATCTATCTATCTATCTATTATATTGTGCCTTTCACATCTATCTATCTATCTATCTATCTATCTATCTATCTATCTATCTATCTATCTATCTATCTATCTATTATATAGTGCCTTTCACATCTATCTATCTATCTATCTATCTATCTATCTATCTATCTATCTATCTATCTATCTATCTATCTATCTATGATACAGTGATTTTCACACCTTTCAATTTGTTATATAGTGCCATTCATCTCTAGTTCTAGACATGATAGAGTGTGTATCTTGCCTATTTAAAATATAATGATTATCTATCTATCAATAATAGAGGACTTCTACCAATACCATGCTATATTTTCCATCGTGTCTTTCACATCTATCTATTAAGTCTATCATAATTACATTGATGTAGTGCTTTTCACTCGTATCTAACTGTTATATAGTGCCTTTAACAGATATTTGTAAATTATATAGTTCCTTTTTCCCTATCTGTCCATTATACACGACCCACTCTCTGTTTCTGTTTTCTAGTGGCTTTTGCCTCTATTTATCTATTATGCAGTACATTTTACACCTATCTATGTAAGATGTGTTGCATTTTATATGTATTGCATAGTGTTTTAATGTACTTTAGAGTTTTGTGCAATTATCATTTAATGCATAGTGCCCTTCACATTTATAACACACTATCTTGCACATCTATCTATATCTACAGTAAATCTATATCTATCTATCTATCTATCTATCTATCTATCTATCTATCTATCTATCTATCTATCTATCTATCTATCTATCTATAAAATCCTATGTCTGTCTGTCTATCTGTCTTTCACAAAAGAACTACTTAACGGACTTCGATCGGTTTTTTTTTTTTTATTTTTTATAATTTGCTTGAACATTCCAGTTGATTTTGCGACTTCTCCCTTTGCACTAAGCAGCAGAGTTCGCAGGGGGCACTGATTTATTTGCATGAATCTGAGAGAGATGCAGCAGGCTAGGGGGTGCCCATTCCACTCACGTGCCAGTCTCCATTCGAGTCGCTTTACCTCTCACCATGTGTTGGAGCGCACCTCACCTCTGCTTAGCTAGTGATACCTGTTTGTTGAGCAGACATCATCATCTAGAGATTGTTAAAGAGTAACCTTTGATGTTTTTAAGATTGAGATCAGAGCTACGAGTGTTTTAGAGGGTAGCTGCTCATTGGCAGAGATATCACGGCCCTGTGCTTTTCTATCCACATACAGGGGACGCTCTCCCTTCAGAGCTGAACACGTGCCAACTTGTGACACAGGAGCATACCTACCTTTGGTTTGGCAAGAATTACATTTATTTTTTGTTTGTTTTTAAAGTGTTTTCCTGGTTCACTAGTATGTGGACGGAGCTGTGAGGGACAGCTAGTTTAAAAATAAAAAAGAAATGTCTCACTGAAGCAAGTATTCAGTGTTCATAGGTTTGATGTGACAAGCTGCCCACACCTGGATTTGAGGAGTTCTTCTCTGCAGGTCTTCTCAAGCTCCCTCAGGTTGGATGGACAGCTACAGCATGTTCAGGTCTCTCCAGAGATTTTCATCTGCGATCAAGTCTGGACTCTGATTGGGCAGCTCAAGGACATACCAGGAATTGTCAGTCAGGCATTATCTCTGCTTTGTGCTTCACGTTATTGTTTGTGTTGGAAGGTAAACCATTCAGGCCAGTCTGAGGGCCAGACATCACTCAAAGGCAAAATCAGGCATTGAATAAAAAATTGAAAGGGATGAAAAGTACAATATGATAGAAAGAGAGAGAAAAAGAGAGACAGAGAGAGAAAGAGAGATAGATAGATAGATAGATAGATAGATAGATAGATAGATAGATAGATAGATAGATAGATAGATAGATAGATAGATAGATAGATAGATAAAGTCAGAGAGAGAGATAGACAGAGATAGAGAAATAGATATATAGATAGAGGGAGAGAGAGAGAGAGAGAGAGAAAGAGATATATAGAGAAAAAGAGAGAGACATAGATATATATAGAGAGAGAAAGAGACAGAGAGATAGATAGACAGATAGATATGAAAGGTAATATACTGTATAACAGATAGATAGATAGAGATAGAGAGAGAGAGTGAGATAGATAGATAAAGAGAAAGAGAGAGATAGAGAGAGAAAGAGAGAAAGAAAGATTCCAAGCCCTTTACCTGAGGCCCCCAACATAACCAGGGCGGACGCCCCCTCGCGGTCTGGAGGAGGTACAAGCCCTCCTCCGGTCCTCCTGGGCATCCCGGCCGGGCTCCAGCCCCAGCCGGATGCCACAATAGATAGATAGATAGATAGTGTCACACACAAGCGCATGGGGAGCGGCTTAAGGACCCGCAGGGCGCTGCGATCAACTGTGCCGGGGTACAAGGGCGAAGTACTGACCTTTCTTCTTTTGTTTCCCTAGAAGGACCGAAACACCAGAAGTCTACAACTCCCTCCAGCTTCCGGAGTCCTTTCTAACCTCCGGTCCCCCAAAGATCACATCATTCTTCCCACCACGCAACACTGCTCTCTCCATCATTATCTGTGCACCCTTATAAAATGTCCGACCCAGTTTATTTTGACTGTCTGTTGTACTGGATTGAAAACACTGACTCAACTCGCATTTTTTTTGTCTTTACAGTTATACGGGGCTTAAAACACCCCAAACCTTTAGAGAGAGAAAAAGAGACAGAGAGAGAAAGAGAGATAGATAGATAGATAGATAGATAGAGAGATAGATAGATATGAAAGGCACTATATAATAGATAGATAGATAGATAGAGAGACAGAAAGAGACAGATAAATAGATAGATACGTAGATAGATAGATAGATAGATAGATAGATAGATAGAAAGAGAGAGACAGAAAGAGACAGATAAATAGATAGATAGTAGATAGATAGATAGATAGATAGATAGATAGATAGATAGATAGATAGATAGATAGATAGATAGATATAGAGATGGAAAGAGACAGATAATAGATAGATAGATAGATAGATAGATAGATAGATAGATAGATAGAGACAGAAAGAGACAGATAAATAGATAGATACGTAGATAGATAGATAGAGAGAGAGAGAAAGATAGATAGAGAGAGATATAGATAGATAGATAGATAGATAGAGAGAAAAAAGATAGATAGGTAGAGAGAAAGAGAGATAGATAGAGAGAAAGAAAGAGACAGAGAGATACATAGATAAATAGATAGAGAGAGATAGAGAGAGAGCAAAAGAAAGAGACAGATAAAGAGAGAGAAAGAAAGATAGATAGATAGATAGATAGATAGATAGATAGATAGATAGATAGATAGATAGATATAGAGAAAGAGACAAAGATAGATAGATAATAAAGGTAATATATAATAGATAGATATGAAAGGCACTATATAGATAGATAGATAGATAGATAGATAGATAGATAATACATTGTAAATGAGTGTGAAATTTCACTATATAATAGATTAACGGGGTGGGCGGCATGAGATGTCATCAGGATTCCTTGAATGGATTTAGCCAAGAGCATGTGATTCTTCTAAGGACCCTCTACTTTTGGAGCACTAACTGGATGCAAGGTCCAGACTGAATGGTGACCAATACCTTGGCTGACAGCAGTTCTTTATTCACTGATTGCTTTCTGTTGACAAAGTGAAATGTCACACAGTCATTATTAACTTTCTGTTGAGCATTAATATGTCTTAGCAGTAGGTAAAGGCTCAGATCCTGACACTAGATGGCGCTATACACTAAAATGCCAAGGAAAAAAAATCAGAAACAGCATGGAAAAAAAATGTGAATCATGCCACCTGGCACCAATCTGTTAAAACTGTGTTATCCAGCAGGAAACATATGGCATTATTAGAAATCCAAACCCTATTCCCTTATTCTCTTGTTGGCACATCATAATTGTCCAATAAAAAGAAGCAAAACGAAAAAAATAGCCTGGATTTAAAAAGCTGGAAGAGCTGCCAGCCATGTAGCTGGTGTCACGCTTCACTGGAACTAGAATGAAGGGAAGAAATTCTCCAATGGGCAAAAAAATAAATAAATAAAAAAGGCCAAATGCCTCATCTCTGAGTTAACTACTTTAAGTGCCCAAAATTGGTTAATGAAATCAAAGGGTGAAGAGGGAAAGGTGAGGATGTGCACCCAAAGTACACGGGAGCTCACCGTGGATATTGAGCACACCATCTGTCCTTCTATTGTTTGTCCCAAACTTCTTTTTCTGTAAGGAGCAAAGACCAAGATTAGGATTAGTAATTGATAAAGCAGGGCTTGTGGGGGTGAGAGGGCGTGTGCTGGAGTGTCCTCAGTGTTTGGCATCCATCCATCCATCCTGTTTCTTAACCCAAACTGCCATAAATTAATTGATTATGTGATGCTGAAAGAAGAGCATTCATTCATTCATTAGTTATTTGATTGATTAATCAATTGATTCATTCATACATTTAATGATTGACTGAGTCATTATTTCCTTTATAGATTAGTTAATTCATTCATTGATTCTATGATTCATTCATTCACCTAGTAGTTGGTGATTGAGTAACGTTTTATAGTGTCATCCAAAACCAAATCATTTATTCATGTACTGTTTATTTCATTCATTAATTGATTGATTGATCAATCAATTGATTTATTTGTATATCTACTCATTAATTGATTCATTTTTTCCTTCTTTGATCAATTCAATCATTCATTTATGCATTCATTCATTCACACACTGATTGATTAGTTGATGCTGATAATGATATCTGAAACTAGAGTATTCATTCATTCACATATTTGTTCATTCATTAGTTGACTGATTGACCAATCACTTGATTTATTCATACATTTACTGATTGATTGAATTCTTTCCTCCATTGATTGGTTCATTCATTCATTTACACACTAATTGATTAACTGATGTTGATAATGGTATTCATTCATTCACATATTAGCTCATTCATTAGTTGATTGATTAATCAACCAATTGATTTCTTCATACATCTACTGATTGATTATTTTCCATTTCATTCCATTTCATTCATTCATTCAGACACTGATTCATTAATTGATCTTTTATAACTAGAGCATTAATTCATTCACTCATTAGTTCATTCATTAGTTGAGTGATTGATCAAGACATTCATTCATTCACACCTTTATTGATCGATTGGTCCATTCTTTCTTTCATTGATCAGCTCATTCATTTATTGCTTCTTTGAGCCTTTCACTTCTTCACACACTGACTGATTGATTAATTGATTTCATTTTAATGGCATCTAAAACTAAAGCATTAGGTCATTCATTAGTTGGTGGGTTGATCATGATGGACAACCCGTTCAGGTGTAATCCCTGCTTTGTGTGACCAGTCCTGCTGGGTCAGGCTCTGACTTCCTATAACGCTGAGTTTGGTCCAAGTGGGTTACTTAAATAAATAAACAGATGATGAATGGATGGATGGATGGATGGATGGATGGATGGATGGATGGATGAGTGAATGTGACCTGCGACAGGCTGGTGTCTCATCTCATGATCACTGGCTGCCTTTGTGCTCGAGAATGGACATGGCCTCCAGCAACCCTTACATAGGGAAACCGATGGACACACCGACGGGCGGTAGTTGAATGGATGAGTGAATGTGACTTTTGGTGTCCCAGTCAGGATTAGTCCCCTGCCTTGTGACCAGTTCTGGGACTGGATGTGGCTTCTTGTGACCGTAAATTAAATTAAAATAGTTTTAAATAAACAGATGAGTTGACGTATACACGTGTCCTCTGATACACTGGTGCCCTGTCCTGAACTGGTTTCTAGCTTATGCCCAATCAGTTGGATGATGGAAGGATGTGACGTTTGACAGACTGCTGTCACATGCAGGATGAAATAAATGGATAGATGGATGGAGAGAGATATAACGGCTGGATAAATGTGACTTGTGACTGACTGCTGTCATATTCAGGGTCAAGTAAATTAATGGATTGATGGCTGGATGGATGGATGAATGGATGTGACCTGTGACAGACTGACTGATGTTCCATCCAGGTTAAGTTCTTGGTTTCTGTCCAGTCCTGCTAGGATGGTTTCTGGTTTCCTACAGCCCTGAGCTTGGGCTAATTAAATACATGGATGGATGGATGTGACCTGTGACAAGCTGATGTCCCCTTCAGGGTTAGTCCCTGTCTTGTGCTTAGTACTGCTGAGACTGAATGTGACTTCAAGCAGAGCTTGCCTAGATAAATGGATGGAGGCCCAGATGGATGGATGGTAGTTTTAGTAAATAGTTAAATGGGTGAGTGAGTATGACTTGTGACAGATGTCCACTTCTGATGTGGCTCCTGCCTTGTGCTCAGAGTGGTTGGGCTGGGTTCTGGCTTCATACCACCCTAGGCTTCAGCTAAGTGGGCTAATTAAATTCATGGATCATTGGAAGGATGAATGGATGTGACAAGCTGATGTCCCATCCAGGTTAAAATCCCTGTTTTGTGCCCAGTTCTACTGGGACAGTTTCTGGTTTCCTACAACCCTGAGCTTGGGCAAAGTGGGCTATTTAAATTCATAGATCATTGGATGGATGTGACATGTGACTGACTGATGTCCTATCCAGGGTTAGTCCCTGTCTTGTGCTCAGTACCGCTGAATGTGTCTTCTGCCAGTAACTGCCTAGATAAATAGATGGATGGTAGTTTTAGTAAAGAGTTGAATGGACGAGTGAATGTGGCTTGTGACAGGGGATGTCCTGTTCTGACGTGGCTCCTGCCTTGTGCTCAGTGCAGCTGGGCCGGGTTCTGGCTTCATACCACCCTAGACTTCAGCTAAGTGGGCTAATTAAATAGATTGATGTAAGGATGGGTGGATGGATGAAATTAATGTAACCTGTGACAAGCTGATGTCCCTTCCAGAGTTAGTCCTAGTCTTGTGCTCAGTACTGCTGAGACTGAATGTGCCTTCAAGCAGTGCTTGCCTAGATACAGTCATATGAAAAAGTTTGGGAACCCCACTTAATTCTTTGGATTTGTGTTTTTCATTGGCTGAGCTTTCAAAGTATCAACTTCCTTTTAATATCTGACATGCCTTATGGACACAGTAGGATTTCAGCAGTGACATGAAGTTTATTGGATTAACAGAAAATATGCAATATGCATCATAACAGAATTAGACAGGTGCATAAACGTGGGCACTCAACAGAGATATGACATCAATACTTAGTTGAGCCTCCTTTTGCTCCTTTGAGCCTCCAGACGCTGTCCTCCTATAGCCTGTGATGAGTGTCTGGATTCTGGATGGAGGAATTTCTGACCATTCTTCATACAAGATCTCTCCAGTTCAGTTCATTTTGATGGACAGCCTGCTTCAAATCATCCCATAGATTTTCGATGATATTCAAGTCAGGGGACTGTGACGGCCATTCCAGAACATTGTACTTCTCCCCCTGCATGAATGCCTTTGTAGATTTCCATCTGTGTTTTGGGTCATTGTCTTGTTGGAATATCCAACCCCTGCTTAAGTACCTTCAACTTTGTGACTGATGCTTGAACATTATCCTGAAGAATTTGTTGATATTGGGTTGAATTCATCTGACCCTCGACTTTAACAAGGGCCCCAGTACCTGAACTGGCCACACAGCCCCACAACATGGTGGAACCTCCACCACATTTGACAGGAGGTAGCAGGTGTTTTTCTTGGAATGCGGTGTTGTTCTTCCGCCATGCAAAGCGCTTTTTGTTCTGACCAAATAACTCCATTTGTGTCTCATCAGTCCAAAGCACTTTGTTCCAAAATGAATCTGGCTTGTCTCAATGAGCATTTGATACAACAAGCGACTCTGTTTGTGGCGTGAGTGCAGAAAGGGCTTCTTTCTCATCACCCTGCCATACAGATGTTCTTTGTGCAAATTGTGCTGAATTGTAGAACGATGTACAGATACACCATCTGCAGCGAGATGTTCTTGCAGGTCTTTGGAGGTGATCTGTGGGTTGTCTGTCACCATTCTCACAATCCTGCTCATATGCCGCTCCTGTATTTTCTTGGCCTGCCAGACCTGCTGGGTTGGTTTAACAGCAACTGTGCCTGTGGCCTTCCATTTCCTGATTCCATTCCTTACAGTTGAAACTGACAGTTTAAACCTCTGAGATTGCTTTTTGTAGCCTTCCTCTAAACCAGGAGACTCAACAATCTTTGTTTTCAGATCTTTTGAGAGTTGCTTTGAGGATCCCATGCTGTCTGTCACTCTTCAGAGGAGAGTCAAAGGGAAGGAAGCACAACTTGCAATTGACCACCTTAAATACCTTTGACCACTCATGATTGGACACTTCTGTCTATGAAGTTCAAGGCTTCACGAGCTCATCCAACCAATTTAATGTTGTAAGTAATCAGCATTGAGCAGTGACAGGCATTCAAATCAGCAAAATGACAAGGAGACCCACATTTGTGCACAGCCAGTTTTTCACATTTGATTTAATTTCATACGACTAAATACTGCGTCACTAAAAATCTTTGTTCGGAAAACACCGCAGTACTCAGATGGTCCTAGGAAATGAAAGACATACCACTGGTATCTTTATTGTTGAAAGGAGAGTCAATTATTATGGAGGCTGAGAGGGGGTCACACACTGCTTCATATGACTGTAAATAGATGGAGGCCCAGATGGATGGATGACGTGGCTCCTGCCTTGTAATCAGAGTGGCTGGGTCAGGTTCTGGCTTCAAACAATCCTAGGCTTGGGCTAAGTGGGCTAATTAAATAGATTGATGGATGGATGTGACCTGTGACAGACTGATGTCCCATCCAGGTTAAGTTCTTGCTTTATGCCCAGTACTGCTGAGACTGAATTTGGTTTCTGGCAATGCTTGCCTAGATAAATACATGGATGCCCAGATGGATGAATGGTAGTTTTAGTAAGGAGTTGAATGGACGAGTGATTGTGGCTTGTGACAGGGGATGTCCTCTACTGACGTGGCTCCTGCCTTGTTCTCAGTGCGGCTGGGTTGGGTTCCGGTTGGGGCTAAGTGTGCTAATTAAACCCCTGGATCGTTGGATGGATGTGACTTGTGACAAACTGATGTCCCACCCAGGTTATGTTCCTGCTTTGCGCCCAGCCCTGCTAGGACAGTTTCTGGTTTCCTTCAACATTGAGCTTAGGCTAAGTGGGTTAATTAAATACATGAATGGATGGATTGATGGAAGAAAGGAACTAACTTCCTGGCTGTCTTTTCCTTTAATGTTACACTGCTGTTCTCTTCATATGTCTTTTGGGAGAAGTGAACATGAAGGTTCATGTAATGAAAAAGTGGACATTTCCACGCCAATGCAGGACCTAAAACTGCAGTTTCATTTGGTGGATGTGCAGTATGAGGGACCATCAAGAATTTGCAATGTGTCCTGAAAAGCTTGTAAGATTGGGAGGTTTGTGGTGGCACTGATGTATATAGCGCCTTACATAGTGATTGCTATCCCGAGGGGCTTGAGTTGTTTCTGTCTTTTAACATTGTGATCTTTGGGAGGTCAAGTGACTGCCAGTAACTTCTTTTAGACGGTGAAGCTTTTCATAATTGCAGGATCTTTTTGATTTTGAACGAGTTTATCATTCTTTTATGAGTGGCGCCCCCAAGTGTTTAAACTAAGACATGACTAATTTTTCTAATTTTTTTTTAAGCATAGCTTAAAATGCACAGCCTTATAATGAATAAAAATAAAAATAAAAATGATAGCCAAGGTGGGCTCTACATGATATGCACCGTGACCCCAAAGACGGCCTTTGCCGCTGGTTTATCACGTTGTTTTGTTTGACATTAAACACTCTTCAAATGGTGGGCCTTCATCGTATTGTCTGCACTGACCGTGATAAGGTGCCGAATCAGCAAGGGGAGCAAGCGAGGCTCATTTATTTGGTTGTTGCCTCTGTAAATCCCTTTGAACCCGCTTCACTGGACTCCGTTATCTCTCGGCAGTGCGTAGTTAGGCAGCCATAAAGAGAAAAAGCAGAGCTTTAAATGAAACTGGAAACACCTGACCTTCCTGGCACCATTCTGGGCATGATCTGCTGGCATAGCCTGACACAAATCTTGACTTCCAACACGTCCTTATCTCGCTGACCACAACACGAATGAGGACAAACGTTTCTGATTCTGCAGCCTTGGAGGGATTAGCTGACTGGGAAGAGACCAGCCATTTTCACACCCAGAGGCCAGCACTGACCCGCTTCAAATAAGGGCCGCTTATAAAGCGGCACTTCCTTCAGCCAATTCTTTGTTTTTGCAAATCAATTTTCAAATCTTTCTGTAAACATGTTGCCACCTTGTCATGATGGGTCATTGAGTGTAGATTGATGGGCACAAATGTCAAAAGTATGCATTTAAAATTAAATCTACAACACAGAGTGCAGAAAATGAAGGGCTCTGAACACTTTCTAAAATACTAGTAAGGTTAAATATGCAAGCATATCACATATGTATTTTTTCTTTGTTTATATGTGAACTCATTTTCATTTATGTACTTAAAAATCAGTTTTTTGATTTTTACTCTTTCTATTGAAGAGTACATAACCCGCCATCTTTCTGAATAAAAGGACAAGTTCCAGTGTGTCTGTTGAGTTGCTATGTCTCTGTCACTCCAACGGATGGCGCATCAAAAACTTTTGTAGTAATAAAATGCAGATAGTGCATCACAAATATTAACACTGCTTTCACAAAGCTAATACCAAATAGCACATAATAAAGACCTATGCATTGCATTTCAACAGATGGTGCATTATAAACAAATCCCAAAGCATATGGCATATAACAGAGACATATACATTGCATATGCCATTCCAACAGATGGCACATCATAAACATTAATATCTTTTTTAACAAATCTCTTACCATATTACAGATGGCCGGCTTGTCATCCCGGCCAATACCCCCAGGCCACCAGATGAAGCTCTCCCTGCAGCATGGAGGTGAACCGGATACCAGCAGGAAATCATGGATTATGGAGTTTTCCCCTACAAACCTGCTGGATACCCCAGGGGCCAACAGAGGACGCTGCAGGGAGAGTCACATGTGCCCTATAACCCGGAAGTGTGTCATAGGCAAAGCGACAGCGGAACTGACGTGCTTCCGGGGTGAAGAAGACTTTTTATCTGACCCGGAAATGATAAGGACTCACATGGAGTGGGGATTGGGAACACTTCCGGGTCAGAGAATATAAAAAGAACTCTGGGAACTCCAGATGAGGAGCTGAGCTGGGTGGAAGGGTGGCAACGCGTCTGGGAGTGGAGGATTGGTTTATTGAGAATTATTGTAGCGATTAATGAGCAATGTTGAGAGGAGGGAGGTTTGTGCACTGTTGTTAATAAATAAAGTCAATTATTGGACTTTCATCTGGTGTCTGGCGTCTTGGACAAGGGTTCAAGGGAGTGATAGTGCCCCCTATCTGTCACACAGACAAATATGGTTCATTTGTCATTCCAACAGATGGCACATCACAAACATTAACACTGTCTATATCTTGTCCCATACCAATATGGCACATAACAGAGACATTTGCATTTCATCTGTCATTCCAACAGAGGGTGCATCACAAACATTTGTAGCAATAAAAATGCATTGCATTTTCCATTCCAACACATGGCGCATCATAAATATTAAGACTGCTCTTACAAATCTCATACGAAATGGCACATAACAAAGACCTATGCATTGTGCAAGTCCAACAGATGGCACATCACAAACATTAACACTGTTTTAAACAAATCCCATACTATATGGCATATGACAGAGACATAGACATTGCATTTGTCATTCCAACAGATTGTGGATCAGAAAGTTTTGCATAATAAAGTGCATTGCATTTTTAATTCCAACAGTTGGTGCATTTCAAACATTAACATGCTTTACGAATCCCATAACAAGTGGCATATAACAGAAACACATGCATTGCATTTTTCATTCTAAAAATGGAGGATCACAAACATTTGTAGTAATAAAGTGCATTGCATTTGTAATTCAAACAGGTGGTGCATCACAAACATTTGTAGTAATAAAAATACACTGCATTTTCCATTCCAACACAAGGCATATCATAAATATTAACACTACTTTTGACAAAGCTTATACCAAATGGCACATAAAAGAAACCTATTCATTGCGTAATTCCAATAGATGGCACATCACAAACATTAACATTGTTTTAAACAAATCCCAAACTATATGGCAATTAACATAGACGTACACATTGAATTTGTAATTCCAACAGTTGGTGCATTACAAACATTAACATGCTTTACGAATCCCATACCAAGTGGCATATAACAGAGACACATGCATTGCATTTTTCATTCTAAAAATGGCGCATCACAAACATTTCTAGTAATAAAGTGCATTGCATTTGCAATTCCAACAGGTGGTGCATCGCAAACATTACCACTTTTTTCAATGATTCCCATATGAAATAGCATATAACAGAGATATACACATCTATTAGAATGCAGTTTTGTAATGCAAGTAAAATGTATTGCATATGTCATTCTAACAGATGGCATATCACAAATATTTACAATAATAAAATGCATTACTACAAATGGACATGGGAGAACACACATGCAGGGAGAACTCGGGATATAAAACCTTACTACCACCGTGCCACCATAAAGGGTCACCATGCTGCCAGAAATGACAATCCTCCATAGAGAATTATAACAGTCATTATAACAGGACAATTGGGTAAGGGGGCAAATACTTTTTTCACAACACTTTAGGAGTGCATTTTTGGAGTGTGCCAGGAAACCTGGTTACCCAGTGTTGTCCTCCCATCCTTCACAGGTAGATAACACAAGTGGTGTCGGTCACAGAGTACACTTACTGTATACTCACCCACTCCTAATGGGCCAATTCCTAACTGCAGGTCAATCCAACCCTGAGGAAAGTGGGAGAAACGGGACTACCAGAGAAATTCAACAAGGATGTAAACTGAATATGCAAAACCTCAACATTTGCAAACAGGGTTTATAAAATGGATGGATGAGTAAAGATAACATTGAGGAGCTGGCAATTGGGTGCACCTCTCGCAAAATCCCAGGTTTGTTCTCAAAGCATTGGCAGTGCCATTTTGCCCTTCAGCAAAGGATGTAATCTTGTTTAAAGAAGAGTGAAATCAATTTAGATAAAAGTCATTTAATATAAATTATTCATTCATGCATTTATTTTCTAAAATCCCTTATTCCAATAAAAGGTTGCATGGAGCTGGAGTCTGTACAGAGAACAGCAGATAAGAAGAAATGCTGGATGATGCCCCCTACCAGCTCCCAACAACCCTAGTCCAATTTAGAGCCTCAGTTGAACATCCATGGGAGCAGAGCAAGAGAATTTAGAGAAATGCCAAGAGGACATGGTGAGAAGAAACCAACAGTGAGTGGACCCAGATCGTAGAAGCTGTGAGGCAGCAGCAGTAATCCCTGTGCCACCATACCACCCTAGCTTATATTCATACATACATTTATGTACTGGCAAGTAAAAAGTATGTGAACTCTTTGGAAGTAACTTTAATAAAAGAACAAGTGCCTGTGTGTCTATTCATGTGCCCATCTATGTCTTTATCATTCCAACAGATGATTCATCACAAATATATACACTGGATAGCTTCCATGTCTCGCAAACTGGAAGCACCTGGGGCGTCATGTATAAATGGTGCGTACGCACGTTTCCATGCTCAAATCGCGATGTATAAAACCTAAACTTGGCGTAAAGCCACACACATTTTCACGGTGGCTAAATGCTTGGCGTAGGCAAGTTCTCCGCTCGGTTTTGCAAACTGGCGGCACCCAGCGTCAAAGCGGTGCTTTTTTCCAGTGTGGTTTATCTTTCTTTTTTAGATCCACATCCCTGACGCAGCTTTATCAGATACAACAAAATTAAGTGCATATCGTTTATTAGTTTAAGGCATCTGATTGTAATTAACCTGTAAGAATATAATGGTGCACGGATTAGCCAGACTATTCCAAATACCATAACTGCTTTAGCTTTGTTACTTTCACTGCACCTTCATCTTCTTCTTTCAGCTGCTCCCGTTAAGAGTTAAGAGTTTCCATATTACTCTCACTACTTATAAGTACAATCACCCCACTGTAAACTTGCACTACAGTTATAATATCACACAACCTGCGCCACTTTATAAAGAGCGTATTTACATATGATGACGATATCGTTTTTAAGATGAAAAGCAGCAAAATATATTTATTACATTATACAGATAAAATGTTAACATCATTTAAATAATCTATATTGTTAATAATTAAACATGTGAGGATACGGTGTCCCAGTGCTACAGCAAGGCGCTGGCGCCCCATTCACGGACTGTATTCTTGCTGGTGCTGGCGCGACACTGGAAGGATAGACAGATAGAACAATTAAACATGTACTACGAAGATATTTCAATGTTCCTTAAAAGTTTTGAAGAATCGCCGTTCTCAGATTACAGATGGCAATTGGTTACTTGGAGAAAGAAAAGGAAGGACAGGAATTGAGGGTTAGTACATTTGAAAGAGACAGGACTGCTACAATAAAGTATTTCATCGAAGGTCACGCACGGCGCAGCAAGCATCTTGCATGAGACATGACCAATCACTGCGCCACCGTGTTCCCATGTTTAATAACATGCTTTAACTCCTATCATCATGAAAATATCACGTATACATCTTAGTATTTAAATTATTCAGAGAGCTGTAATATCACGAATGTAATGGATTATGTGTCCTGTCGGACGTTTAAGAAGCACGTAGTGATTCACATGCATAGAGCACGTAGAAGAACAAATACAAAACAAAGCATTTAACGTGCTACTTTAGTTACAATGTGATTGAGAAACTAGTAAATTAAATGATTTTAAGATAAAGTTTATGATGTTCTGCGTTAATGACAAAATAAACTACATGATTAAAGTGGAGGGTGGCACGGTGGCGCAGTGGGTAGCGCTGCTGCCTTGCAGTAAGGAGACCCGGGTTTGCTTCCCTGGTCCTCCCTGTGTGTTCTCCCCATGTCTGCGTGGGTTTCCTCCCACAGTCCAAAGACATGCAGGTTAGGTGCATCGGTGATACTAAATTGTCCCTAGTGTGTGTGTGTGTTTGCGCCCCGTGGTGGGCTAATGCCCTGCCCAGTGTTTGTTTCCTGCCTTGTGCCGTGTGTTGGCTGGGATTGGCCCCAGCAGACACTTGTGACCCTGTAGTTAGGATATACAGTGCATCCAGAAAGTATTCACAGCGCATCACTTTTTCCACATTTTGTTATGTCACAGCCTTATTCCAAAATGGATTAAATTCATTTTTTTTTCTCAGAATTCTACACACAACACCCCATAATGACAACGTTAAAAAAGTTTACTTGAGGTTTTTGCAAATTTATCAAAAAGAAAAAAACTGAGAAATCCCATGTACATAAGTATTCACAGCCTTTGCTCAATACTTTGTCGATGCACCTTTGGCAGCAATTCCAGCCTCAAGTCTTTTTGAATATGATGCCACAAGCTTGGCACACCTATCCTTGGCCAGTTTCGCCCATTCCTCTTTGCAGCTCCTCTCAAGCTCCATCAGGTTGGATGGGAAGCGTCGGTGCACAGCCATTTTAAGATCTCTTCATCCAGAGATGTTCAATCGGATTCAAGTCTGGGCCACTCAAGGACATTCACAGAGTTGTCCTGAAGCCACTCCTTTGATATCTTGGCTGTGTGCTTAGGGTCGTTGTCCTGCTGAAAGATGAACCGTCGCCTCAGTCTGAGGTCAAGAGTGCTCTGGAGCAGGTTTTCATCCAGGATGTCTCTGTACATTGCTGCAGTCATCTTTCCCATTATCCTGACTAGTCTCCCAGTTCCATCCCCACAGCATGATGCTGCCACCACCAGGCTTCACTGTAGGGATGGTATTGGCATGATGATGAGCGGTGCCCGGTTTCCTCCAAATGTGACGCCTGGCATTCACACCAAAGAGTTCAATCTTTGTCTCATCAGACCAGAGAATTTTGTTTCTCATGGTCTGAGAGTCCTTCAGGTGTCTTTTGGCAAACTCCAGATGGGCTGCCATGTGCCTTTTACTAAGGAGTGGTTTCCGTCTGGCCACTCTACCATACAGGCCTGATTGGTGGATTGCTGCAGAGATGGTTGTCCTTCTGGAAGGTTCTCCTCTCTCCACAGAGGACCTCTGGAGCTCTGACAGAGTGACCATCGGGTTCTTGGTCACCTCCCTGACTAAGGCCCTTCTCCCCTGATCGCTCAGTTTAGATGGCCGGCCAGCTCTAGGAAGAGTCCTGGTGGTTTGGAACTTCTTCCACTTACGGATGATGGAGGCCACTGTGCTCACTGGGACCTTTAAAGCAGCAGAAATTTTTCTGTAACCTTCCCCAGATTTGTGCCTCGAGACAATCCTGTCTCGGAGGTCTACAGACAGTTCCTTTGGCTTCATGCTTGGTTTGTGCTCTGACATGAACTGTCAACTGTGGGACCTTCTATAGACAGGTGTGTGCCTTTCCAAATCATGTCCAATCAACTGAATTTACCACAGGTGGACTCCAATGAAGCTGCAGAAACATCTCAAGGATGATCAGGGAAACAGGATGCACCTGAGCTCAATTTGGAGCTTCATGGCAAAGGCTGTGAATACTTATGGACATGTGCTTTCTCAGTTTTTTTATTTTTAATGAATTTGCAAAAATCACAAGTAAACTTTTTTCACGTTGTTATTACGGGGTGTTGTGTGTAGAATTCTGTGGAAAAAAAATTAATTTAATCCATTTTGGAATAAGGCTGTAACATAACAAAATGTGGAAAAAGTGATGCACTGTGAAAACTTTCCGGATGCACTGTAGTAGGTTGGATAATGGATGGATGTATGGATGGATTAAAGTGGAAATTTCAAGATTAAAGTTGACATTTTGTTCTTTTTCCCCACTGTGACCCTATTTTTTTTTCTCTGTACCCTAATAAGCTTCCATATGACACTAAGATGGTGGGCTATGACTCGCCTTTTCACGGCGACTTTGATATCTGACAACTTCGATTTTATTTCGGACACTGTGTGACTTTGTGAACGTGAGCTTTCGAGTTTCTCCAACACGCTATGTCACTCGATCAACTTCCTTTTGTTGTCTATACCACTGTTTAAACCAACAAATAGTACGTTTTTTCTTTGCCTCCACTTGTTATTCGCTGAAATTCTTCTATTTCCCCCCGTGCTTTTGCCATTGCCTTTTCACAGAGCGCTGAGCTTAAGGGCTATTAATATTGATTTGCATATTCAAAGATGTGTAATTCTGGGAGGAGTTTGGGGCGGGACAGCAGGCACGTACACATGCGTTACTTTTCACGCTGACTGGGATTTATGGAGCGGAAGAACATGGAAGTTGGCAAACGCACAGATTTATGTATCTGGATTTTTTTGTGCGTATGCACAATTGCACTTTTGTTCATATGCCATGTTATAGTGTGAATTATTCACACGGCATTATGCATGACGCCTCTGGACTCATTCGTCCTTTTGCAGATATCGGGAGTGCCACACATGCCTTTCAGCGATTTCACTCCTCTCATGCTCTCCCAATCCGTCTACTGACTTCATAGGAAGAGTCACCAGGGTCACATGAATGTCACTGCCGAGGTAGGAAAACCTTTCGATGAGGTCGACACTCTCTCCCCAGACAGACACACTGCTGATGGCCGTGCCCAAGAGGTCATTAAATGGTCATTACAAAATCAAGATCCAAGATCCAGGTTCGGTAAAGACATGTTTGATTTCTGATTTTGCATTTTTTCACTATACGGGATGGCCATCCCCAAACCTTTTTACGCCTTCTGCTCTTTTCTTTTCACAGTAGTAACAATCGATATTACAAATTGACTTTGGTCAACATCTCCTCTCTCAGTCGGCCTCATCTTTGGCAAAGTTTTAAACATGGTGAGAAACTGGGGGCAGATTTTGTGTTAGAAAGTTTTTCCTCATGCAAAGACTGAAAGACAATTGGAATAAATGATCGAGTTGTGTGGTGGAGCGCAGAACTCGACTTGATTGTAGTTTTGGACAATCGAGGTGAATAGGATGGACGAGTTGGTTGGAATGTTCTCATCAAAGTTGTTCTAATGTTGTAACATTTACAAAACCTCATAAAAAGTTCTAATAAAGACTTTCTCACGTTTACTTTTTGTTTCCACCCCGCTGTGATTTACCGTTCCCACAATCCCACTTTTCCTTTCCCTACTTTTGGCCTTCTCTCCTCTCTCGTTGATCAACGGCTGACGCGGCCTTCAATTTTCCACCCAGAAGATACCTTTGACTGCAGTCTTCTCAATAAGCCCAGCTGGTGACATTGGTAAGGGTCACCACAGAAGATTCATTATTTCCTGGCCTTCGCAGCACTGTGGTAATCATTCATAAAGTGTCTGCTTGCTCAGCACAAAACCAAAAGCTGAATGTCATTAACATTTGTGCTTACCCTCGTATCTTATTAGCAACCCCAGCAGTTCCTGTGACCTTTTGGACTGCGGTGTCCCCAAACTTCAATGCATTAACTGGTAGGTCCCTGACTGGAAAAAGCCATGCACTGCATCCCTTGAAGAAGAGATTAAATAGGCACTCGAAAAAATGAAATTGAATTCAATTACATGTAAAATATCCTCGGAAATATAACAAGTAGTTCAAACTCGGCTCAGATGAGTTACGCCAATCAGAGTGCAAGGAATTAGGTTAACGCAGCTTATCTTATTTTAATTGACATTCTGTGAGCATAAAACAGTCCCGCTAAACCAAACTACGGAACATTAACAACATTTAAGTAGGTTGATTGCACACACTGGAATTACACGATAACTTCCTACCAATTAAACAAACTAAAATTGTGAAATTTTGTAAATAAGTCGATAAATATGTTGTATGCAAAATATTTTGTATGTCTAACATAGCTGAATTATCTGGCATTGCCCAGAAGGAAAATGAAGTGTTTATTTTTTTATTTTATTGTTAAATTATTTGTTTGTATAATTAAAAAAAAAAGCAACTTTAAAAATAAAATCAATTAACAAACAATGAAGACTCACTAATGTGCTGGTCTTGCGGTCTTATATGCCTGTTAGCATCCAGTTGACACCCAGAACCGACCAACTCTATTTAATTTGAAAAGCAACAGGTGGGCGCCAAGGCGCTCAAACATAAAAAATGCCAGTCACCTTCAGTTCGCCCTATGGTGGTCGTTCCGAGCGTCAACTGGATGATAACATACATACAAGAGCACAAAATTGCTACAGTCCACTTTATACATGATATACATAGCAGTTGCTTCAATGCATTTAGGGGTGTGGTCCTGGTCAAGACAATCTCCTGAACTCCAAACTGAATGTCAGAATGGCAAAGAAAGGTGATTTAAGCAATTTTGAGCGTGGCATGGTTGTTGGTGCCAGACGGGCCGGTCTGAGTATTTCACAATCTGCTCAGTTACTGGGATTTTCACGCACAACCATTTCTAGGGTTTACAAAGAATGGTGTGAAAAGGGAAAACATCCAGTATGCGGCAGTCCTGTGGGCGAAAATGCCTTGTTGATGCTAGAGGTCAGAGGAGAATGGGCCGACTGATTCAAGCTGATAGAAGAGCAACTTTGACTGAAATAACCACTTGTTACAAACCGAGGTGTGCAGCAAAGCATTTGTGAAGCCACAACACGAGGCGGATGGGCTACAACAGCAGAAGACCCCACCGGGTACCACTCATCTCCACTACAAATAGGAAAAAGAGGCTACAATTTGCACGAGCTCACCAAAATTGGACAGTTGAAGACTGGAAAAATGTTGCCTGGTCTGATGAGTCTCGATTTTTTGTTGAGACAGTCAAATGATAGTCAGAATTCGGTGTAAACTGAATGAGAACATGGATCCATCATGCCTTGTTACCACTGTGCAGGCTGCTGGTGGTGGTGTAATGGTGTGGGGGATGTTTTTTTGCCACACTTTAGGCCCCTTAGTGCCAATTGGGCATTGTTTAAATGCCACGGGCTACCTGAGCATTGTTTCTGACCATGTCCATCCCTTCATGACCACCATGTACCCAACCTCTGATGGCTACTTCCAGCAGGATAATGCACCATGTCACAAAGCTCAATCATTTCAAATTGGTTTCTTGAACATGACAATGAGTTCACTGTACTAAAATGGCCCCCACAGTCACCAGATCTCAACCCAATAGAGCATCTTTGGGATGTGGTGGAACGGAGCTTCGTGCCCTGGATCCCACAAATCTCCATCAACTGCAAGATGCTATCCTATCAATATGGGCCAACATTTCTAAAGAATGCTTTCAGCACCTTGTTGAATCAATGCCATGTAGAATTAAGGCAGTTCTGAAGGCGAAAGGGGGTCAAACACCGTATTAGTATGACGTTCCTAATAATCCTTTAGGTGAGTGTATATGATACATATATATATATATATGGCAGCTCAAGTCATAAAGACATGCTCCCCCTTCCCCTTCAGGGAGCTCGATTCCATCGCGGAAATGCTGACCTCACCTCTGGACTGTTGCCGATCTTCTCCTTCCCATAATCCGTTTGGGGAAATCACGTGCCCCTTTTCGGCAAATGAAAGGTGACCCTCCTGGTCATATGATCGACTGTAGTCCTTTAGTTGCTCCCAGCCAGCTCCGGGATAGATCACATGACTTTTTTCGTCAAATAGGATCCCTTGTTGTCGACTCCTAGATGGGCTAGTCGCTTCGTCATCGCGGCCATCTTGCCTAGGTGGGAAGTATTTCTCCGACTCATCGTCAGAAACGAAAAGACAGGCCTCTGAAAAATAGGAATAATAAATCCCCGGCGCAGCGGGCGTTTCTTCGCACCTACCTCTGAACCTTGACTACGGTTTTCCAGTTCATATAGGTAGTCTCTTGTGTCCGATGTCCGGCAGCCATCCCGCTGCCGTAACGCACGTGCCCTTTCGGCTTCAATCATTGCCCGGTCTTCCTCGCTTCCCGTCAGGTATGTCCACGTACTCGCGGCATCATCTAGGGGCTGTTCTTTTGGGCGATCCTCATTCTTCCTCCCAGATTTTTCCCCATGGCGTACCGAGGTCTAGACAGGCTTTCTAATGCAGCGCTCTTTGTAGAGGGTAGCGTTTCTACCGTCGGAGGTTCGAGCGGACCTTCTTAAGGTCGCTCATGCATACACAAAATTTGTTTTAAATGCAGGTCCCCTGCCAACGGACGGCCAGAGAATCCTGCCGTCTACGCCAGTGTCGCAGTAGGGGGCAGTAGTACTCCCTTGAACCCTCAGGTACCACGCCAAACACCTGGTAAAAGTGCTACAATAATTCTTTTTATTATAATAATTACGTGCACTAAGCACCCTCCACTCCACACTATTCATAAACCAATACACAATACCAAATCAATAATCACAATCCTCCACTCCCAGACGCGTTGCCCTCCTACCACCCAGCTCAGCTCGCCGTCTGGGAGTTCCCTCAGTCCTTTTTATATTCCCTGACCCGAAGTATTCCCAGTCCCCAGTCCATGTGATCTTGTATCACTTCCGGGTCAGGTAAAAGTACTTTCTTCATCCCGAAGTCCGACGCTCTTCCTATGACGAACTTCCAGGTCATAGTGTACAAATAAGTCTCTGGTCCTCCCTGCAGCTCCCTCTTGCGGCCCCTGTGGTATCCAGCAGGGCTGAGAATAAAAACTACATAGTCCATGACTCCCTGCTGGTCTTAGGGGCACCTCCATACTGCAGGGAGGGCTCCATCTGGCGGCTTGGGGGACTTGGCCGGAATAAACTGCCGGGCACAGTCCACAATATATTTATATATATATATATGTATATATATATATATATACTGTATATATATATATATATATATATATATATATATATATATATATATATATATATATATATATATATACTGTATATATGGTGGCTCGAGTCATATGGGGCGGGTTAGGGTTCATTTCACCCTACAGTATTTTAGTCGACCAATGAGAAACATGTGTACCAAGTTTCATGAAAATTGCTCCAGCCGTTCGGACGTGATGCTGGAACATACATACATACACACACACACACACACACACACACACACATACACTGACATATATATAGATTTAGACAAGGCAAATTCAATATTAGTGTTTCATTAATGAGAAGCTTTCATGTTTAAAGACCTCCCTACCCCCCATTGTTTAGGAATGATTGAGAAATATTATGAGAGGGTCGGTGGAAGTGTCTCATACCAGTTTGGCAAGCAATTCTCTGCAGGACCCTCTCAGTCAGCTCCCCACATTAAAGCCAAATTACATCAGCTCAACAAATGACTTGGGGTGCAGTTGTGAAAGGTATTGTGTGCCCCCACTGGTCTAAAGTACGGCTGTTTGGGATTGGTTTGAATCAGAGGCCATTCTGTAGCACGACACCCTGGGTCTGGACAAAGAATGTATAAATTTGGCTGCCTTTACCTCTCCCCCTGTCTCTCACACCATCATGATGAAAGAGCATCTCACAGGCCATGGACTGAAAAGAAAACCACACTGGGAAGCACAACTCAGAAGCCATATTGAGACCTGAAGAAGAGAGGTTAGGAGCAGGCACTGATACAGCACATTTCCGCACCCACCACATTACAAACCAACGCAGGATCCCAGATTAGGACCCGAGTGCATGCCAGGAGATGGGTGACCCCCTCAGAACCACACTAATTCAGATGGAATGGAACACCGTGAGGTTTTTATGGTGGCTGGAGAGCCAATTCTGCGACCAACCCCCAGGTATTTTCCCTGTATGTTGGAATGCCTACATGCAGGGCTGGATACAGATTAACGTCATACCCAGGACGGAGTAATTGCAGGTTAAGGGTCTTGCTCAAGGGCCCAACTGAGTAGAGTCACTTTTGGCATTTTACGGGAGTTGAACTTGTTATTAGTTATAAATATTATCAATAGTACATTATTTAAAGTGTAACTTTACTCCTGCTTGTCTTTTACTATACCTAATTGCCTGAAGTTATAGATGTAGAAGGGAAGGTGGGGATACATTATAAAGTACAATACCTTATAAACAGTGGTAAGTCTGTGGGATTTGAGGCATTCTGACAAAGGCTACACAATAAAGAATACAAAAGGAGTAATAGAGAACTCTACCGACATAAAACAATTTGCTTCCAGAAAATTTAGTTTGACATTTTCATTAAACTGGCAAGTCGTCCAATCACAACCACATCATTGTTAAATGATATTACAAAGTAGCCCGTTATATCAAAGTAACTAATAAGTTACGTCACCATCTAACATCCACAGGAAGAAACGTGTGGTGTAGGGTGTGTAGATTAATCAACGACAAACACAACCAAAGTCACCATCATAACCACAAAAACCACCACACAAATGGCAAAAAAAAGGTGAGGCCTACAAAGCAGACCCTCAAAATACAGACCAGAACCCTACCTGGACTCACCTAAAATAGATGTCACCCTAGAAAATTGGGAGGTTTCAGGTCTGTGTAGGCCCCAAAAAGGAGAACAGGTTTTTAAAGTTTAAAATGCAAAAGACAGAGCTAAATCTCTCTATTATAATAAAAAAAATCTTGGGATGAGACATGACTTTTTCAGAGAGATACTTTCACGTCCTGCGAGATGAGACTTTGTGCCAAGAGATTTAACCACCTCCCGGGGCCGGAAATAAAAGACAAAGAGTAGATGGCTGTTTTGTCTTGGTAGAGTAATATTTTACTCTACTTTCCCCTTTTGTATTCTTTATTGTATAGCCTTTGTCAGAATGCCTCAAATCTCCCAGACTTACCACTGTTTATAACGTATTGTATAACTTCTCCCCACCTTCCCTTCTACATCTATAACGTCAGGCAATTAGGTGTAGTAAAAGACAAGCAGGAGTTAAGTTACAATTTAAACAATGTATTATTGATAATATTCATAACTAATAACAATGTGCAAAGTACATTTGAATATTGGCAACCATACAACCAGATAAATGCTGATGTGTAGTTTCAGACGGCACACAGACTTGTCAGTTACTTAAAATGTCTCTGGTTAAGGCTTCGTTTGTGGTCATCTTTCTTCAGGACAGGCCACATGCCTGTCTCAATATGGCTGCCGAGCTGTGCTCTTCATTGTGTTGTCCTTTACAGTTCATGGTGTGAGATGGTCTTTCAGCAGTTTGGTAAGAGAGAGAGAGAGTGAGGGAGTGAGCAGATTCATAGGTTTTCTGTCCATCCCCTCTGCGGTGGCCTGGCGTCCTGCCCGGGGTTTGTTTCCTGCCTTGCGCGCTGTGTTGGCTGGGATTGGCTCCAGCAGACCCCCCGTGACCCTGTAGGTAGGATATAGCGGGTTAGATAATGGATGGATGGATGTCCAACCCCTAGAGCCAATAGGATGTCATGGTACTTAAAGGCTTCTGATACAAGCCAATTCCAAACAGCCATACTTCAGACCAATGCCCTCCAAACCAGGTGTTAAGGTAAAGCTTGGCAGTTAGGCAGCCTGGCATTGAGAGAGAGACTTTAGCAGAGAAACACTTGCCATACTGGTTTGAGGCACTTCCCCGAAATCCTGTCGTAATACAAAATATTTATTAATTTGTGTGCAATTACAATAACACAGTAGAGCGTCGTAAAGAATTCAAAAATGTTGGCGCGATACACAAGCAGAGCAGGTTAGAGATAATGGAAGTACGAAAATTTTAAAGTCTCAAAAAAATGACAGTAAAGATCGTATTAGCACAAACAAACGGAAATTATTAATCGTGGAAATAATGGAACAGCGAAAAGAGATAAAAAATATTGTTTGGATTTAAACTTTAAGTCGGAGACTTGAAGATCATCTAATTTGTGTTGCAGTCGGGGAAAAGTAGTGTTTCTTCCCAATGAAGAAGCGTATCCATGAGAATTAAAAGTCTTGCTGTTTGGTGAAAGTGAAATCCACATATGTGAGCAGCAGAGATGCGAGGTGGCATAGCACAGGACGGGAGGTTGGCGAGAGAAGCAAGCAGTCCTTAATCCTTCAATCCAGAATCCTTAAAACAGTAATAGAAGCCATAAAAAAAACCCTGTAAAAATAAAGAAGTAAATAATCCAAAATAAGAGCTCACCAAACCACCAGGCACCTTCTCAATGAATGGTCAGGGACTCCATTTCCCATAAGGCTTTACAGGGCAGGGAGCAGTTGCTTAATGATTGACAGATGGTCCCACCTTTTAGGGAACCACCCGCAAAATATAAGGGACATCAGAGAACAACTTCTTGCCCATAGAAATTGCTTAAAAAATAAATAGGTTAAAAATAACAGATGTTACTTAATTAGACAAGTAATATATGAACAAAACAATTTTATAAAAAATAACAGAAAACAATGAACAATAATAAAAAAACACAAAAGAAGACAGAAAGCAACCCTGGGGTGTCCTTAACATTAGCCCTTAAATCAGTTATGTGTAGCGTTTCCTTTCATCTGATGTTACATAAAAGGGTGAAGATTACTAAAATTCCACAATTTATTCACAGAGGGGGTAATCACTTCATACAAAATGATTGTGTTAATATGGCATATTTGCCACTACAAATAACCCAAAACTGCTTAAACATTCTGGAAAACAAACAAAACAAGCTAAATGTGAAAACCTCTGTTTCCTCCACTGGAAAACATAAGAAGAAATGAACCGATCTGACAACAGCCACACATGATTGCTGATTCTACACCAATTAATTTGTTTTTATAAACTGTAAAATAGGATGCAAGCTAAGATAAAAAGGTGCCGCAGCACCTTGGTGACCGCATATAACTGGATGTTATAAAACCAAAGCAGTCGTTTCAGACCAGAGTTCTCAATAGGAACTGACAGAAGATGGCCAACATCCAGGTTTTGAGTTCAAGTGGCAGGAAGGGGAGGGTCCCGGTGCACAGGCGTAGAAGTGACGTCAGCGATGAAGTGGCTGTCAATCTTTTGTTCTGCAGAGGTAGGAGAAGAGAAGCCGTTAGTACACAGCGCCACCCTCTGGTCTGGTGGGTAACAACCATCACCAAAGCCCTTAAGCCATCTCCCAAAATGTAAATTAACACAATTGGTGATTCTAACCCAAAGAAATTAATTTATTTTTAGAGACATAAATTGATGATTCTCTACTAATACAATTAATTTGCTTTCATAGACATAAATTAGCAAAATTGATGATTCTTTACCAATGAAATTCATTTGTTCACATGAACATAACTTAAAACGATTGGTGATTCTATACCCGTAAAAACAATGTTACTATAAATGAATAATTGATGAGACCACTGAAATTCATTTGTTTATATGAACATAAATTAACAATACAATATATCAATGATATTAATTTGTTATATAAATTATATAAATTAATATAAATATAAATGAGACCAATGCAATTCATTAGTTTACAGGATAATAAATTAACATAATTGATCATATTATGCCAATGAAATTCATTTGTGTTTATAATCATAAACTGATGATTCTTTAACAATAAAATTAATTTGTTTTTGTAGATGTAATTTAGCATGATTGATGATTCATTACCGATGAAATGAATTTGTTTTCATAAACATAAATTAACACGATTGGTGATTCTATACCAATTAAATTAGTTTGATTTATAAACATAAATTGATGATTTGTTACCAATAAAATTAATTTGTTTCCATAGGCATAAGTTAGCAAACTTGATGATAGTAAACCAATGAAATTCATCTGTTTTTATTAATATAAATTAACAAAATGAATCATTTTATACCCAATAAAATTAATTTGTTTCCATAGACATAAGTTAGCAAACTGATGATTCTAAACCAATGAAATGCATCTGTTTTCATTAATATAAATGAACATAAATGATCATTTTATACCAATGCAATTAATTTGTTTTCACAGAGATAAGTTAACATAATTGATTATTCTGTACCTGTAAAATAAATCTTTTTATTAATAAAAATTAACATAATTTATCATTTTAAACCAATGAAATTCATTTGTTTTCAGAAATATAAAATTTACATTCTTCATGATTTTATACCAATAAAACTAATTTGTTCTTAACAACATAAATTAACACAATTGATGATTCTATACCAATGGGATTCACCACCTATGGGAGGGGCCAAGGAGGTTGGGTGCAGTGTGAGTTGGGTGGTGGCCGGAGGCGGGGACCTTGGCGGTCTGATCCTCGGCTACAGAAACTGGCTCTTGGGACGTGGAATGTCACCTCTGAAGGGAAGGAGCCTGAGCTAGTGCGCGAGGTCGAGAGGTTCCGGCTAGATATAGTCGGACTCACCTCGATGCACAGCTTGGACTCTGGAACCAATCTTCTTGAGAGGGGCTGGACTCTCTACCACTCTGGACTTGCCCCCGGTGAGAGGCTCCGAGCAGGTGTGGGCATACTTATTGCCCCCACTGAGCCTGTGCATTGGGGTTTACCCCGTGGACGAGAGGGTGGCCTCCTCCGCCTTCGGTGGGGAAGGGTCCTGACTGTTGTTTGTGCGTATGCGCCGAACAGCAGTTTGGAGTATCCACCCTTTTTGGAGTCTCTGGAGGGGGTGCTAGAGGGCATACCTCTGCTGAGAGACTTCAATGCTCACATGGGCAATGACAGTGAGACCTGGAAGGGCGTGATTGGGAGGAATGGCCCCCCCGATCTGAACCCGAGCGGTGTTTTGCTATTGGACTTCTGTGCTCGTCATGGATTGTCCATAACGAACACCATGTTCAAGCATAAGGGTGTTCATATGTGCACTTGGCACCAGGACACCCTAGGCCTCAGGTCGATGATCGACTTTGTGGTCGTGTCGGGACTTGCGCCATATGTCTTGGACACTCGGGTGAAGAGAGGGGCGGAGCTGTCAACTGATCACCACCTGGTGGTGAGTTGGCTTCGATGGTGGGGGAAGATGCCGGTCAGACCTGGTAGGCCCAAACGTGTTGTGAGGGTCTGCTGGGAACGGCTGGCAGAGTCCCCTGTCAGAAGTAGCTTCAACTCCCACCTCCGGCAGAACTTCAACCACGTCCCGAGGGAGGTGGGGACATTGAGTCAGAATGGGCCATGTTCCGCGCCTCTATTGTTGAGGTGGCTGACCGGAGCTGTGGCCGCAAGGTGGTCGGTGCCTGTTGTGGCGGCAATCCCCAACCCGCTGGTGGACACCGCGTGAGGGATGCCGTCAAGCTGAAGAAGGAGTCCTATAGGACTTTTTGTCCTGTGGGTCTCTGGAGGCAGCTGATAGGTACCGCAGGCCAAGCGAACGCTGCTTCGTTGTTGCTGAGGCAAAACTCGGGCGTGGGAGGAGTTTGGAGAGGCCATGGAGAACGACTTTCGGACGGCTTCGAGGAGATTCTGGTCCACCGTCCGCGCCTCAGGAGGGGAAGCAGTGCAGTGTCAACACCGTGATATGGTGGGGATGGTGCGCTGCTGACCTCACTGACGCTAGGGTCGGTGGGAGGAGTACTTCGAAGCCCTCCTCAATCCCACTAACATGCCTTCCAATGAGGAAGCAGAGCCTGGGGACTCTGAGGTGGGCTCTCCCATCTCTGGGACTGAAGTCACCGAGGTGGTCAAAACTCCTTGGTGGCAGGGCCCCGGGTGGATGAGATACGCGAGTTCCTTAAGGCTCTGGATGTTGTAGGACTGTCTTGGTTGACACGCCTCTGCAACATCGCATGGACATCGGGGACAGTGCCTCTGGATTGGCAGACCGGGGTGGTGGTCCCCCTCTTTAAAAAGGGGGACCGGAGGGTGTGTTCCAACTATAGAGGGATCACACTCCTCAGCCTCCCTGGAAAAGTCTATTGGGGTTCTGGAGAGGAGGGTCCGTCGGATAGTCGAACCTCGGATTCAGGAGGAACAGTGTGGTTTTCGCCCTGGTCGCGAACAGTGGACCAGCTCTTCACCCTTAGCAGAGTCCTGAGGGTGCATGGGAGTTTGCCCGACCAGTCTACATGTGTTTTGTGGACTTGGAAAAGGCATTCGACCGTGTCCCTCGGGAATCCTGTGGGGGGTGCTCCGGGAGTATGGGGTACCGGACCCCCTGATAAGAGCTGTTCGGTCTCTGTACAACCGTGTCAGAGCTTGGTCCGCATTGCCGCAGTAAGTCGAGCCCGCTTCCAGTGAGAGTTGGACTCCGCCAGGGCTGCCCTTTGTCACCATTCTGTTCATAACTTTTATGGATAGAATTTCTAGGCGCAGCCAGGGTGTTGAAGGGGTCTGGTTTGGTGGACTCAGGATTGGGTCACTGCTTTTGCAGATGATGTTGTCCTGTTTGCTTCATCAGGCCGTGATCTTCAGCTCTCTCTGGATCGGTTCGCAGCTGAGTGTGAAGCGGCTGGGATGAGAATCAGCACCTCCAAATCCGAGACCATGGTCCTCAGCCGGAAAAGGGTGGAGTGCCCTCTCAGGGTTGGGGGAGAGATCCTGCCCCAAGTGGAGGAGTTCAAGTATCTCAGGGTCTTGTTCACGAGTGAGGGAAGAATGGAGCGTGAGATCGACAGTCGGATCGGTGCAGCATCCGCAGTGATGCGGCTCTGCATCGGTCTGTTGTGGTGAAAAGGAGCTGAGCCGTAAGGCAAAGCTCTCAATTTACCAGTCGATCTACGCCCTACCCTCACCTATGGTCATGAGCTATGGGTAGTGACCGAAAGAACGAGATCGCGAATACAAGCGGCTGAAATGAGTTTCCTCCGCAGCGAGTTATTGTGACAGCCAAACAAATAATCTCAAGTGTAGTAGAAACAAATGCGTAAAGGCGACAAACACACTCACTTTGGCTGAATCTACTTAAAGTAGCTGCGTCGTGACACATCTTCCCTTTTATAAACCTTCACGTTTTGTAATGTCAAACTAACATAATTATGCTAAAAGTAATAAAGCATAGAAATGATTTCTGAGAGCGGTTGCTTCTTAATGAACTCCATTCATGTTGTTTTTACGCAAATGACAAATCTTAATTGTGACATCAAAAAAGTGTTAGCCAGTTGAATTAGCCATAAAACCTACTCATTTTGAATAATAGCAACATACCACAAAAATCCGTTTTTGAAAGAGGAGCTGGGGGTCTCAGTTTGGTGGCAGCCTGTGGTGGCCAAAGTTGCCAAAAGGCCAATAAACAAATAAGTGCAAGGACCGGGCGGTAAACGGCTAAAGGGGAGAGGTTTGTGATTCAGGTTTAACAAATTTAAACTATTTTGAAAATGTATGCATGTTGTAATATTAGGTAACAGGTTTGAAAGTTGAAGCATTTTTTTGTTTATTTCTAATTATAATTATAGATTTTAGATTTATTCAGAAGCTTGGCTACAGGGCCATTCTGTTGTGAAAATGGGAGAACTCTAGCATGAAGTCCCAACCAAACTGTAGCTAAAAGGCCCCACAAGAAGAAGAATCTGTCAACCTTTAGTTTGTATACATAAAGGGTAGACCAACATTCTTTATATATATATATATATATATATATATATATATATATATATGGAACCTCGGGTCACGAACGTCTCTGAACACGTACAAATCGGGTTACGACCAAAAAGTTTGCCAAACGTTTGCATCTGTTCACGACCACACACTCGGTATATGAACAAGCCAGTTTCCCTTCCAGTTCGTACGCGTCGATGATTTCCGCACGTGCTCAGTCTCTCCCTGTGCAGTGAGCGAGTGCGAGAGAGAGAGCGAGAAGGCAGTTAAAGAATGCACCAAGTTTGTTTTTAAAGAGACTGCTTCGAGCATTGTTTTAATCACGGATTTAATGAAGACTGTTTTCTATTGGATTTTAACCTCCACTTCACTTCTGTTTTTATGAGATCATTTATTTATTGAAGGATTCTAAAAGCACTGCCCTTTATTTAATTCAGACTTTGTTTTTGATTGTTGTTTTGTTGATTTTAATAAAAGCACTTGCCACTTTTTGCACCTTCCGATTGCTCCGTTGTAGTGCCTCACTGTCGTGCTCATCAGTAACATTACCGACGGTGACGTGTTTAAGGGCTCCCGGAAGCGAGATGGGAGCGTGCAGCGAACCTGCATCTTCACAGACTTTACCTCAAAACTGTAATCTCCTCTCCACCCAGCTCCTCCTCACTTCCTTCATGCCAGAACTCGACTCATGCAAGGTTAGTTTTCTTAGTTGTTTATGGATAGTTTTGTTTAAATTACAGATTTTTCAAATGTTCAATTTTTTCCCTGTGCTTAAAACTCATTAAAAAAAGTGTTTACAGTGAGCGGTTCGTAAGGCTATAGTGTGAACTCTTGCAATGTTAGTTTTCTGTGTTATTCATTGTTTTTACATTTAGTTTACTATTATATTGTGCATATATTGGTATAATTAACTATTTTTGTGCTTAAAAATATATTTACATACAGTTCGTACAGTCCTGAACGGATTAATTAAGGGGGGCGGTTTGGCAAACATTTACTCGAGCCGATTAAAATGAAAAGATGTTAGTTTTGGTAAATTTAAGTCCTTTGAGTATCTCGCCGTTGTTATTCATGGAGATTCTCACGTTCTCATATTATCTGTGTATAGACCTCCTAAATATAACGCGTCTTTCCTTGAGGAATTCTCTGACTTAATGTCAATTTTAGTTACAAACTATGACACACTCTTAATAGTCGGCGACTTTAACTTTCATGTCGACAATCAGTGTGACCAAAAGGTAAAGGAATTCATGAACCTCCTGGACTCTTTTGATTTGAGGCAGCTCGTAAATCAGCCTACACATAAAGCAGGTCATACGTTAGACTTAGTGATTACTAAAGGACTTAAAGTTGATATAAAGCAGGTCACTGATATCGGTCTATCAGACCATTTCCTTCTACTATTTAATATAGAAATAAAGATAGAAAACGCTCATGAGAAGCATTTTGTTAAAAAACGCTTCTTTGACTCATCAGCAGCTTTAAAGCTTACAACTATTCTAAGCAATCAGTCCGTTTATAATGCCAGCTATAATAGCGAGGATAATGTAAATAGTAAAGTGGAAAACTTTAATTCTAAAGTAAGAACTGCTGTTGACATAGTTGCACCTGAAAAGACAGTTAAAAATCTCTAGTATTGTTATTCCATGGAAGACCCAAAGAGTGTCTGATTTAAAAAGAACATGTCGTAGAGCTGAGCGTAAATGGAGGAAAACTAAACTAACTATCCATTATGAGATATTAAAAGTTAAAATAACAGAATACAATAACACTGTCCGTCTTGAGAGGCTGCTATTTCTCTAATATTATAAATAACAATGCTAGTAATCCCAGAGTCTTATTTTCAACAATTGACCGTCTGTTAAACCCAGGTAACACAAAGGAATGCCCCCAGAATACTTCCAGTGAAACCTGTGAGAACATTGCTGTATTTTTCACTCAAAAAATTAATGATATTAGAGATAACATAGTATATCTCCCCAACACTGCAGAACCTCCAAAGCCCCGGTACTCCGTTATAAACAAATTAAATGCTTTCACCAGGATAGATTTACCTGAATTACATAGTATAATCTCTCAACTGAAACCTCCACCTGCGTCCTTGACCCAATACCAACCAGGTTTTTCAAAGAAATATCAGGCGCTAATTGACAATATTCTGGACATAGTAAATTCATTAGATACGGGGTCTTTCCAGACTGTCTTAAGACTGCTGTAGTTAAACCCCTTCTTAAGAAACATAATCTTGACCCTCTGCCTTTGAAAATTTTAGACCCATTTCTAACCTGCCCTTCTTAAGTAAAATTCTAGAGAAGGCAGTCATTATGCAGTTAAATGACCACCTAAATAAACATGCTATTCTTGATACTTTCAGTCAGGCTTCAGAACAAATCACAGCACAGAAACTGCACTCGTTAAAGTAGTAAATGACTTGGGTAAATGCAGACAGAGGCCATTTATCTGTTCTCATCCTCTTAGATCTGAGTGCTGCATTTGACACCATTGATCATAATATTCTTAGAAATCGCCTTAGTCAATGGGTGGGCCTCTCTGGCAGTGTCTTAAATTGGTTTGAATCCTACCTGGCAGGGAGAAAATTCTTTGTGAGTTGTGGTAATCAAATCTCAAAGACACATGATATCCGATATGGTGTTCCACAAGGCTCTATCCTGGGTCCGCTGTTATTCTCAATCTACATGCTTCCGTTAGGTCAGATTATCTCAGGTTACAACGTGAGCTACCACAGCTATGCTGATGACACACAGCTGTACTTATCAATAGCACCTGATGACCCGACTCTCTCGATCACTAACACAATGTCTTACTGGTATTTCTGAATGGATGAATAGTAATTTTCTCAAACTAAATAAAGAGAAAACTGAAATTTTGGTAATTGGCAATAATGGATTCAGCGAGGTTATCAGAAATAAACTTAATGCACTAGGATTAAAAGTTAAGACGGAAGTAAAAATTTAGGGGTAACGTTGACTGTAATCTGAATTTTAAATCGCATATTCATCAGACCACTAGGACAGCATTTTTTCACTTAAGAAACATAGCTAAAGTTAGACCTCTTATATCATTGAAAGATGCTGAGAAATTAATTCACGCTTTTGTTTTCAGTAGACTAGATTACTGTAACGCACTCCTCTCAGGACTACCCAAAAAGACATAAATCATTTGCAACGAGTGCAGAATGCAGCTGCTAGAATCCTAACTGGGAAAAGAAAATCCAACACATTTCTCCAGTTTTGATGTCACTACACTGGTTGCCTGTGTCATTCAGGATTGACTTTAAAATACTGCTTATGGTTTATAAAGCCTTAAATAATCTCGCCCATCTTATATATCGGAATGCCTGACACCTTATATTCCAAATCGTAACCTTAGATCTTCAAATGAGTGTCTCCTTAGAATTCCAAAAGCTAAACTTAAAAGAAGTGGTGAGGCGGCCTTCTGCTGTTATGCACCTAAAATCTGGAATAGCCTGCCAATAGGAATTCGCCAGGCAAATACAGTAGAGCACTTTAAAACACTGCTGAAAACACATTACTTTAACATGGCCTTTTATAACTTCACTTTAACTTAATCCTGATACTCTGTATGTTCATTTCTTCATAATAACTATTCATGGTGGCTCTAAAATCCATACTGACCCCTACTCTCTCTTCTGTTTCTTTTTCCGGTTTTTGTGGTGGCGGCCTGCGCCACCACCACCTACTCAAAGCATCATGATGCACCAACATTGATGGACTGAAAGCCAGAAGTCTACGTGACCATCATCATCAGGTCCTTCCATGAAAACCCTAAATACAAAGAGGACTGTTTCATTTATGTTAGGTAGATTGCCCAGAGGGGACTGGGCGGTCTCTGGTCTGGAACCCTACAGATTTTATTTTTTCTCCAGCCTTTGGAGTTTTTTGTTTTTCTGTCCACCCTGGCCATCGGACCTTACTCTTATTCTATGTTAATTAATGTTGACTTATGTTTATTTTTATTGTGTCTTCTATTTTCTATTCATTTTGTAAAGCACTTTGAGCTACATTTTTTTTGTATGAATATGTGCTATATAAATAAATGTTGATTGATTGATTGATTAATTGTATTTACATACAATCCTATGGGGGAAATTACTTTGGGTCACAACCAAATCGGGTTACAAACAGAGTTTTTGAACGAATTACAGTCGTGACCTGAGGTTCCACTGTATATATATTTATTAAAAATGCTCTTCTTTGCTAAAAAGCACCAAGGGGCTCCAAAGGCACAGTAGGAGTTGCCTTAAAAGGAAACTCAAATCCAGCATGGATAGTCAAAAAAACAAATGTCTTTAGTTAAGTCCTCATTTTTAGGGCTCGTTTATACTCCACACTCAAGACACGTACGCGCACACATCATGGCTGCCACACGTTCCCAGCATTCATTTGACGCGTCCTCTGAGCAGGTCCTCAGAAATGAACGTGACGCGTGTGCGAGTTACATTCCCAGCAAAAAGTCGGGGGTCGTAGTGTGATAAAAGTCGGAATGTGACGTCAGAGTCTCTGTTTACTATCTACATGTGACAGCAAGCCGCTTTGAGGGTCCTCTGCGATCGATGTGTGCGCTTCGATGTTTGATGAATGGTTCGATGTGGTGAAGAAAACTGCCAACATACAGATGCATTTGCGGTGCTTTTATATTCAATATGTATATACACATTTTAAAAGTCTCACATACCATCTTCTGCGCTGTCTTTTTGCACCTTCACAACAGCATCAGAATGTAAAGCTGCATATTTGAGCAACAGGAAAAAAATTAAGGACACGGCGAAAAGGTGTATTTTGTGATTAAAGTGGATGTTTTGGATTTAATCTCGAAATGTCCACTTTAACCTCGGAGTTTACTTTATCAATAAAGTAGATTGTCGACATCTTAAAACTGACCCAGCTGTTAATCGCTGCCTGCTGCTGGGGCTTCCTCCTGAACTGACAGCAGCAACAGGCGGTGATCGCCACACAGAACACGCTACATTTATGATATTCCAGCTCTCTGCACATTTACAATCTTTAGAGTTATACTTGATATCACTTTCATGATGAAATGTGTTAAAGTATGCATGTTACATTTTACAGATAAGTCAACTTCATTTAAATAATGAATACTGTTAATAATTGCACATGTGGGGTGACACGGTGGTGGAGTGGTAGCGCCACTTCCTCGCAGTATGAAGTCACATCGCTGGTATTCCCAGCCTGGAGTTCTCATGTTTTTCTGCTGGGTTTCCACAGTGGGCTACGGTTTCCTTCTAAAGATATGCAGATTTGGTGCCGCTAAAATGACGCCAGTGTATGTGTGTGCTTGTGTTCACCTTGCGATGAGCTGATGCCCCGTCCAGGGATTGTTTCTGCCTTGTGCTCAATGCTGGCTGGAATGGGTACCTCCCTGGATTGATGGATGTAATCATTAAACATCCTTTTCAGAGAAATTGCAGCACGGTGTTCTCAGAATTTAATGGATGTTTCAGGCAATTCACTACACAGAGAAGCCAAACCTGTTCTCACCATGATGGTATCTCGCACTGCCACCTGGTGGAATCTTCCAGATTTATGTAAAGTATGTGTGCAAGTATAAACAGTACAACGCTTGTGTAGCAGTAGCGTCTGGAGGAGCATGAAGTATAAACCTGGCCTTAGTCAGCTTTCTTCAGAACAGGCCGCATGCCTGTCTCAATATGGCTGCTGAGCCGTGTGGTCTTCTTTTCATTCCATAGTGTGTGAGATGTTCCTTCATTGTGATGGTGTGTTTAAAGCAACTGAATTTATACATTAAGGTCACAAATCACTAAAAGCCATGACAAATCTGTAGAGCTCACCAAAACCACCAAGTGCATTCAATGAACCGCAAGGGACTACTTGCTTATAGGTGTGAGGACGGCCCCATTTGGATGATAGGCAGGAGGTCCCCATCTCTTGAGGAAACACCCAGAAGACACATGGAACACAGGAAACGATACACAGAGATATTAAAAACTACATGATCAAGAATGTTAAAGTAAAAATAAATGTATATATAGAAAAGGAAATAGAACCCCAGGGGAACCTGGCTGGAACACAACACACGCATTATGTCTGTGCTGGAGAAGAAACAGTTTTGTTTCTTTTAGAGTCCACAGCAGGGGAAATGTAATTGAGAGTCGAGCCCAATTCAATAAACTTCGTCAAACCAAAATTTGTAGTCAAATACCCAACAACGCACACAGCAAACAAAGCGGGACTGACCTTGATGCAGCAACGTCATCGATGTCACGTGTCCACCATTCCTGAGGTGTTTTCCATGGTGACCAGCCCTTTAGATGTTAACATCCAATACAGAGTGAGGAAAGACGTGAAGAAATATTTGTGGTGGGGTGCTTCAGGGAGAAGCAGGAGTTAACATGGAATTTAGCAATTTTTAACTGTTTACAGTGTAAAGACCTGGGGTGTACAACTACCCAAACCCCGAACACCCCAGCCACAGAGCCCACAAGTTCAGGAACACACATGTATATTTATAAGGGGGACGTTCTTCTCCCTCGCTCCCCACAATCTTTCTCTTCTTCACCACCACTCCTCATCCAGCAAGCTTCGTTCCTCTTCCTCCCAACTCGGGCTCCTTTTACGTTACACCTGGGAGTGCTCTAGGTGGCTCATCAGCGTTATCTGGAATCACTCCCAGGTGTGATGGAAACCCAAAATAGGGTTGTAGAGAACCCAACAGGACTCCAGCTCCCAGTGTGCCCTGCGAAAATCCGTGGTGCCACAGCCGTCCAGGAGGGCTGCCCTCTATCGTCCCGGGGAAGGTAATTCCTTGTGAATGCTCTCTTCCCTTGGTCCGTCCATCCAGCTGGCATCCCGGTCGGGGAATAGCCATTGTCGCCTGTCACAAGAGCTTACAAACATTTATGAAGGATGCTCAAAAAGTTTCTGTACTTTTTTAAAATTTTTATTTATTGAGAATCAAAAACAAATGACATCACTTTTCTGCATAGTCACCTTCCTTTGTGATGCAATTTTCTCAGCGTCGTACCAACTTTTTAATGTCATCAACAAAAAAATGTTTTTGGTTGAGTGCATAGCCACTGGTGCAGCACTGCTTTCACTTCATCATCACATGCCTGTAGCTGGACGTCCGGAGCGCTCTCTGCATCCGTCACTCTAGTACGGCCATTTTCGAACATTTCAATCCACTCACAGACAACTCTACGAGAGAAAATTTTATCCTCATACTGAGCACATATATGGAGATTGATAAGGAGTAATTTTTGATGTTTTTGAGAGAGAGATCAGAGCTCCGTGTGTTTTAGATGGTAGCTGCTGATTGGCAGAGATATCACGGCCATGTGCTTTTCTCCCCACGTGGGGAGTGCTCTCCCGTCAGAGCTGAACACGATCAGATACAGTGGCGACATTTAACGTTAGAGTGGACCTACCTTCCTTGGCCAGAATTACATTTTTACATTTTTTTTTTTATTGATTTTTAAAAGTTTGTCGTCTTTCACTACTATATTGGCATATAGCTAGTATAAGATATTTATGAAGGCTAGGAATCAACAAAAAATGAACTAATTAATCGCATATATGTATGTAATTAATAGTGATTAATCATATCTAAACACTAAAACGTAATTATATAATGAACATATAAATCATGAAGTAAATACACACTGAATCCCAAAATGAATGTAGGATCAAAACAAAGGAATTTAAAGACAATGAATGGCATTGTTTAAACTTAAACAATGACCTTAAACCTGAACTTTCAACAAAATACGACTTGAGCAAGTACAACCTAAATTTGAATGTCTTCCCAAAAGGCAAAGACAAAAGAAGGCGATAAGAAAACACAGCCAATGTATCAATTCTCACATTGGCTTGGCATATGACACACACACGTGTAAAACTGTAAAAATTAAAACAATGGAAACGACTGTAGACTTTGAATGCACTGCCGAAGACGGATTTAACTGAAAGAATACGCATCTCTTAACTCTCTTAAAGAATACGAATCTCTTAAATGGGCATACATTAAAACTTGTGTTAAAACTCCGCAAAAACTGTCCTCAGCTGTTCATCGCCATCAACGATTGACAATCACACTCTGCACAAGTGCTGTGTCTGCGAACGACATTCTCCGAGCTGTTTGTTTTGACAGTTTAGCACATCTAAGAGATTTAAAGTTTCTGTGCTTGGTAGAATCGTGGTGGGTCTTGGGATCTATTGGGTTACAAAAAGTGTGCCACCACAGAACAACAGTCGGAAAACACCGCTCTACCTGCACCTTTGCTCCTGGCATGCTAAAAAAGATCTCCATAGCTGTTGTCTTGCTAAATAACTGACCCTGGGCATTATTCGAATGGTTATATTGCATTCTTTGCATAAGTTAAATTTAAATAAATGTACATAAATTTACATAAATTAGTAAACAAACTGCAAATAATGGGTAAGGATAATCATTACACTTTATTTCACAGAATTTTGTCATAATATTAGGGCAGTCAGCACTGTAAGCTGGCTGGCAGACTGCCGAGTTAAATACAGAGGTACCTGAGACTTATTTTGGCTTTAGTGCCACTCTGATTTAGCACTTATGGGATATAAAGTTCATTTGATCTTCTTACAGAAACATGAAATGAAAAAATAATTTTTACTTTCACAAATTTTCTCTAACATTGCACCAGGACCGCCATAACACCAACACCCCCTCCACCCACCCACCTCCTTTCCTCCCTCGCCCCTGCAACTGGGTCAGTATGTGTAAGTCTAGAAAATGAACACCAGTGCTACATATTGGCATGTGATGTGGCATATCATTGTGAACCGCAAGATACCAAATGTTAAACCTTTAAGTGAACATTTAATTTCATAAGCCCATTGCAGCACTCCTTGTGTGATTTTGGGCTCTAAAAAAAATAGATTGTATTGTATAAAATTTTTAAAGATGTTATGTAAATATGATAGTGCATGGGTATGTAATTCTTTAGTTACACACTTAATGTTTTTGAATTATTGTTTGGTAATGTTAAAAAAAAATACATGAAAATGCCACCCTGACCAAAGCATTGCCTGAAGCCCGGGATGTGACAATATTTTTTAAGATGTTAAACAGGCCACATTAATCACAAAAATTAATGCATTACCTTTCCCAGGCCACATGCAAAACTTCACTGATGACACTGCTATCATGGGCTACATCAGGAGTGGGAAAGAGGAGGAGTATAGGAACCTAATCAAGGACTTTGTTAAATGGTTAGACTCAAACCACCTACACCTGAACACCAGCAAAACCAAGGAGTTGGTGGTGGATTTTAGGAGGACCAGGACCCTCATGGACCCTGTGATCATCAGAGGTGACTGTGCAGAGGGTACAGACCTATAAATACCTGGGAGTGCAGCTGGATGACAAATTGGACTGGACTGCCAATACTGATGCTCTGTGAAAGAGAGGACAGAGCCGACTATACTTCATTAGAAGGCTGGCGTCCTTCAACATCTGCAATAAGATGCTGCAGATGTTCCATCAGTCGGTTGCGAGCGCCCTCTTCTACGCGGTGGTGTGCTGGGGATGCTGCATAAAGAAGAAGGACGTCTCATGCCTGGACAAACTGGTGAGGAAGGCAGGCTCTACTGTAGGCACGGAGCTGGACAGTTTGACATCCATGGCAGAGCGACGGGCGCTGAGCAGACTCCTGTCAATTATGGAGAATCCACTGAACAGGATCATCTCCAGAATGAGGAGCAGCTTCAGAGACAGACTGCTGTCACCGTCCTGCTCCACTGACAGACTGAGGAGACCCCACACTATGCGACTCTTCAATTCCACCCCGGGGGATAAACATTAACATTATTCAAAGTTATTGTCTGTTATACTTTCATTGTTATCACTCTTTAATTTAATATTGTTCTGTATCAGTATGCTGGTGCTGTAGTATGTGAATTTCCCCTTGTGATTAATAAAGTATCTATCTATCTATCTATCTATCTATCTATCTATCTATCTATCTATCTATCTATCTATTTTTATATATTTATACTTTATATAGTTTACGTAGGGCGGCACGGTGGCGCAGTGGGTAGCGCTGCAGGTGTACCTGGTGTGGTGGAAGTGCTGCAGTCCAAGGCTCCATAGTCCTTCGCGCGCCCCCTGGTGGTGGCCATGGATCCCCACAGGGTTGATCCTTCCAGCTCTGTGGTTTCTACATCATCCAGAATGGCCACCCTCTTGCAGGCTGGGGAAGGAATTGTCCCTCTCTCAGTCCCCTGCTTCTCCAGGCTTCCCAGTGGAGCAAGGTCGTGAAGTGAATAATATGTGAAGAATTTAGTCCAAATATCAAATAAAACCGTGCACTTTTATTCAAGAATTTAACCAAAAAAGAAAAAAATCATTCAATTTACATGTTGCTGACAATGAGTTACAAACCCAAGCTCAAATGTCAATTGACAGATCAATATGTCTTCTTGGATATTTCTTAGATATGAACTGCTGCCTTATAACCAAAAGGTTGCGGGTCTTAGACTGGGCACTCTTTGTTTTGAGTAGTGAGCTACTATTATTAATTATTAATGTGTGAACAGACATGTTCACACGACTGAGTCCAAAACAGAACTGACTGCTGTTTTAAGATGGTGGCTTTTTAATTTGAAGTAAAGGAAGTGATGTCATCAGGACTGGAACTGGAAGTGACATCGTTGGCTGCCCCAGGACTTCCCGAGAATGGTCATGTAAAGAATTGAGAAAGAGAATCAGTGCACTTCGCCACCCCCTGGTTAGTCGTGGAATTACGTTTATTCAAGCCCTTTAGTTGTCCCCTAATCGCGCGTGTGTGACTATATATACCCATATATTGTTTCTAGGCTGCAAACGAGTTAAGTTTTGTGTATAATTGTGTACATATTTGAATCCAGAACTGAACAGTCTTGATTAGGCAAAGATGGATGTGATGTCATTAGGACTGGAACTGGAAGTGCCCTTATCAGGGCCAGAAATGGAAGTGGCATCCTCAGAACCAGGCGGAATTTCTCATAATCGGTCTGCAGTTGAAAGAGAGAAATGGTCAGTACCCTCATTCAGGCCCTTTAACTGCCTCCCATGTGCATGTGTTTGATGAGATATATACATATATATATACTGTATACTAGACATTAAGCCCGTTAAAATAACGGGCGCTAGAACAGTAGTGCATAAACATTTGTATGAACAGTCTCTATTAAATGGCAAGGGACCTTGTATGTGGCTGTAATATGCGTCGCTGTATTGTGTGCCTTGAATTTTCTCTCTCAGTAATACTGGTTTGTATTTCCGTGAAATGCCTGGAATTTTGTCTGACAGTAATACGGTGGAACCAAAGTAATTTCCCCCATAGGATTGTATGTAAATACAATTAATCCGTTCCAGATCGTATGAACTGTAGGTAAATATATATTTTTTTAAGTTTTTAAGCACAAATATAGTTAACTATACCATAGAAAGCACAGCGTAATAGTAAACTAAATGTAAAAACCTTGAACAACAGAGAAAACTAACACTGCAAGAATTTGCGCTATAGCCTTATGACCCGCTCCTAAAAACTCTTTTTTAATGACTTTTAAGCACAGGGGAAAAAATGAACATTTGAAAAATCTGTAATTTAATAAACAACCAAGAAAAGTAACATTGCAACAATGCACACGTGCGCCTGTGTGTCTGTGTGTGTGTCTGTCTGTCTGTCTCTCGCCTGTGTGTGTGTGTGTCTGTCTGTCTGTCGCGCGTGCCTGTGTGTGTGTGTCTCGCGTGTGTGTGACTCGTGTGTGTGTGACGCGCACGCGCCTGTATGTGTGTGTGTGTGTGACGCATGCCTGTGTGTGTGTGTGTGTGTGTGTGACGCGCCCACCTGTGTGTGTGTGTGTGTGACGCGCCCACCTGTGTGTGTGACGCGCGCCTGTGTCTGTCTGTCTCTCGCCTGTGTGTGTGTGTGTCTATCTGTCTGTCGCGCGTGCCTCTGTGTGTGTCTCACGTGTGTGTGACTCGTGTGTGTGTGACGCGCACGCGCCTGTATGTGTGTGTGTGTGTGACGCATGCCTGTGTGTGTGTGCGTGCGTGCGCACCTGTGTCTGTCTGTCTGTCTCTCTCTGCACAGGAAGAGACTGAACATGTGCTGTGTGGCCCCTCGCATGCGCATTTCAGCAGAAGACACACACACACAGACACTGGACGCACACAAGGGTTTTATTAAAGAGGATATATATATATATATATATATATATATATATATAAAGAGACAAAAATCTCATCTTCATCCTCTGTCTGGACACCCACCCCAGCACAATTATCGTTTCACTGCACAGCCTCGATGGATTAGGCATGTCACATGATCTCGTTAGAGCCAATGATAGTGCACACCAGTGGGAAACCGATGCATACTTCATGAGGATGGGCATAAAGGCAAAATCTAAATAGTCGGTTAAAGAGAAACAGTGAAAACTGATGCCGCCAACTGAAAACTGAGAGAATATTTTCTCTGTGACTGGCAATTAAAGAGGATAATCCCAGGAAAACCGGGACAGGTGGCAACACTAACTGAAAGTGAGTGCAGCGCAGTGTTGCCAGACATATGATAATTATCGTACATGTATGATAATTTTATGGCAATAATACATAGCATACCATTATTGTACACATTTAGTACATTTAATCGACAGAGGTTAAGAACCCAGCCTCAGGGGATGCTCAAACCAGTGTGTTTCTTTGTGCCAGCTCCAAGCCCGGATATATGGGGAGGGTTACTTCAGGAAGGGCATCTGGTGTCAAATTTTGCCAAATCAATATGCGGTCAAAGATCCGCTGTGGCAACCCCTAACGGGAACAGCTGAAAGAAGAAGAATCGACAGAGGTTAAGGAGAGAAAAGGGCAGGAGGCGGAAGATGCCGGTGAGAGCGAGCTGAAGGTAGCAGGTTCAAGGGAGAGGAGGCAGGCAAGCTGGGAAGGTGAGCCCCTTGAATGAAATGAGAGGCTGACACCCGGGGTGCTGAAGGAGCGATCGCTTTGGCTAAGCAATGTGCACTAAGAGGAGCGACTCGCTGTGGATGAACGGGAAGGCAGCAGGGGTCCAGTAGGCTTGGGATGAAAGCTTCAACGTGAGTGCCATGGTCGTTGGGGTCTCAAGCCGAGGTCCGGAGTGTGGAGCCTTACTGTAGCCGTAGGGACGGCAGGGACCCGGACCGGCGGAAGGTCAGCTGCGCCTGTCAGTAAAGCGACTCCTCTGCTGCAAGGCCTGTATGGGATAAGCAGTGGGAAAGAAGGCACCGGGCCTTTTTAGTCAAGACAGTTTCCTGCCAGCTGATTGAATCTTCATTTTTAATGGATTTATTTATTTTGATTTTAACCTCCACCTTACCTTTGCTTTTATCGGATTATTAATTTATGACGGAGCACTGCTCTTCCTGAACACTTGTCTTTAATTAAAGCACTGATCCCTTTATACACCATCCCCTTGCTCCAAGTGTGATTTGTCCTCATCTGCCAAGACGGTGTCGGGTTCAAGAGGCTCCCATAATAGAAGAGGGAGCCAGGAGCCGACCCGCATCGTCACAGACCCCAGATATTGTGCTCCATCAATTGAGAAAAGCTGTAAATAAGTCCATGTTCATACTCAGCTCTGGAGGTTACTACAATAAACTGTACATCATCATAAAAGATCGTATTGGGTAGGCTGCAGAAATTAGAAGTCTCATTAAGGCGACATATCAATTAAAGTTGGATGCATTCAAGTTGGAGGTGGGATTACATCAGGGATCGGCTCTGAGCCCTTTCTTATTTGCAATGGTGATGCCCAGGATGACAGACGAGATTAGACAGGAGTCCCCGTGGACTGTGATGTTTGCTGATGACATTGTGATCTGTAGCGATAGTAGGGAGCACGATAGGTGGAGATCTGCTCTAGAAAGGAGAGGAATGAAGGTCAGTAGGAACACCAAGACAGAATACATGTGTGTGAATGAGAAGGAGGTCAGTGAAATGGTGAGGATGAGGGAGTAGAGTTGGCGAAGGTGGAGGAGTTTAAATACTTGGGATCGTCAGTACAGAGTAATGGGGATTGTGGAAGAGAAATGAAGAAGAGAGTGCAGGCAGACTGGAGAAGAGTGTCAGGAGTGATTTGTGACAGACGGGTATCAGCAAGAGTGACAGGGAAGGTCTACAGGATGGTAGTGAGACCAGCTGTGTTATATGGGCTGGAGACGGTGGCACAAGAGACAGAGCTGGAGGTGGCAGAGTTAAAGATGTTAAGATTGGCATTGGGTGTGATGAGGATGGGCAGGATTAGAAAAGAGGACATTAGAGGGTCAGCTGAGGTTAGATGGTTGGGAGACAAAGTCAGAGAGGTGAGATTGTGTTGGTTTGGACAGGTGCAGAAGAGAGATGCTGGTATATTGGGAGAATGATGCTAAAGATGGAGCTGCCAGGGAGAAGAGGAAGGCCTAAGAGAAAGTTTATGGATGTGGTGAGAGAACACATGGTGGTGATGGGTGTGACTGAGCAAGATGTTGAGGACAGGAAGATATGGAAGAAGATGATCTGCTGTGGCGACTGATTATGATAGCCAAAAGAAGAAGAAGAATGTGGCTGTTGTGATTATTGTGCTAGCCCATAAATTGACACCTTTGTGTGGGTAAAAGAGATAAAGAATGCAGGTGATGGGTGTGACAGAGCAAAATGAAGAGGACAGGAAGATATGGAAGAAGATGATCCGCTGTGGAGACCCCTAACGAGAGCAGCCAAAAGAAGAAGAAGAAAATCAATTAAAGCCGGATTGAGTGATTTGTGGAGAAAGTTGGAGGTGGGCATCAAGAGGCAATGGAGAATAAATAAATGACTGCAATATTGTAACAAGGCCAAAATGCACACACAGGAACTTATTTTAGATTTCATGGTAATGCAAAACGAGGCCCCGTCCTTTTAAAAGTATAAACGAAAAGCAATTATTATTTCCTTCTTCGACAAGGGTGTTCTTTTTCTTGCTGGAATCAGCAGAAGTGCAGGTGCTCGAGACGCCCTGACATCCATCGGGGAAAAAGGAGTTTAACAGCATTGACCTGCGTGCGGAGTCGAATCACCAAAGTGGGTTAAAGACGCCCGACTCTAAACCTGGAAATGCGGCAAATGGAACGGCCGCCCACAGCTGCTCTCCATGGCCCTTCAAGGACGGGCATCGGTGGCAGAAAGAAAAAGGGAGAACAGTGAGAACAGCGGCAAGAATGATCTTTTGCTTTTGTGAAGTCTGATGACCACATACAGTAGCAGGCCAACGCTGCATTGATTTACTGTGACATTTTATTTAAAGGGTGAGCCTCTGGGCTGAGGCTGTGGCGACCCCAACTGGTACAAAGCAGGTATTGAAACCTGGCAAGCCCACAAAAACACAAAGTGCAATTTACAGGTTAGGATTAGTAATTGAATCAAGGGGCCTTTTAAATTGATGATGTCTAAACGTAATAGCATAGAATCATCAATAATAGATTAACTGTACTGCTAAGAATAAATTAATACCATTTAATAGAAGCATTTCAATATTAGTAAATCATTAAGTATTAAAGAGAACGGCCATCTGTCTGTATGTTTCCTATACAATCCTATACCTTTTGACACATCTGGACTGAATTTTGCATAGCTAGGACTGTAAGGCTAAGAACAACTTAAAATTTTGATCCCGGGATACCAATTTTTTTTGGCACACTAGTTTGCACACGACATCTAATTTTCCTTGGCTCATACTTCGCACATTCCAAGTAGCAATTTTGAGGATTTTTTTTAAAGCTCAGGCTGTTCTGTTCACCGCTGACTGCATTAGCACCTGGGCTTCCTGGGGGATTTCCCCCAGGCGCATCATAATTTCCGCAGTTACTAGTGTCCGGCCTTTGCTCTTCCCCAGTAGCTTTTTGGGTATCTGCCGGCCTGGGGGTCCTACCTTTGGGCACCATATCTGAAATGTTCGAGTGCGTATCCATAGAATTTTCTTGGTATCAAATTCGCGAAGTGGGTTGCCAGGTCCTTCTCCGTTACCCTCCCCATTTGCCCGGGCTTGAAAGAAGGAAAGCCGACAGAAGGAAAATCAACAGTTTTGAACTTTGGTGCTGGAGACAGCTACTCCGCATTCCATGGATAGCGAGAGTAACGAACAAAGAAGTGCTAGAGCGCATAAAGCCGGAAATCTCGTTAGATGGGAAAATCACTAGACTCAAACTGACCTATTTCAGCCATATAATGCGATCAAATTCGCTAGAAAAATCGGTCATGCTAGGGATGGTAAGCGGCAAAAGAAGACCCGGCTGCCAGCGGACTCGTTGGCTTAACACCATCAAAGCAGACACGGGCATGAGCATAACACAGCTCAAAGAAGCTGTGCAAGATCGAAAAGCGCGGAGAGAGCTAGCTTATAGAATCGCCGAAGGTGGAAACGACTGAACGGATGACACACACAAGTTTGCACACTAGTGTCACTTGCTGGCTCAGAGCAAGTATTACAGTCCTTCACCCTTTAATCATTTTTGTGTGGCTGTACCCTAAGACTGTAAGGACAAGACAGCCTACTTTAGAACCCAAAAGTCGGACCCTGGGGGTCATAGTGGGTTTCTTTTCTGGTGTACTACAGTGTGAACACCAGCGCCACCTGCTGCCTCAGAGCAAGTACTACAGTCCTACACCCTTTAACCATTTTGGGCCAAATTTTGCATGGCTGTTCTCTAGGATCATATGGACAAGACTGGCTATTTTGGAACCTAAAGGTTTGACCCTCGGGGTCCCTGTGTTTTTTGTTTTCCTCTATGTGCTACAGTTTCCACATCAGTGTCACCTGTTTGCTCATAGCATGTACAGTAATCCCTCGCTATATCGCAGCTTCGACTTTCGCAGCTTCACTCTATCGCGGATTTTATATGAAAGCATAACTAAATATATAATGCAGATTTTTCGCTGCTTTGCGGGTTCTGCGGACAATGTGTCTTTTTGCTTCCTGTACATGCTTCCTCAGTTGGTTTGCCCAGTTGATTTCATACAAGGGACGCTATTGGCGGATGACTGAGAAGCTAACCAATCAGAGCACGCAGTTAAGTTCTCCTGACTGAGAAGCTAACCAATCAGAGCACGCAGTTAAGTTCCTGCCTGCTGAATGCAGTGTTAACAAGGAAGTCTCGTCACGCATCAACGTGTTTCGCTGTGTAAAGAGTTGTGCTCTTTTGTGTTTATCTTTGTGTATAGTCAAGCCCTTCATTATGGCTCCAAAACGATCTGCTACTGCTTCAGGGACCATCCCCAAGTGCCAACGGAAGATGTTAACGACTGCTGAAAAGGTAAACGTTTTGGATTTGTTGAAGGCTACGATTCTTTTTATTTAAAAGGTAGGAAAGGAATATAAGATCTACGGCCGCAGTGTCCTTTTAACCAGGGTGCAAAACGAGTTGTAAGTGGATGTAATAAGGCAGTAGTCTGAATAGAATCTGCTTTAGGGATTTGGATTGAAGAAGAACAACGGCGGTGCTGCACAATCACCTGAAGAGGCTCCTTTAGAAGAGCTGTAACGCTCTCCTTTGCTGTGCAGTAAAATTAAACTCATCGTTATCGGACAAGTCGTCGTGTCATTGTTGGTGAGTAACCATAATTCATTTTCTACTTACAGTACTTAGTACATGTACGTACGTTTAGTGTCACTGTACACACACATTTAATGTATACTATTTTTCTTGCATTGTACGTATTTATTGCTGGTGGCCTGTCTATCGTAATGGCTGTAACATATGTGATATCGGAGACACTTAATAACTTTAAAATAATATTTAGGTTTTACTGTATATAAACAGTGTGTTTATATACATAATTTCAATGAATCTTACCTAATATCTAAGAGAATACAAAGGAATTATGCTGCATAACTCTGCGGGGAATATTTATAAACAGTGTGGGAGAGTTTGTAAGGGCTTAAAATATATAAAAATAACCATATAAACATATGGTTTGTACTTCGCGGGTTTTCACCTATCGCGGGGGGGTCTGGAACGCAACCCCCGCGATCAATGAGGGATTACTGTATTACAGTCCTACGCCCTTTAACCACTTTGGACCAAATATTGAATGGCTGTTCTCTAGGACCATATGGACTATTTTGGAACCTAAAGGGGGGGTCCCTGGGGGTCCCTGTGTGTTTTTTTTTCCTCTGTGTGCTACAGTTTCCACACCAGAGTCACCTGTTTGCTCACAGCAAGTATTACAATCCTACACCCTTTTTGAAACAAGTTTTCCAGGACCATAAGGAGAAGATAGACTGCTTTGGAGCAGGGCTGATTTTAACGCGTGGGCATGCTGGGCAGTTGCCATGGGGGCCCCACGGGCATAGGGGACGCATGCATATCAATAAATAAATACAATACTATACTAAACTAGAAATATTTGTTACCAGTAAGAGCGCAATCCACTTGATGTGAGTATTCCTAGTTTTCCTCCTCTTTCTCTGTACGTTTACCATTCGTTTGCCCTGAAAGTGATGCGCTTGCTCCTTCCTGAGCAGCTCTTCTTTTCTCCACCCTAGAGGCCAACTTCTTCTTTTCTTTCGTTGACATCTTTTTACGTTAAAACTGATTAAGTCATCGTTTGTATTGAAATTACTTAGTACGTTTTCTTTAAATTTTCACTTAAGCTGGCACTTAAGTCTTCAATCTGCCTCAAGAATGATTTACGATATGAAGAGGTAGGGGAAGTGATGGCGAAGGTGGTGGTAGGGATGAGAATGGTGTCCGTACGCCTGCATCACGCGGCCACTGTGCTGGCCACTGCAGTTGATTCTACAGTAAAAAAAACATAAAAAGAGGAATAACCTTGGAGGTCAATCATCACCCTGACAGCGGGTAGTAGACGTCACGTAGTATACGTGTACCTAATTTCAGGTCAATCGGTGAAATGGTTTGCGAGCTACAGGTGATTTAAAATCCTGGACAGACAAATGGACAGCCATGCTAGCATATTACAGAGGAGGAACAGTAACGGCGTACTGCATGATAACGTGCCGTGAATACACTTGACTTGACCATTCCTAGTTTTCCTCTTCTTTCTCTGTATGTTTACCATTCACTTGCTCAGAAGTTGATGCGCTTGCTCCTTCCTGAGCAGCTCTTCTTTTCTCCTCCCTAGCGGCGCGCTTCTTCTCTTCTTTCGTCGGCATCTTTTTGCGTTAAAACTGATTAAGTCATTGTTTGTATCGTAATTACTTTGTACGTTTTCTTTAAATTTTCACTTAAGCTGGCACTTAAATCTTCAATTTGCCTCAAGAATGATTTAAGATATGAAGAGGTAGGGGAAGTGATGGCGAAGGTGGTGGTAGGGATGAGAACGGCGCCCATACATGTGTGCCGCACAGCCGCCCTGCTGAGAGTTGATTCTACAATAAAATAAAAATAAAAAGAGGAATAACCTTGGAGGTCAATCATCACCCCGAAAGCAGACAGTAGACGTCACGTAGTATATTTATATCAAATTTCAGGTCAATCGGGTCAAATGGTTTACACGTTACAGGTGGTTTAAAATCCTGGACAGACAAACGGACAGCCACGGTAGCGTATTATATATAATACCAGTAATGGCGTACTGCACGATAACGTGCAGTGAGTACACTTGACTTGAGCGTTCCTAGTTTTCCTCCTCTTTCTCTGTACGTTTACCATTCGTTTGCTCAGAAGTTGACGCGCTTGCTGCTTCCTGATGATCAGCTCTTCTTTACTCCACCCTAGCAGCCGCTTCTTCTCTTTTTTCGTCGGCATTTTTTTGCGTTAAAACTGATTAAGTTAGTTTTTGTGTCGCAATTATTTAGTATGTTTTCTTTCATTTTTCACTTAAGTTTTCAATCTGCCTCGAGAATGATTAGTGAAGGTGGTAGGGAATGAGAACAGCGCCCATACGCATGCGCCATACGGCTGCCATGCTGCGCGCTGCCGAGAGTTGATTCTATCAATAAAATAAATTAAAAAGAGTAATAAAAATCATCACCCGAAAGCAGATAGTAGATGTCATGTAGTATATGTGTACCAAATTTCAAGTCATTAGGTGAAAGGGTTTGCGAACTACAGGTGATATAAAATCCAGGAGAGACAAACCAACAGCCACGGTAGCGTATTATAGAAGAAGACTGTGTTACAAGTGGACATTGATTTAGTATCGCGGTCACCTCTGCTACCTCACGTGCCTGCATGTGTATGGATCTCACGCACTACGTAACATAAAAGCGTATCTGTTAACGTCACTTCAACTCAATAGCCTGCAAAGAAATGTTGCAAATGTTTGTGTTGAATACTTGATTAATAATAAATAATTCATAGTCATTTCATACTGTGCCATCTCCATCTGTATGGTTGACAAACTCAGTATCATTTATATGTTGACATTTTGGTGTTTTTCAAGGCTCATGTTATATTGTTCAAACATTTCTGTTGATTAATCTTTGCTGCAAATGTTTAAACACTGATTTTATTGGAACTACCAATATAATAAATATATGTTGTGACAGATTAGGGCTTTCTCGCTCCCTTGAACCCTCAGACCACACGTCAAACACCAGGTAAAAGTCCAAAGATGAATATTTATTATAATAATAAAGTGCACAAAGCACCCTCCTCTCCACAATACTCCAATAACAATAATCAAATAAACTATAACCAATCCTCTACTCTCCCAGATGCTTAGCCACCCTGCCTGCCAACTCAGCTCGTCCGTCTAGGATTTCCCAGAGTCCTTTATGGTCCTTGACCTGGAAGTGTTTGTCCCTCAGTCCATGTGACTTTCTATCACTTCCAGGTCAGGTAAAAACTCCTTTTCTTCATCCCGAAAGCACGTCATTCTTCTGTCCATGTGACTGGGATGTACTTCCGGGGTGTAGGGACTGCAGCGACTCCTGGTGGCCCCCATGGTATCCAGCAGGGCTGTGCATTAAAAGTCCACTGTCCATAATTCCCTGCTGGCATTCGGGGCATCTCCATGCTGCAAGGAGGTCTCCATCTGAGGGCCTTGGGGTATTGGCCGGGATGAACGGCCGGCCATGTACCACAATGTTTAATTTTATTGACCATTTACAATTTTTATTCCTGTGAGTGGTTGTGTAACTGCTTTGCCCAGGGGCCTATAATGCTCTTTAGACGGCCCTGCTTTGGAACCTGAAATTTGGACCCTGGGCATCCCAGTGCTACCAAAAGCATGTAGTCCCAAAAACCCTTCCAAAAATGCCCCCTACAGGGGCATATCCCTGTCAAATCCCAGCCATTAATAAAGGCAAACACATTGTCTTTAGAAATAAAAAGATTTATTCTTCCCAACATATACTCTTTCACACGAGTGAAGTTCCATCGAGCACAAAAGGCAAAAACGAGTTGCTTGTAACACAAAAGACAATCCAAATTAAACAAATCCCAATACAGATGTTTAAAGAATGGACAAAAATGGAGCAATAAGGTCAAAAATACAGAGACTCTAAAAAACACAAAACTATACAAAAAAACACTCGCCAAACAACCAAGCACATTTGAAATGAACAACCAGGATCTGCAGAAGATCCTCCAGATTTTTAGGGTGGAGGGCGACTCCTGGTGGGGTTTGGCAGGTGTAAGTGATCACATACACAAATGTCCACCCAGTCAGTCAATCGTAACATGTCATGAATTGCAGTGACACGCAGTCATTGTAATGTCTCCTAAAGTAAATTGGGGTCCTGAGGTGAAAGCTAAACCTGTCAAGTTAGCTCACGGGTGGGTGTGATGGGCCGGGTTGTCTTTACGCTCCTTTGTCTCTTCCTGGAGCCTCTTCAACCCGAAACCATCGGTAATCACAGACCGAGATGAGCCGGGCAAATGAGGACACACACGTGCAGCAAGGGATTGATGCCAAAAGTGTCAGTGCTTTCATTAAAATTACAAAGTGAAATTACAAACCAGTAAGGGACTAATCCATTAAACAAGTGCCGAAGTTGAAGTTAAGTCGAGGTTCTATAAAACTGAAAGGTTTGAGCCATAAAGCCAACCTAGACAGAGCATCTGCACAATTTCTGTTACTCCCTCAACTTTGAAAACATAGATTTTTAGTAAGCTTTTGCAGCTGTTCCTTTCCTTGTGCCACAGTGTAGGGTTTTTGTACATTTGTTTATTAATATCATCTCTGTAACATTGCTCGACTGATGCTCAAACTCTGCTTCATTGTTTCATAATGTCTCGTATTGATTGCTGTAATTCCCTCTTCATTGACCTCCTTGCTAAATCATTACAGAAGCTCCAGTACATTCAGAACTCTGCAGCCACACAACGCGTTCTGCTCACGTCTCCCCTGTTCTGTCCCAGCTTCACTGGTTACCAGTTCCTTCAAGGATTATATTCAAGATTCTGCTTCTCACCTTCAAAGCCCCTCTCTACCGCACTCCGCTCCACACACTCCATACACTCCTTGTCACTCTCTCAGGTCCTCGCGCAGTCATCTCCTTACTGTCCCTGGGACCCTGGGAGGGCAGGTCCTTCAGTGTTATGGCCCCTCAGCTCTAGAACTCTCTTCCTCAGTGTCTCTGGGTTTGCTCTTCTTTCTCCACATTTAAAGTTCAACTCAAAACTTTCCTCTTTGACAAACTTTTGTCTTCTGTGTGGTCTTTGTTTTTCTCCATCTAGATGTAAAGTGTCCTTGGGTGTGTGAAAGGCGCTCTATAAATGTAACTTATTATTATTATGATTAATACAACCATTGAAGACATCGAAAAACCTTAGGATGACCGAAATCGATCATGGCTGTCTGTCAATCTGACGATAATGCCATCCATCCATCCATCCATTTGTCCATCTCTGTCACTCCCCCTCTTGTGTATATGGTGGTGGCAGAGCAGGCCAATTTGGGAAAGGCACACCCTGGGGCACAATAGGCGAGAGAATTGCCCCCCTAGGATGAGTGGATGTTTTGCTATTCTCTTATCCTCTTGTCGATGGGTCGGTTGTTGTTCAAAGTGATGGAATTCTTCATTTATTATCTGTCTCAAGGTGCATATGTGGAATGGAGGAGTCCATGAGAGAACACTTTGAGTTAAAGAAGAGCCTGCGAGAAGGTGTTGTTGATATCGGTGGAAGTGACGGTGCGCAATCCTCAATGACATATGGAATCTACGTAGTAAGCCAAGTGCAAGATGATGATATTAGTTGCACCACTTTGGATGCACCCTTGGTAATACAGGGGGTGGATTGGTTGAGTCAGTCTTAGTCAGGACCTCACCTCTGAGCTTGCCGCCAGGGGTGGTCCTGCCAGGAATGCACGACTGCTAACTGCATCACTCAGGGGAACATTGATCACGCAAAGCACTCTGCCATGCTAAGGTGCTGAGTCAATAGAGGGGACCTAAATCAACTGTCTGGAATTTCATGAAGAAGAAACAACTGACTGGTGGGCTCAGTAATCAGAAAGGAACTGGTAGGCCAAGGAAGACCTCCACTGCTGATGACGGAAGAATCCTTGCTATGGTCAAGAAAAAGACCCCAAACGCCAGTCTGACAGATCATCACAGTCTTCAGGGGGCCGACTCTCAGTAGAAGACTTCATGAACAGAAATACAGAGGACACACTGCAAGATGAACACCACAGAAACAGGAGGAACAGATTATAGTTTGTGAGAAAGTACTTCAAAGAGCCTGCAGAATTTTGGGAAAAAGGTCTTGTGGACAAACGAGACAAAGATGAACCTCATCAGAGTGATGGTGAGAGCAAAGTGTGGAGATGAAAAGGAACTGTAGACCACCTCATCTGTTAAACATGGTGGTGCTAGGGGTGTTATGGCTTGGGCATGTACGGCTGCCACAGGTCCTGACTGGCACACTTCTCTTCATTGATGATGGTACTGCTGATTGCAGACGCACAATGAATTCTGAGGTGTGTAGAAACATCTGACCTGCTCAAGTTCCAGCAAATGTCTCTAAACTATCTGGATGGCACTTTATCCTTCAACAAGATAAAGAGCCAAACAGACTGCTGAGGAAACACAGGAGTTTATCAAATATAAAACATTATAATCCTTGAATGGCCAAGTCACCAGATTTCAGTCCACTACAGGCCTTCCATATGCTGAAGAGAAAACTTAAGGAGACAACCCCCGTTCATCAAGAAGGAGATGAAGATGGCTGCATGAGAGGCTTGACAGAGCAGCACCAGAGAAGACCCTCAGCACCTGCTAATGTCTGTGAATCACAGACTTCACTCAGTCATTGCAGGTGAGGGACATGTTGTGACAACGGCCCCTGCCATTGCTGTGTCCAAAAATTACAGTGCCCTGAAATGAGAAGGCCACATAGAAAAAGTGTTGTGTGACCAAAATGTCTGCAAATCCCCTGAAATGAAAGCCTGCAGTGTGCACTTTAATCACAATGTCTAAATCATTTGATTTGTAATTTTAAACTGTGGAGCAGAGAGGGAAAGTCAAGGAACAAATGTGTGTTTGTCACATCTGGACCACCCTTGATGACATCACTTCTGCTCTAACCCTGATGATGTCACTTCCAGCCAGTCACGATGATGTTACTTCAGGTCCACCCTTGATGATATCAGTTTCAGCCTGCCATGATAGATGTCATATCTGGTCCACTCCTTGAGGACACACTGCCGGCAAGCCAATGATGATGTCACTTCCTGTCCACCTTTGATGACATCACTTCCTGATGATGTCACTTTCAGCGAGCCATGATGATGTCATATCCGGTCAGCCCCTTGATGAAGTCACTTCTGGCCAGCCAATGATGATGTCTTTTCTGGTCCACCCCAATGATGACATAATTTCCGGCCAGCCATGACAACATCACTCTAAGCCCACCCTTGATAACATCACTTCTGATCAACCCCTGATGATGTAACTTCTAGCCAGTCACGATGATGTTACTTCCGGTCCACCCTTGATGATATCACTTTCATCCTGCCATGATGACGTCATATCTGGTTTACCCCTTGATGACGCACTGCCGGCAAGCCAATGATGATGTCACTTCCTGTTCAGCTTTGATGAGGTCACTTCCTGTCCGCCCCTGATAACGTCACTTCCGGCCCATCCTTGATGATATCACTTTCAGTCAGCCATGATGATGTCATATCTGGTCCGCCCCTTGATGACGTCACTTTCCGGCCAGCAAATGATACCGTCACGTCCAGTCCCCCCATGATGACGGTCCACCTCTTCATGACATCACTTCCTGATAACGTCAATTCTGTTCTGCCCTCAACTTCCTTCCTGCTGCCATTGTTTAAATAACTCTGAATCTCTTTCTGTTGTTGTCGAATTATTTTTTTTTCTATTTTGACCACCAAAATCAGTTTTTTGACTACTTTGCTCACCGGACATTGCACAGGGGATGCTTCCCCAAATCTTTGTCTGTGTTTCCAACGTGTTATTGTGTCACAGCCAATACTGAATTTAGTTCCGCTCATGTTTCTTTTTATATTGTGCTCTTCTCTGAGTGCTCTGGTGAGTTGAACTGTAATTACAAATTTTACAAATGAATAATTAAATAAAGGCACCGATTTGTTTAAATGAAGAGTAAAGGTCCCAAACTGAGTGACATAAATGGAGCCCAGCCATATCTGTCCATTAATAAGTTACTGAACACTCTGTGTGTGTGTGTGCCCTCTGATGGATGGCCATCCTATCCAGGCTGTGTTCCTGTTTTAGCCCCCCATGCCCCTGAAGTGGCCTGTCTGAGAAATCTACACGTGCATGTGGTAATCCCAAGTGGGCCTTTGGACCCCTGGGGGCCGAGGGTCTCGCTGCGTGATTCCGTATTTGAATTCATAATAGTTAATCAATCGCTTAAGTGCTTTACATGCCAAGCTCACTCCAGTAATGCCCGCCTAAGCTCTCCCTGAAGATTTCAAAGCAGATCGTGGCGATAACAGCTTAAGGTACCACAGCCCCGATGGTTAAAATGAAACAATTGGATTTTACTTAACAGGAAATATCAGCCGAGTCAAGGGGAACGGCAGCCGCACCATTAATTAGTAATTGGACCTCGGCTCCTTGTCCCCCCCCCAGGCTGGCGGAGAGCACTCGTGCTCATTGCTCCTCTGTCATTTTTGCTCGACGGCTGCAGGTATATTTTGTGCATTAGGCAGCGATGCGGCGCTTGAGGGTCAGTTTAGCAGGGAGTGGGGGCTTGGATTGAGTTAGCGGCCGAGTTAGATGAATGGCACCAGCATCATCACAGCCTTTGAGGATCCAATTGATCGGCTCAAGAGCCTCGGACAAAAAAACAAATCAACAAAATGTAATTTACAACTTTAATCACATGCCTATTGATCGGCTGTGGCGTAGAGGTGGCCCAGACTGAGATCGCCCAGGGGGCTAGTGAGTGATCAATAGAGGGGGTCACGGAGGTTCCAGGGCTCAGATGGGCCTTTGTGTCCCACACTGCTGCACATTTACGTCACAACTGGAGAGTGAGGTCTTTATGGATGTATAGGAGGACACCGGAGCTGAGATGGGTCTGTGTGCCTCGCGTCACTACTGCTTCACAATTAACAAGAGAATTCTATATAGTGCCTTTCATGGAAGATACCAAGTTCAGATGGGCTTACGTGTCCATCACTACTGCTATACGTTTGACCACATCAAAATGAGGGCTTTTTTGTAAGGAGTAGTCTTCAATGCATTTTTTGTGATGCCCCCAGTGTGCATTTTATACAAAACAGTCAAGGCAATTATGGCCTATTCAATGGTCACCTTTTGTCCTTTTTTTGTTTTCACCCCTCCTGTCCATACCTTCTTCCACCTCCTCTGCTCGTCTCTTTCCTCGTATTTCTCAGGCGGTGCCCGTCGTCTCAATTTTCACTAATGTCACAGTGCAATTTGCCCTAATTGCGATTTGTAATGTGGCAGTTGGACTCTTCCCAGATGGCCAAGACAGGACAGGGCAGGACATTTTTGGGTCTTTATGGCAGATCTCACTCTCCCTTAAATCGTTTTGTAACCTTGTAGTGCCTCTTCCAAAGATGGGCTCTCCTGTGGGTGACACTATACCCACTATACCCTGCCCACCTGCTCACCCGTCACTGTAACGGCTCAGATTCCCACATTGCTCAATGAGACTGATTTGCTTTTGTTGGGCATTTCCAGTCTCTGATGCGTCCCCCACCCCCCCGTCTCTTACCAATTATGTAAAAACCTAGTATGTCACTGTAAGGGGCAGCCAGCAACCCAACCCGGCCAGGACACCCAAAAGATTAGCTGCTTTAGGACACTGCCTCCCCCAAAACACTAGATTGGCAGCTCCCCTGGTTTACAACGGTGCCCCAGATTCTTGCATGGCACCATGGGACTGTTGTGTACCCTGGGTGATACCAGGGGGTGCTGTGGAGGAGACATGGGGCATGACATTTCCGCCTAACCCTATTGGTTGGCCAATATAAAAGGACTGGACCGACCTCACAGAAATGAGAAGGAGTCGGGAGGTGGAGGCCAAAGCTGGCGATGGAGGAGTGGAGGCGATGGAGGAAGAGAGAGAAAGAGAGAATTAATCGTTGTGTGCTGTGTTGCTATTTACTTGAAGGAAACTCCACTGTAATTATGTTGTTAGACTTACGTGCAGCATTTGACACCATTAGGCCATTCTATTTTATTGCACAGGCTGGAAAAAGATGTTGGGCTTACAGGCCCTGTGCTTATTTGGTTTAGTTCTTATTTATCAAATCCATTCCAATACGTACAGAAATGTGCTGACAGGACTCCATCATTACACACAGAAGTTCAACATGGTGTCCCGCAGGGCTCAGTACTCGGACCTTTACTGTTTTCACTTTACAGGCTTCCACTGGGATCTTTAATTAGGGAACATCACGTTCATTGTCACTCGTACGGAGATGAAACCCAGTTATACTTTTCTTTTAGATCAAATGAAGTTTCTCCGATGTTGTCTTAAATTAGTTGTGTTAGTGAATTAAAGGAGTGGATGGATGACAACTACTTGTTCTCAAATAAGATGGCGCCGACTGGTGTGGCTGGCCGTCTGCTCGTCTCTCTAGTCTATGTTTTAACTTTGTTTTTATGTTTTATTTCATCCCAACGATCACTGTCCTATGATTGGGAGTCTTTACTAAACACATTTTTTGGCCTACTTTCCTCTCAATTTTCATCTTCTGATTGGATTTTTTTGTGAACCTCCACCTTTGTTTTATTCATCTCCTGACTTCTTCACCTGGACGCTGGTGTTCACCTGTATCAGTGAGTTGAATGCCCCTCAGAGACGCAAACGCAAACCCGCCGCCGTCATGGGAAAAGAGCTGGAATTGCTGTTAAACAACTCCGACTCAAGTCCCATTGCTTTGTTTCCCGATGCCTGCGAGTTGTCTATGACCCATCTTCTCCTGCTCAGGAATCCATCACTGATTCATGGGCGTTGGACACCGGATTTAATTTCTCCATTTCAAGACAGCATCACTCTTCCTCGGTGTGCAATCGGGCAGTAAACGCTGCTAATCTTCGCACACTCACCCGTGCTCATCCTGCAACGAGCTCTTCTTCTTCTATCAAGGCTGCTCTCCTGAACGTGAGATCAGTGTCTAATAAAACTTTTATTCTGCAAGACTTTATTACATTAAATAATCTGGATTTCTTCTTCATCACTGAGACTTGGATTTTAAATGGTGACTCTTCTTGTTTTACTGACTTGACTCCACTAAGTTATTCATTTTTAAACTCTCCTCGTTTTGACTTGTCGTGGTGGTGAGGGCATTGCCACTGTTTTTAAAAGTATGTTCTTGTGTCGGAGCCGTACAAGGGATCCGTTTAGCAGCTTTGATCTTCAACTTTTTGAAGTGTGCAGCTCCCCTTCTTTGTTGTTTGCCGTAGTTTATAGTCCTCCTGTAATTAATGATATCTTCATTTCTGAATTCTCTAATCTCCTGGCTGATATCACCCTCTCCCATGACAAAATATTTATTGTTGGTGATTTCAAAATTCACGTTTGTTGTCAATCGAAACCTTTGGTCAAAGACTTTTTATCACTATTGGACTCATTTGATTTTATACAGCAAATTAATACGCCAACTCACTCTCTCGGTCACACCCTTGATCTCGTTCTTACTCGTGATATTTCAGTGAATAGTATTGATTTATGTGCTGTTTCTTTCACTGATCACTTATCTGTAATGATGGATCTGCATAATACTGTTGATCTCCCAACTAATAGCCGTCCACCACGCTGCTCGCGCTTTTTAAATTCTTCCATTATATCTGATTTTAAAACCATTTTCTCTAGTCTTTAATGGCACGACCAAAATAATGATATCAATGACTCTGTCGTAAAATTTCATTCCTCCTGTAAAACGGTTTTAGACGCAATTGCTCCAACCCAAGATTCGCAGTAATAAGGTAAGACCTGCTCCCTGGCTAAATGAAACTACGCGATCGCTGCGCCGCGCCTGTCGAACTTCTGAACAGCGTTGGAAAAAAGATGGACTGACTATCTCTAAACAGATTTTCAGGACTTCTCTTTTCAATTTCCAGGCTGAAGTTAAGAAATCGAAACATGACTTCTTTGCCGATTTAGTATCCCGTCATTCAAACAATCTTAGGGTTTTATTTAATTCAATTAATGCGGCCATTCACCCTCATTCTATGATGGGATTTAATAGCACTGTTCGTTCACGTGAGCAGTTTCTAACATTCTTTGTCAGCAAAATTGATACTATCCGCCGTGGCATTGTTCAAACTGGCTATGAACTTCCTACTGTTAATCATGACGTTGTTCTAGATTCCTTTGATCAAGTCTCACTTTCAATGCTAAAAAGAACTATTGACACCCTTAAACCAGCTTCCAGCCCCCTCGATGTTGTACCACCACATCTCTTAGTGGAGTCCTTTGATGTGTTGGGCCCATCTTTACTAGCCATTATAAATGATTCTATTAGTTTGGGTGTTGTGCCCTCATTTTTTAAACATGCTGCAGTCCGTCCCCATCTAAAAAAGGCAGGATTTGATCCTGGAGTTTTAACCAACTTTCGTCCAATTTCCCAACTGCCATTTCTGGCTAAAATTCTAGAAAAAAATTTTTATAATCAATTGGTCAAGCACCTTAACTCCAATAATTTATTTGAGATCTACCAATCTGGTTTTAGGCGTTATCATGGTGTTGAAACGGCACTCCTGAAAGTGTTCAACGACATCTCTCTTATTACTGACTCAGGCGATGCGGCAGTCCTTGTCCTCCTTGACCTATCCGCTGCCTTTGACACCATTGACCATGAGATATTGCTGTTGAACATCTTGTTGGGATTAAAGGGGCTGCTCTTAACTGGTTCAGGTCATATTTAACTGGTAGACACTTTTCAGTGACTTTATATTCCTCTTTTTCGTCTACTGCTCCTCTTAAACGTGGTGTTCCTCAGGGATCCATTTTGGGTCCTATTTTATTCTCTATATACCTTCACCCTATTGGAGCGATTTTTAGGAAATTTAACATTTCTTTTCACTGCTATGCTGATGATACTCAGGTTTATATTCCCGTCTGCAACTCTGCAACAAATCAACTGCACAACTGTCTGTCTGAACTAAGATCCTAGATGGCTAATAATCTTCTTGTTCTGAATCAAAATAAAATGAAGGGGCTTATAGTGGGTCCATCAGCTGAAACCCAGATTGGTCTTGGACTTCTCGGCTTTTTTTCTGTCTTTTCCAAAGTCCGCAATCTTGGTGTTATCTTTGACAGTAACCTCTCTTTTGAGAAATAAGTTAATTCTGTAGTCAAGAGTTGCTTTTTCCAACTTCGTCTATTAGGTAAGATCAAGCCTTTTTTATCTTCTAAAGATCTTGAGAAAGCTACTCATGCTTTTATTTTGTCTCGCCTTAATTACTGCAACTCGCTGTGTTCCGGGATTAGCAAATCCCCGATACACAGGTTACAGCTGGTCCAAAATTCTGCCGCTAGCTGTCTGGTTGGAGCAAGGAAGTCTGACTCTGTTTCTCCTATTTTAGCTTCTTTACACTGGCTGCCTGTCAGTTTTCAATTTGATTTTAAAATCTTACTGCTAGTTTTTAAATCGTTACATGAGCTCACTCCTGCCTATTTATCTGAATTGTGTGTTTTACACCAGCCATCCAGAGTGCTTAGATCTTCTGGTCAGTTGTCTCTTGTTGTCTCTCGTACCAAATGTAAAACTAAGGGGGACAGACAGGGCGTTTACAGCTGCTGCCCCTCGTCTGTGGAACTCTCTACCTCACCATATTAAGGAGTCGTCTACACGACTTGAACTGTTTAAAACAAGATTAAAAACTCCCTTCTCTTCACTTGCATTCAGTGACCTTCAGTAATACTGATGGTTTCCTCTGTGTGATCATATAACATTATTTCTATTTATTATCTATCTTATTTTATGTTCATATATTTTATTACTATTTATGTTTTATTGTTTATTGTTTTTGTTTTTTTCTTTTATTTTATTATTGTAAAGCACTTTGGCCGCAGCATTACTATGTTGTTTTAAATGTGCTATATAAATAAATTGAAATTGGAGTATGGTGTTCGCTGGATGTTCAAACTGTTCTTCATACAGACTCCAGTTAATCCAAAATGCTGCGGCAAGAATTATTACAAGAACAAGATAATACAAACACATCACTCCAGTTCTTAAATTCTTATGCTGGCTCCCGGTTAAGTTTAGGGCAGATTTCAAAATCCTCCTTTTAACATATAAAGCCGTAAATGGCCGAGGTCTGGCGCACTTATCTGAACTTATCATGACTTACAAACCTGAGCGCACATTAAGATCTCAAGATGCCGGTCTGCTTAGGATTCTAAGGATTAATAAAATAACAGTGGGAGGTTGAGCTTTTAGTTACAGGGGCCCTAAACTGTGGAGTGGTCTTTCTGCTTCTATAAGAGATGCCCCTTCGGTCTCAGCTTTCAAAGACTCACTACTTCAGTTTAGCACACCCTGACTAGAGCTGCTGATTAACTCTACAGACTGCACCTCTGTTGTTAGTCATTAGCACTAAAACATAAGTAACATGATAGTTAGAATTTGATACTAACCATCATCTATTCTCTTTCTCTTCTCGGTACTCAAATGTGGCACTGGGTGCCACTGCCCATCTGCCAAGTTGTTTTGCCTGCCTAAGGTCAAGTCATCCCTGATGGAGGATCAAAGGAATCATCGGGTAGAGGGGTCCTTTAATTGGATTGGCTGGCCGAGCACTGTCGCAGCTGTGGAATGGCCAATAGGGGGAGGAGCTTGATGGCTGAGGTCTCCAGGACTCTCAACAAATCCAAATCCTATTATGGGATATCATCTACTGTTAAATTCAGCTCCGTACTTCTAAAATGTTTATTTTTATACTGTATTGAGTATTTGTTCTGTTCTGTGTATTTTATTGTATTTATTAACCTCCTTCTTTTTGACACCCACTGCACGCCCAACCTACCTGGAAAGGGGTCTCTCTTTGAACTGCCTTTCCCGAGGTTTCTTCCATTTTTTCCCTACTGGTGTTTATTTTTGGGGGGAGTTTTTTCTTGTCCTCTTAGAGAGTCAAGGCAGGGGGGCTGTCAAGAGGCAGGGTCTGTTAAAGCCCATTGCGGCACTTCTTGTGAGATTTTGGGCGATGCAAAAATAAATTGTATTCTATTGTATTCTATTGTAATTGTGGCTGTGGTGGTTGAGAAAAGCATTGGGAAGAGTTCACAAAAATCAACAAGCTATTTTAAGGAGTGCCTGGTGTCTGTTGTGTTGGGTTTGAAGAGCGATAGTGCCCTCTAGTGTCCACAGTCACATCTTTCAAGTTTTCGGTAAATTAAGAAAATGTTGTTGCCCCTATAATTAACGATCTCTAGATTTCATTTTTCCTGAGATTCACGCACACAATATTGCTTTTTTTCACAAATCAACACCACCTGCCATTTTAATCATGTGATCGAAATCCGATGTTTTCATTGGTGGGCGGTCTTTCCTCATTGGACAGTGGAGTTGCTAGATTTTTGTCTGGCAGTATGTAAAATACTGCATGCATACAAGCTTCTGCCATCGTGCTTTGACCAGAATGAAGACACATTTGGACAACACCACTGCCATATAACATCAGAAAAGACCTAATAACACCAAAAACTAAATTTATTAAAAAAAATGGCAGTTACTAGATTTTCCCATTACACATGAGGTCTGTGTGTGTGATGTCCATCTCCTCGTTGCGCCTTTTAATGTTGCCGTGTTGGTTTCTTTTTTAACATATTAGCAGCTGCTCTTCAATAGACCCACTGAAGAAACCCGTTAAATTAATTACGCAATTGCTTAATTAGCTCATTAGATCATTCATTATTCTTTATGTTTAAAATGAAATGTACCAGTAGACCATTACCGGTGATTAAAGACAGGCAGCAGCCATCTTCACAGCAGGCCGTCACGCCTAAAGACACTCGCCGTGCCACACGTGCCCATCCCAGCTGGCGCCAGTCCAGCCCTCATTCCCACAATATCTCCGCAGTCTATTTATTTACTATTTATTTTTTTCAATAACCGGCAGTATGATTTTTTTTTTTTCATTTTATATAAAGGCGCTGTTCTGAAATCATAAACTACAATGCATCATTACCTCCTATTAATTTTTTCATTTTTCCCCCTTTCTTTTTTTAATTTAATGCTGTTATTCCTCAGAAGCAATATCAAATTAAGCCTGACAAGCTCTGCCATGAATATCAATTTTCATTTCTTAATTTAGAGAGCCAACTGCTGGAGCTTTTGATGCAGGACTCATGTAAATGATTTGTGACTCAACGCCTAATCCTGTTGATTTGACTTGGTGCTCGGCGCTTCGAGATGTTTTTAATATTCTCCACTGCTCCTGTGGCTCCTTCTTTTTTCGAATGCGTTTAGGGATTAAATGCATTCGGAGCAAGCAATTTGCTTTTTTTTTTCTTCTGTTCTATTTATGTGCCGTTCTCTCTGAATATTTTAATACCTTCAAATGCCATTGATGGTCTATTGTCGAACTAAGCCGGAATTAGCAAGTGCCTCCTCACAAGACGCCCGACAGCTGGCGCTCGATCAGCAGGATAGTGTTCAGAACAATGAAGTGCAATGGACTCGACGCAAGGAGGACAAAGTGAAATCCAATGGTGCATGCAGTGTTCATTCAGCCCACTAGGGGGCCATGGATCACTGCCGACCATGAAGCACTGCTGAAGATGGGATGGCAATCGCTTGTCATGGGGCCCTCACTCAAAAGTATGATTTGGACCTGAACTTCGACTTCAGAGTTTATTGTGAGGCACCAGAGCCCTCGCAAATAAGAAGTGAAGTATATTGCAATATACATTTCAATATAAGGTAACATACATGTAGTTGAAGTATATATTTTTAAAATAATATCTGAAATACAATTAAATATATGTTTGTCATCTCAGGTCATTTTCTAGACTGTTTACTGAGTCACAGATGTGGCTGGAGTTTATCACAGCAAGCCTAGGGTGCAGGGCAGAACAATCTGAATGAGAAGAGGCCATTCAGCCCAACAAAGCTTGCCAGTCGTGTCCATCTAATTCTTCAATATATATATACAGTCATATGAAAAAATGTGGAAACCCCTCTTAAATCTTTGGATTTTTGTTTCTCATTGGCTGAGCTTTCAAAGTAGCAACTTCCTTTTAATATGCGACATGCCTTATGGAAACAGTAGGATTTCAGCAGTGACATTAAGTTTATTGGATGAACAGAAAATATGCATCATAACAAAATCAGACAGGTGCATAAATGTGGGCACACGAACAGAGATATGACGTCAATACTTAGTTGAGCCTCCTTTTGCTCCTTTGAGCCTCCAGATGCTGTCCTCCTATAGCCTGTGATGAGTGTCTGGATTCTGGATGGAGGTATTTCTGACCATTCTTCATACAAAATCTCTCCAGTTCAGTTCAATTTAAAGACAGCCTGCTTCAAATCATCCCATAGATTTTCGATGATATTCAAGTCAGTGTACTGTGACGGCCGTTCCAGAACATTGTACTTCTCTCTCTGCATGAATGCCTTTGTAGATTTCCAACTGTGTTTTGGGTCATTGTCTTGTTGGAATATCCAACCGCTGCTTAAGTAACTTCAACTTTGTGACTGATGCTTGAACATTATCCTGAAGAATTTGTTGATATTGGGTTGAATTCATCCGACCCTCGACTTGAACAAGGGAACCAGTCCCTGAACAAGCCACACAGCCCCACAGCATGATGGGACCTCCACCAAATTTGACAGCAGTTAGCAGGTGTTTTTCTTGAAATGCGATGTTCTTCTTCCGCCATGCAAAGCGTTTTTTGTTCTGACCAAATAACTCCATTTGTGTCTCATCAGTCCAAAGCACTTTGTTCCCAAATGAATCTGGCTTGTCGAAAATGAGCATTTGATACAACAAGCGACTCTGTTTGTGTCGTGAGTGCAGAAAGGGCTTCTTTCTCATCACCCTGCTATACAGATGTTCTGAATTGTAGAACGATGTACAGATACACCATCTGCAGCGAGATGTTCTTGCAGGTCTTTGGAGGTGATCTGTGGGTTGTCTGTCACCATTCTCACAATCCTGCTCATATGCCGCTCCTGTATTTTTCTTGGCCTGCCAGACCTGCTGTGTTGGTTTAACAGCAACTGTGCCTGTGGCCTTCCATTTCCTGATTCCATTCCTTACAGTTGAAACTGACAGTTTAAACCTCTGAGATCGCTTTTTGTAGCCTTCACCTAAACCAGGAGACTCAACAATCTTTGTTTTCAGATCTTTTGAGAGTTGCTTTGAGGGTCCCATGCTGTCTGTCACTCTTCAGAGGAGAGTCAAAGGGAAGGAAGCACAACTTGCGATTGACCACCTTAAATACCTTTTACCACTCATGATTGGACACTCCTGTCTATGAAGTTCAAGGCTTCACGAGCTCATCCAACCAATTTGGTGTTGCCAGTAATCAGCATTGAGCAGTGACAGGCATTCAAATCAGCACAATGATAAAGGGGACCCACATTTGTGCACAGCCAGTTTTTCACATTTGATTTAATTTCATACGACTAAATACTGCGTCACTAAAAATCTTTGTTTGGAAAACACCCCAATACTCAGATGTTCCTAGAAAATGAAAGACATACCACTGGTATCTTTTTGTTGGAAGGAGAGTCAATTATTATGGAGGCTGAGAGGGGGTCACAAACAATTTCATATGACTGTAAAAGTCAATGTGTGTATGTATGTATGTTTCAGCATCAGGTCCGTACGGCTGGAGCGATTTTCATGAAACTTGGTACACATGTTTCTCATTGGTTGACTAAAATTACTGTAGGGTGAAATCAGCCCTAACCCATTCCCTTCTGGGTAGGGTGGGTGGCTGATCTTGTGGTCTTGTATGCATGTTATTATCCAGTTGACGCTCTGAGTGGCCACCAGAGGGCGAACTGGAGGTGACTGCCAGCATTCTTTATGTTTAAGCACCAGCGCACCCCTGTTGCTTTTCAAATTAAGTAGAGTTAAATGGCCTGTATTTGATATAGCGCCTACTAGAGTTCAAGAACCCCCCTAGGCACTTCACAACACAACAGTCATTCACCCATTCACACGCTGGTGATAAGCTACTTTGTAGCCACAGCTGTCAGACGCACTGACAGAGGCAGGGCTGCCGAACACTGGCGCCACCAATCCTTTCCGACCACCACCAGGCAGGTAGGTTAAGTGTCTTGCCCAAGGACACAACAGCTGCATTCTCATGCCGGGAGCCAGGATCAAACCTGTGACACTCCGGTTGCTGGACAACCCGCTCTACCGACTGAGCTACTGCTGACTGAGTAGAGTTGGCCGGTTCCGAGCGTCAACTGGATGATAACATACATACAAGACCGCAAGACAAGGACATTAGTCAGTTTTTATTGTTTGTTAATTTATTTTTAAAAAACACTTTTATTTTCCTTTGCAATGCTGGGTATTTCAGCTAGACGAAAATAATATCAAGTCGAGTTTCAAAGGTGACTAAAGTCCTCCAGACAACCACACTACTTGGTCACTTATTCCAGGTGTCTGTGGTTCTCTGTGTGATGAAAACTTCGTAAGGTTTGTGTGTCATTTAATCTGAGCAAGTTTCCAACTGTGTCCACATGTTCTTGTTAAATTAATTTTAAAATCATCATAAATTCCCTTCATAGTTTTAAACATTCCTTTTAATCTTCTTTGTCTTAAACTGTGAAGGCTCAGCTCTTTTAATCTTTTCTCATAACTAATCCCCTGTAGCCCTGAATCATCCTAGTCGCTCTTCTCTGGACCTTCTCTTGTGCTGTGATGTCCTTTTTGTAGCCTGGAGACCCAAACTGCATCCAGGACTCCAGATGAGGCCTCACCAGTGTGTTATAAAGACTGAGCAGAACCTCCTGTGACTTGTACTCCACACATCAAGGCGCTATATAACCTGACATTCTGTTAGCCTTCTTCATGTCCTCTGAACACTGTCGGGATGTCGATAGCTTAGAGTCCACTGTGACTCCTAAATCTTTCACATTCATATTGTGACTACTGTAGAGTAAATACGCATCTGCATACAGTTAAATGAAAATTATGTGATACGTCTCCTGTCATAAAGCTGAAACACATCAGTGTGTGCCTTCAGCGGAGCTGGCCTTCTGTCATACATTTTGCTATTTGAACATTTGAACAATCTGAGCGAGAACAAAGCTCTCCATTCCTATCCACTTAATTCTTCTAAAATAACATCAAGTCGAATTTTGAAAGTCCCTAAAGTCTTATTGTCCACCACACTACTTGGTCACTTATTCCAAGTGTCTCTGGTTCTTTGTGTAAAGAAAAACTTCCTAATGTGTGTGTGAAATTTCCCCTTCACCAGTTTCCAACTGTGCCCCCTTGTTCTTGATTTCATCATTTTAAAGTCACCGTCTCGATCTACTGGACTAATTCCCTTCATCATTTTAAACACTTCAGTCAGGTCTCCTCTTAATCTTCTTTTCTTTAAACTGTAAAGGCTCAGCTCTTTTCATCTTTCCTCATAACTCATCCCCTGTAGCCCCCCATAATCAGCCTAGTCGCTCTTCTCTGGACCTTTTCTGGTGCTGCTATGTTATTTTTGTAGCCTGGAGACCCAAACTGCACCCGGTACTCCAGATGAGGCCTCACCAGTGTGTTATAAAGGTGAGCAGAACCTCCTGTGACTTGTACTCCACACATCAATTCGCTATATAACCTGACATTCTGTTAGCCTTCTTAATGGCTTCTGAACACTGTCAGGAAGTCGTCAGATTAGAGTTCACTACGACTACTAAATCCTTCTCATAAGGTAGACTTTCGATTTTCTGACCCCCCATTGTGTATTCAAACCTAACATTTTTACTTCCTATGTGTAATTTTTCACATTTACTGACATTAAATTTCATCTGCCACAAATCTGCCCAAACCTGTCTGCTATCCAAGTCCTTCTGTAATAATATAACTGACTCCAAATTATCTGCTAATCCACCTGTCTTTGTTTCATCTGTAAACTTAACCAGCTTGTTACTTATATTCCTATCTAAATCATTTATATTCATTAAAAGCAGCTGTGGCCCTGGCACTGACCCTTGCTGGTCACCACTCTTAATGTCAGCTGATTCTGATGAGGTTCCTGTGTCTGAGCCAATTCTGCCCCCATCTACACACCACACCCTGAACTGCCACTTCTTTTAGTTTGACGCCCACCTTCTCATGTGGCACCTTATCAAATGCTTTCTGAAAGTCTGCATAAATGATATCATACACTTACTGTTACTTATTGTTTATATTTCTGTCCAGATTATTCATATATATTCTGATTCTGTCTCACTACTTTAGCAAAACCAGCTTTATTCAGCTTGAAACAGGAACAGCGCGGTTATTTATTGCAGCGTGATCTGCCGCTCTCTTATACGCAGACACAGCAGTCATTTTGCCATCACTGACTCCTCACTAATTCTCCCACTTTCCGTAAGGGTTGAAAGCTCAAATTTCGTGTGCTCATTCCTTGCAGTGTACTTAACAGAACTTAGGTATGTTTCATGTCCTATTGCAACACCCAAGGGGGGGAAAAGGGTGTACCCCCTAAACTGTATATACAGATAGGGGAAACCCCTCCTCAACATTTCTGCGACTTCCAATATACGTAGGAAGCCTAAATTTCCCATGCTCATCCTTTACACTGTAAATATTGTAAAATAAAGACACACAAGTCATCAAGGTTTGGGGTTTCCGGCTCCGTATACTGTAAGAAATATTCAAAACAAATTAAATTGTCAGTGCAGTATTGCATTTCCCTATACAGCTGACGGTCAAAATGGCGGAGAGGGGTGCATTTATGATGAGGAACCGGAAGTAGAGAGAGGTTTGCTGGGAAGGAGCCAAGATGGATGCTGGGAGTGCTGACGTCATCAGGAGCCGACAGAGGAAGGGCGGAAGTAACGATGCGTGGTTAGCGAATTGGGGCAGAGTCATGGCAGCGGTGCGTCTTTCTTTCTGCAGGAATAAAGAGAGAGAGGTTAGTACCCCGCCATTCCCTTCTGGCATGCAACGTCATGATACCGTTTGGGTTTGTACGCGGCCCCCTAATCGCACGTGCGTGACAATACAAACATTAAGTATGTTTCATTCTGTGCCGTGCCCCATAATGAAATTTTGGAAACAACGTCTTCTTTTTTGGTGGTTCTCACCATTATGCCATAAAGAACTTTCAGAACATGACGATTTATTTTACTGCCGAAACACACAATGGCCGCCCCCGGTCTCCCTTCCTTTTTCCACACTGCCGCTCTCCGTGCACCTACCACATGGTTGGCTCCTTGCCTACATACATTAACAACATCCCGCGCTCAGGTGCCTTCTCACTCGCTTCCTTACTTTCCTCAGCTGTTCGTCATGCTCACTGCTCCCTTTTCTTTACTCCACCGCTTCAAGCCTGTTATTGTTGGCCTTGCTTCACGTCTTCCTACCTTTTTGTTTAGTTAATCCTCTGGGTAGGCCTCTGCATACTTTACTTTTGAAGGTCGGCATACCAATTATATTACTACAAAACTTACAACCACCAAAACTTTGTAACGGCACCAGGCTTCGATCAAATCTCCGTACAAGAACCTCATTGAGGCAACTGTCTTCACTTGAACTGACACAGGGGAGATGACCGGATTTATTTTTTGCATCCCTCTCATCCCCTCTGACCTCCCATTCCAATTCAAATGCCTCCAATTTCCAGTAAAGGGCCTGCTTCACTATGACAATAAATAAGTCACAGGGCCAGACTCTAAAAAAGGTCGCCATTGACTTGACACAAGATGGCTTCTCACACGGCCAACTGGACGTTGCGTGCTCGAGAGTAAACTCAGCAGACAGCTCCATCATTTTACAGCCTGAGGGCAGAGCTGCAGACGTCGTTCACAAAGAGATCCTTACATCCTAAAAATGTGAATTTCTCATACATGACATTTACAATCAAAAATTAAACTCTCTTCAAACATAAGATTCACTCTCAATACTAAAATAAGCCTATGACAATTTCATTGATAATCATGTTAAATGTTTCTTTTTCTTTTTCATAACTTCTTTAACACACTACTTCTCCGCTGCGAAGCACGGATATTTTGCTAGTCCATTTATAACGTTCCTTGCATCACCCATCGACGTCAGGTGCTTATAGCGGGACCGCGATCAGCTTGGGGTTGTTTCTGTGGCGAGCGCTGCATTGCTGTGAACCTGCGGTTACTCCGGTAATGGATAAAGTCTTCCAGAGATGCTGTGATCACGCCACGGGATGCTCTTCGTCGTGTCGCCCCGTTGGGGGCGGAGGGGGGGAGTCTCAAAAGAGTTTAGAAACCTCACAATATTAAAAACAGCAGCCACCCCAGCACTGACCCCTGCTGGGCACCACTCCTCCTTATACCATCACCCTCTGTTTCTTGTGTCTGAGCCAGTTCTGCACCCATCTACACAATGACACCCTGATGCTCCACTTCTTTCTTTTTCAGCATAAAGAAGATAAAGATTTTATCACAACTGGATGACTTCACACTCGATGAAGAAGAAATAAGAAATAGCAGGCAAGTTTATCCTACTCAGATCAATCTATACTAATAAAAGGCAAAGCCCTCACTCACTCACTCACTCACTCACTCATCACTAATTCTCCAACTTCCCGTGTAGGTAGAAGGCTGAAATTTGGCAGGCTCATTCCTTACAGCTTACTTACAAAAGTTGGACAGGTTTCATTTCGAAATTCTACGCCTAATGGTCATAACTGGAAGGTATTTTTCTCCATTAACTGTAATGGAGTTGAGCTGGAATGACGTGGGGGGTGGAGTTTCGTGTGACATCATCACGCCTCCCACGTAATCACGTGAACTGACTGTCAACGCAGTGCGTAGAAAACCAGGAAGACCTCCAAAAAGCGCTTAAGAAAACATGCATTATATAATTGAGAAGGCAGTGAAACAATAAGAAGCGAGCGAGTGACATATACTACCATATTCATGAGTGATGCTACCTCGAAAAGAAAGCAAGGTGTAAACCTAAACTTTAAATTAAGTTCATAGACAGGCTACCGCTGGCGTTTCACATGCCCACAGGTAATGCGGGATACAAGTTTAATGAGAGGACGAGGATATAAACGAGTTTTGATCACTTTGTAACTAAGTTAAAATTGTAGGTGAAGGGGTGTGCTAATGCAAATTCCGAGAGACTGTGTTTGTGGGGGATTGACAGTTAAGGCGGGTGGGGGAGTCACGTCATCATCACCCCTCCCATTCATCTAATTTCGCTCTGAGCTGAGCTCCGCGGCTAACGCCGTCTTCCGAAGCAACTTTGTCAGACTGCCACCAAATACTCACAGAAAAATCCACAAGTTAATACACACGCTGTCTCTAGAGTTTCTACACACTGAATCCTCCAGGCACTACTTACAAAAGGTCACATTGACAATCGTGTTACGTTATTTTTAAAAACTTTCCTTTTCTTAGCACAAGCACAGCTGAGAAGCTTCGATGCATGTGCTCCATAACGCGTTAAAAAATAATGCATTTAATCACACTTTGCATTACAAGCAGATTACATTGATCAGCGCATCCCGATTCATTTTACCCTCGCAACACCTTAGTTTGAAAAGAAGTATGAAAAATATGAGGTTAACACAGAAAAACAGATCACCAATTCAAGCTTTATAAATAATCGATTCGCCATCAATAATTGTTTTGGTAAAGCCATCCTCCTTCCATTTTATAATTTTTCCGCCACTAGCCATGATTAAATGAACGGTAAAAAAGTAAGAGCAAAGCGAGGGTGACTTATTTAGGCAGGCATATATATGACAGCAACACTCATGACAATGTCAATCATGGTACGTTATTATTAAAATGTTTCCTTTTCTTTTTCATTACTTCTTTAACACACTACTTCTCCGCTGCGATGCACGGGTATTTTGATATATATATATATCATATAATATATGAATGACCTCCAAAGATCGCTGAGACTTTTGATATCATGAACGAGTCGGCAAAAACTGTGGTCTCCTGCCCAGCAAAGTCGAGCAGCCAGCGCGCGTGCATAGCTGTGCCGGCCTTTGAGACGCTGACTGCGCTTCTGCCTTAAGTCAAAGTGAGCACTTTTAATTTTTTTCATCCTCCCCCTGCGCTATAGCCCAGACAAGTGCAAACACGGACCCCTTTTCTACACCACGGCAAAATAATATTAAGGCAATTCACACTTTCTTTTGCACGTGCCATCACAGCCGATTAATGGCAGGGACGTCTCACCAGTCTACACAAGACCCACCGCGACTGTCCCCAAAAGCCGATCATAATGTCAGCGAACACATCTCTCTATACTATATAAAAGAAAAAGGCAACTTTCCTTTCTTTACACCTTTTTTCCTTTGATCCCAAACCAAAGCCTTTCTCGCTTAACACTGCAGAGGACACAAAACTAATTTTCTTTAAATGCCGGTAAGGCACATTACCAGAGGCAGAAATTTGAACGTTCACATACAAAATGTAATTTCTATACCACAGCCGTCGTGTAGCGCCTTTCAAAAGGGATCAACTACCGAGAGATGATCCATATACATTTTAGCTGCTGTTAGTTACTTACCTGTTGTGTTACACAGTCTTTAAAATGTAGTTTACCTGAAACCACTCCAGTAGTGCTAAATGTACCTGTACTTCTTAAAACGTTAATGTTTTACTGTTTAATAACTTATAGACTATATTTTATTATTTCTCACTTGCACTCAGTGACCAAAGCTATACACACACATATATAAAAGCTATACACACAAGTATATGTATGTGTATATATGTATGTATATATATATATATATACATACATACGCATATGCATATATATATAAATACATACATACATACATACATATATATAATTTGTGTGTGTGTATATATGATGTAGATAGGTATGTATATATATATGTGTATATGTAGATATGTATATAGATATGTAGATATGAAGATATGTATGTGTATATATATGTGTGTATATATATATGTATGTGTGTGTGTGTGTGTGTGTGTGTATATATATATATATGACAGCAGCAATTCAAGCTGTGAGAAAACAGTAAAAAGGAGGCGTGTGAGACGTCGTGGTACATTTTCTGAGGAAGCTAGACGAAAATAACTTTGTGACGCTGCCGCCAAATACACAAAACAATTACTTTGACAATCATGTTACATTATTTTTAAAATGTTTCCTTTTTTTTTTCATAACTTCTTTAACACACTACTTCTCCGCTGCTGCGGGTATATATATATATATATAGATATATATATATATATATATATATATATATATATATAGATATATAGATATGAGAACAACACTCATATCAATGACAAAACAATTACATTAACAATCATGTTACGTTATTTTTAAAATTTTTCCTTTTCTTTTTCGTACCTTCTTTAACACACTACTTCTCCGCTGCGAAGCGCGGGTATTCTGCTAGTATACTAATAAAAGGCAAAGCCCTCACTCACTCACTCACTCACTGACTCATCACTAATTCTCCAACTTCCCGTGTGGGTGGAAGGCTGAAATTTGGCAGGTTCATTCCTTACAGCTTCCTTACAAAAGTTGGGCAGGTTTTATATCGAAATTCTACGCGTAATGGTCATAACTGGAAGCAGTTTTTCTCCATTTACTGTAATGGAGATGAGCTTGAAACCCGTGGGGGCGGAGTTTCGTGTGACATCATCACGCCTCCCACGTAATCACGCAGTACATAGGAAACCAGGAAGACCTCCAAAAAGCGCTGAAGAAAACATGCATTATATAATTGAGAAGGCAGCGAAACAATAAGAAGCGGCGAGTGACATATACAACCATATTCATGAGTTCTGCTACTTGAAACAAAGCACGATGTAAACCTACACTTTAAATTAAGTTCATAGACAGGCTGCCGCTGGCGTTTGTACGTCAGCGGCAATCCAATAGCAAACTGCCACTAAATATTCACGGGTGAAAGACTGTGCTTATGGAGAGGAAGATGAGATGGTCAGGGTGGTGTTTGGCACAAACTCAGCGAAACTGCGAGAGAAAGTTTTAAGTGCCAGGACTAAGGTAACATTAAATACAGCCATGGACATAGCACGAGATGGCACCAGCACAGCTGGGAACCTTCGATACAAGTACACCGAGCGGCTCACGTGAACTGACGCAGTGCACAGATAAAAAGCAACAGTTCCAAAGAGCGCTGATCAAAAACCGAATTACACAATTGAGAAGGCAGCAAAAAATATGAAGCGTCTGATAAGCATATTCATAAATCCAGCTACTGCGGAAACAAAGCACACGGTGGAAAAGTCAATGTCCCGCTAAAGGAAGACAGTGTAAAAAAAACCGTGCATGCAGTGTGTCAGGTCTCAGATAAAGAAGAAGACGAGCTGTTTATTGATGCAGTAAGAAATGAATCGATGAATGAAACCTGTCATCTTTACAACGATTGACAAACACGGAATGTAACTTGAACACAACACATCCTACAAATACGAGCCTGATTGAAAGAAATAATGATAATCAAATCCTTGATGACAGCAACACTCAGTAACACTCACAAAACAAATACTGTATATTGACAGTCATGTTACGTTATTTTTAAAATGTTCCCTTTTCTTTTTCTAGCTTTTTTAACACACTACTTCTCCGCTGCGATACGCGGATATATATATATATATATGTAACATACACATATATAACACTTACCGCGTTAATCAAGTCTACCTTATGATGCTGCAAGTTATTGCGAAGCTAGCTCACACGATGCTGGAGAGAAAAGTTGATTCTGAAAATAGAGCCTTTAAAAACCGATGGGAGGCTGAGTATATGTTTACTGAACCTGTGTGTCTCATTTGTGGAGCTAATGTGGCTATAATTACAGAATTTAATCTAAGACGGCACTATGAGACAAAACATCAAGATAACCTGAAAGACCTGAATGCAATGCAGAAGATACAGAAAGCAGCATAATTAAATAAGAATCTGACACTTCAGCGGACGTTTTTACCTGTGCACAATCACAAAGTGATTTCAAGTGAAGCTGCTTTTATGGGAAACACAAATGCACCAGTGCAACTTGCCTCACTTTCCCTGTTGCCAAGTAATGTTAAACCAAGTCGTCACTACGGTGTTCCCAAATACGCACTTTGCTGATAAACTGAGCGCACTGAGTTTGCACGGCGCTTTGGTGACTTTGAAGAACAAAAAAAGTCTGTCTACATGCGGCTCGAACCTTGTGCATGTTTGGTAGCACATATCTGTGTGAGAAGCTCTTCTCAGTGATGAAGACTAACAAAACAGCACACAGGAGTCGCCTCACTGATGAGCACCTGCAGTTCATCCTGAGAATCTCCACAACACAGAACCTCACAGCAAACAGAAACGAACTTGTGGCCAAAAAAAGATGCCAGGCGTCCAGCTCTAAAATGACATATGAGCAAAGACAACTGAATGATTTGATTTGTTATTGCTGAAAGGAACACATTTTATTTTTATTTCCAGGTTTTGTTATGCAGCATGTTCATATTTGAATTTGTATAATTTTGACAGGATATATTTTTATGGAGAGCAAAATCTTTTGGGATATTTAAAATCTAAGTTTATTTTTATATAAAATTACATAAGAGTAAAGAAATGTGAATGTTTGTTCTTTTAACGTTTACTTTATTTCTAACTTGTATAATTTAGACAGGATATATTTTTATGGAGAGCAAAATATTATAAGTTGTTTAAGGTTTGAGTTGATTTATTCACGAATAATATTCCTGTCTGTTTTTACCATTCCTACCAAAGATATTTCTGTCGACTAAATAAAAATTCCTTCTATTTAAAATTTAAATAGAACTTGAACAAATACGATAGTTCATAATATCCACGCAGAATTGCACGTAAGAGCGGGAGTTATCCGTTTTAACAAGCAGCGTATTGCACTGATACGAAATAGCTGTGTGTGTATATATGTAGATATGTATGTATATATATATATGTTTATATACAGTATGTGTGTGTATGTATAGATATGTATATATATATATATATATGACAGCAACACTCATCACTCACAACAGTGACAAAACAATTACATTGACAATCATGTTACATTATTTTCAAAATGTTTCCTTTTCTTTTTCATTGCTTCTTTAACACACTACTTCTCCGCTGCGAAGCGCGGGTATTTTGCTAGTGATCAATAATGAGGCTAAGAAATGTGATGATGGATTGTGCTTGGTGGAACAGCCATGACAAACCTTGACAAAATTCCCAAGTGCAAGAAATGTGACTTTGTGCACAAAGGTTCTTCTCATTCAAGCCTTAGTACTGTTTTGTCAATCACTTCATATGGATGTGAAAGCTGGTCAGTACAGAAACACGGACCATCAACATCCATCACCATCTTTGAATTATGGTGCTGGATAACAATCCTATGCCGAACCCTGATAGCCTGGAGAACAGACATCTTGAAATTAGAATAGACCAAGCCAGAGATGATAATAATAATAATAATAATAATAATAATAATAATAATAATAATAATAATAATACATTTTATTTATACAAGGCGCCTTTCAGAGAACTCAAGGATACCGAACAAACAAATAAATAAATAAACACAAAACACAATTATAAACAACTTAAAACATCAGAAAATCTAAAAATTAAAACCAAACAAAACCACTATAATTAGGAGGAAGAAGAAAAAGCCATTTTAAACAAATGTGTTTTAAGTTTACATTTGAAAGATGAATATGATTTGATATTTCGGAGATCCGCAGGTAATAAGTTCCAGTGCTTGGGAGCAGAACGGCTGAAAGCTCTGCTCCCCATGGTGGTTAGGACGGGAGGGAGGAACGGTCAGATGGGTGGAGGAAGAGGATCTAAGGTTACGGGATGGAATGGCAACATGTAGAAGGTCAGACAGATATGGAGGTGCGAGGTTATGGATGGCCTTAAAAGTTAGTAGCAGAATCTTAAAATCAATACGAAACTTGATCGGGAGCCAATGAAGCTGCTGCAAGACCGGAGTAATATGGTGAAAAGATGGGATTCCAGTGATGATACGTGCGGCAGAATTACTGATGTTACTGACTAACTGAAGCTTGTGAAGAGATTTATTAGGGAGACCAAAGAGAAGTGAATTGCAGTAGTCCAGCCGAGAAGTGACAAGACTATGAACAAGAATGGCAGTAGTAAGAGGAGTGAGGGAGGGATGAATGCGATTAATATTACGTAAGTGGAAGTAAGCAGACCGGGTGATGTTATTAATGTGACATTGGAAAGATAGAGTACTGTCGAGGATGACACCCAGACTCTTGACCTGAGATGATGGGGAAACAACAGAGTTATCAATAATAAAAGAAAGATTATTGGTTTTGGATAATGATGATTTTGAACCAATGAGGAGAACCTCAGTTTTGTCACTGTTTAATTTAAGAAAATTTGAAGAGAACCAGGATTTAATTTCAGAAATGCAATCAATAAGTGAGGGTGGTGGAAAAGAGGAGGTGGGTTTACCAGCAAGGTAGAGCTGGGTGTCATCAGCATAACAGTGAAAATTAATGTTATTTTTGCGAAAAATATTGCCAAGGGGAAGAAGGTAAATAATAAAAAGAAGAGGCCCCAGGACAGAGCCTTGGGGCACACCAGAAGTAACAGCGGTGGGTTGGGATGTGAAGGTTTTAAGCTGTATGAACTGAGTGCGGCCTGAGAGGTAAGATCTAAACCAATCAAGTGGAGTGTGAGTAATGCCAATCAAAGATAATCTATTAAGGAGAGTGGTATGACAAATAGTATCAAAGGCCACTCAGATCAAGAAGGATGAGAATAGTGATTAGACCAGAGTCAGCAGCCATAAGGAGGTCATTAGTAATTTTAACAAGTGCCTTTTCTGTACTATGAAGGGGGCGAAAACCAGACTGGAACTTCTCATATAGATTATTGTGGGACAAGTGGGTGTGAAGTTGGATAACTACTATTTTTTCAAGAATTTTGGAGATAAAGGGCAAGTTAGAAATGGGGCGAAAATTATTGAAATTAGTAGGATCACAACCAGGTTTTTTTAATATTGGGGTTATAGCAGCAGTTTTGAAAGATGAAGGAATAATACCAGTAGTAAGAGAAGAGTGAATGATGGCAGAAATAAGAGGGACTAGAGAGGGGAGGCAGGCTTTAACCAGAACTGTAGGCAGGGGGTCCAGCTGACAAGTAGATGACTTGGATTTGCAGATGAGATCTGAGATTTCAGAGGAAGTGGGAAGCTGGAAAGAAGAGAAAGAGTGAATAGGTGAGTGTAGTTCAGAAGAAATACAGAAAGGATCTGGACCAAGGTGCTGATGTATCTTTTAAATTTTCTCATTGAAAAAAGACATAAGAGAATTACAGAAGGCAGTTGAGTGAAGGTGAGATGGTAAAGAGTCTGGAGGTTGTGTAACATTATTAAGTAAAGAAAACAAAGACTTGGTGTTACCTGTATTACAAGTAATTAACTGAGTGTAATAATTAGATTTGGTTTGAACTATACAATCCTTGTAGTAGAGTAGATGATTTTTATACATCTCTTTGTGGACAAAGAGTCTGGTTTTTTTAAACAACCTTTCAAGTCACCTGCCTTTAGCTTTCAGAAGCCGAAGTTCAGGCGTAAACCAGGGGGCAGAAAAGGAAAAGAAACAGATCTGGTTTTAGCGGAGCCAGAGAGTTAAGAATACCATTAAGACAAGTGTCATAATATGAGACCAGTTCTATGGGAGAAGATAAATTATAAAAGTCCATTTGCGAATCAATTCTAGAAGACAGCAAATTCAAGTTGATATTCTTAATGTTACGAAGGCTATGAAACGTGGAAGCTTAGGAACAGAAAAGGTAAGTTTAGCGTTGAATGAGAGGAGAAAGTGGTCGGTTATAGTGAGTTCATCTGCTATAAGATCAAAAGGAACAACACCAGAGCAGCAAATCAGGTCCAAGATAATTACAGATAGATTGGTAAGGAAGGTAGCAAGATCGTTCAAAAAATTGTTAGACTTAGGAGGACGGTAGACAGTTGCAATGATGGTTGGAACTGACCCAGACAGTTGACACACAGTCGATTCAAAAGAGCTAACAGCAAGAGCAGGCTACGGCAGGACTTTCCACTTCTCGCAATAAATTATCACGACACCTCCTCCACGGCCAGATGCACGGGGTTGACAAGTGTAAACAAACCCCGGGGGGGTGCATTCATTAAGTTGTGAAAAGTCTTGAGGTTGCTGCCAAGTCTCAGTTAAACAGAGAAAGTCAAACTTACGGTCAATGAGGAGATCCTGAATGAGATGTCCCTTGCTCGTAAGTGAGCGGATGTTCAATAGACCAAAGCTGACAATGTTGCTGTCGCATTTGACAGTGGTGTTAGTCGACCGAGCTAAGCTGGCCAACATGCTATGGTCAGCGTTCCTATCTGTGTTATGTGGAGGGTGCCAAAAATCAGACCAAAAAGAGTTAATTCCTTTCGAGGCATCCGTTCGGAATCTCCGGAAGGACCCACGATGGATGTATCTCCGACGAGGGAGAAGTATGACGTCTGGGTCGAAATATAGCACCGACAGCAAAGGCACAGACTGGAGAAGATGCAGTCGAAGCAGCTCAGCAGCTGGGTACTGGAGGAGGCCAGTCGCAGGTTGAATAACGTGCGACAGAAGACTCCAAACAAACAACCAAGCAAAAATCCTACCAGTCCACATTGTAGGCGAGGAGGCCGCAAGCAGCTCAGACATGCAGAGAATAAACCGGTAAGTTTCAAACAAAACAGAGGTTAGGCTGAAGCTAAATGCAGACACAGCATATAGTATATAGCATATAGCATATATAGCCACGCAGAGATGTCAGCAATATGGCAAAAGAAATACTATCATAATCACTAGTCTTAACAAAGTCAATATTCTAGTTACCGGCGAGCAGCGGCGACCAGTCCCGCCAGCTTTCACTCAACCGGAAGTTCATGAGATATCCTTGGAAGCTCAACTGGTAGAGTCCGACTAGCCTACTTCAGATATATCATGGGAAAGGAGAAGAAAACCTGCAATGTGATGGACTGATACTATCCAAGCAGCCATGGACTACCAGCTCTGTCAAGACTAACCCACCAAACGTCATGCAGAACAACTTTTCATAGAGTCACCATGATTTGACATGGACTATACTACAGAGGGAAGGACATCATGCTCAAGGGGTCATTGCCAAAGCAGACCTACAAAATGATGGATGGAGTCCATCAAAGCAGCCGTGGACCACCAGCTGTGTCAAGTCTCACCCACCAAAAGTCATCCAGAACACCTTTTCATAGAGTCGTCATGACTCGACAAGGACTATCCTGCTTCAGACATGTCATGTGCACAGAGAAGGACATCATGCTCAGCAAAGTCAGGGGTCATTGCAGAAGTGGAAGACCTGCAATGTGATGGATGGATACTATCAAAGCAGCCACTGACTACCAGCTCTGTCAAGCCTCACCAAACAAACGTCATGCCTAACAACTTTTCATAGACACCATGATTTGACATGGACTATCCTACAGAGGGAAGGACATCGTGCTCAACAAAGTCAGGGGTCAATGCCAAAGCAGAAGACCTTCAAAATGATGGATGGATTCCATCAAAGCAGCCGTGGACTACCAGCTGTGTCAAGTCTCACTCACCAAAAGTCATCCAGAACACCTTTTCATAGAGTCGTCATGACTCGACACGGACTACCATGCTTCAGACATGTCATGTGCAGAGAGAAGGACAATCATGCTCAGCAAAGTCAAAGGTCATTGCAAAAGCGGAAACTATCAAAGCAGCCGTGGACTACCAGCTCTGTCAAGTCTCACCAAACATCATGCAGAACAACTTTTCATAGAGTCACCATGATTCGACATGGACTATCCTACAGAGGGAAGGACATCATGCACAGCAAAGTCAGAGGTCATTGCCAATGCCGAAGACCTGTAACAACAACATTTATTTTAGTTGCACCTTTTCATACAAATGATGGAGCTCAAAGTGCTTTACAGGATGAAGAGAGAAAAAAAAAGAATATAAAAATAAAGTTAGTCAATACAAAGTAACATCGAATAAAAGTAAAGTCCAATGGCCAGGAGGAGAGAAAAAACAGAGGACTGGAGAAAAAAAAGACAAAATCTGCAGGAGCTCTGAGGCCATGAGATCAGCCGGGCCCCTCTGGGCATTCCACCTACCATTAATGATCGCAATCAGTCCTCATGGTTTTCAGGCTTCATGTGGAAGAATTAGATGATGACGGTCATGTGGACCTCTGGCCTTCAATCCATCAACGTAGGGACTGCATGGTGCCCTGATCAGGTGGTGGGGGCGCAGATCACAATCACAGAGAACCGGAAAAAGAACAGCAGAGAAAGTAGGGGTTAGTATGGAGTGTGAAGAAATGATAAAAATGATAATTCAATGCATAAACAGAATATCAGGATCACACTTAAATGAAGCTCTGAGAAAGTGCTCCACCGTATTAGCCTGGTGAATTTCTATCAGTAAGCTATTCCAGATCTTAGGTGCATAGTGAGGCCAGCTATGTTATATGGGTGGGAGACAGTGGCACTGACCAGAAAGCAGGAGACAGAACTGGAGGTGGCAGAGTTAAAGATGCTAAGATTTGCATTGGGTGTGGCGAGGATGGACAGGAATTAAAAATGAGGACATTAGAGGGACATCTCAGGTTGGACGGTTGGGAGAGAAAGTCAGAGAGGTGAGATTGCGTTGGCTTGGACATGTGCAGAGGAGAGATGCTGGATATACTGGGAGAAGGATGGTAAGGATAGAGCTGTCAGGCAAGAGGAAAAGAGGAAGGCCTAAGAGAAGGTTTATGGATGTGGTGAGAGAGGACATGCAGGTGGTTGGTGTGACAGATCAAGATCTCGAGGACAGAAAGATATGGAAGAAGATGATCCGCTGTGGCATCCCCTAACGGGAGCAACCGAAAGAAGAAGAAGAACAGCAGAAGGCCACCTCACCACTTCTTTTAAGTTTTGCTCTTGGAATTCTAAGCAGACCGTCATTTGAAGGTCTAAGGTTATGATTTGGAGTGTAAGGTGACAGCCATTCTGAAATATAGGACTGAGTGAGATTATTGAAGGCTTTATAACCCATCAGCAGTATTTTAAAGTCAATTCTAAATGCCACAGGTAACCAGTGTAGTGACGCTCAGACTGGTGTGATGTGCTTAGATTTTCTTTTCCTACTTAAGATTCTGGCAGCTGCATCCTGCACGAGTTGTAATCAATTGATGTCTTTTTTTGGGTGGTCCTGAGAGGAATGCATTACAGTAATCTAGTCGACTAAAAACAAAAGTGTGAACTAACTTTTCAGCATCTTAAAGAGTTGTAAGAGTTCTAACATTTGTTATATTTCTTAAGTGAAAAAAATGCTGTCCTAGTGATCTGATTAATATGTGATTTAAAATTCAGGTCAGAGTCAATAGTTACCCCTAAATTCTTTACCTCTGCCTTGACTTTTAAGCCTAATGGATCACGTTAATTTCTAGTACCCTCATTATATCCATTTTTGCCAATCACTAAGATGGGACGGATGGATTCTATCAAAGCAGCCATGGACTACCAGTTTTGCCAAATCTCACCCACCAAACGTCATCCGCAACAATTTTTCACAGAGTCACCCTGACTTGACATGGACTTGATGACCAATTAAGAGAGACAGAGAAGACAGGAAAGAATCAGCAGCCACAAACCCGCTTTGGTTCAGAGTAAATTACTTCAGAAAGCTCCACGTCTAGGATGGCCGTCAGGAGTGTGCAAGCCTGGCTGCAATGGGTTTTTTCTTTTTTGCTCAAATTCACTCCCACCCTCACCTTTCTCCACATGAAACTTCTGATAGCTAAGTTGTGCTCCTGCCAAAAGCATCAGCTGGCACTGGTACTGACTTGGGACACATGCGGGAGAGATGCCAGGACCGTGTCATTTTGCAGACGTTTCATTACCCAGCTCTGGCAATGCGGCACTTGACCTTTCACATGCGGTGTGTGTAACAAATCCTCCTTCAATTGTGGTGTCCAGCCTCTGCCAGGTGGTTTTCTCTGCCATTTGATTATGGGGGCGTGGTAAGTGTGCTGAATTTCAGAAACCATGTTGGCACTGAATGTGACCTCACTGTGGTGCCAATTACCTTCTGTTGCCTGAAGTCATAAAAATGAGGAAACGAGGCAATTGTTCATTAAGTTCAGGCTTCTGTTTCTCTCTTTTTATTTGGCATCCCTTGGGCATATGGTACCAGCTGGTGAGGGCCCTTCTACCTCTTTATTTCACTTTGATGAGTTGCCTGGGTCAGAAAGTGGAAAGGTAAAAAAAGTAATTATAAATTATACAGTGTCCTCCATAATGTTTGGGTCAAAGACCTTGATTTGCCCCTCTGCTCCACAGTTTAAAACTACAAATCACCCACTTCAGACATCATGATTAAAGTGCACACTGCAGACTTTCATTTCAGGGGATTTGCAGATATTTTGGTCACGCCAACACTTCTTCTGCATGAGCTGTTGTAAAGCTGACAGAGATGGGAGTAGATTCATACCTCGTGCCATGGATCGTGGACTATCTTACAGACAGACCTCAGTATGTGCATCTCGGGAACTGCAGGTCTGACATTGTGGTCAGCAGCACGGGAGCGCCGCAGGGGACTGGACTTACTCTGGTCCTGTTCAGCCAACATACTTAGGACTTCCAATACAACACGGAGTCCTGCCATGTGCAAAAGTTCGCTGATGACACTGCTATCGTGGGCTGCATCAGGAGTGGGCAGGAGGAGGAGTATAGGAACCTAATCAAGGACTTTGTTAAATGGTGTGACTCAAACCACTTACACCTGAACACCAGCAAAACCAAGGAGCTGGTGGTGGATTTTAGGAGGCCCAGGCCCCTCATGGACCCCGTGATCATCAGAGGTGACTGTGCAGAGGGTGCAGACCTATAAATACCTGGAAGTGCAGCTGGATGATAATTTTGACTTGACTGCCAATACTGATGACCTGTGTAAAAGAGGACAGAGTCGACTATACTTCATTAGAAGGCTGGCGTCCTTCAACATCTGCAATAAGATGTTGCAGATGTTCTATTAGACGGTTGTGGCGAACGCCCTCTTCTACGCGGTGGTATGCTGAGGAGGCAGCATAAAGAAGAAGGACGTCTCACGCCTTGGTGAGGAAGGCAGGCTCTATTGTAGGCACGGAGCTGGACAGTTTGACATCCGTGGCAGAGCGATGGGCGCTGAGCAGACTCCTGTCAATCATGGAGAATCCACTGCATCCACTGAACAGGATCATCTCCAGACAGAGGAGCAGCTTCAGAGACAGACTACTGTCACCGTCCTGCTCCACTGACAGACTGAGGAGACCCCACACTATGAGACTCTTCAATTCCACCCGGGGGGTAAACGTTAACATTATGCAAAGTTATTGTCTGTTATACCTGCATTGATATCACTCTTTAATTTAATATTGTTTAGTAACAGCATGCTGCTGCTGGAGTAGGTGAATTTCTCCATGGGATTAATAAAGTATCTATCTATCTATCTATCTATCTATCTATCTATCTATCTATCTATCTATCTATCTATCTATCTATCTATCTATCTATCTATCTATCTATCTATCTATCTATCTATCTATCTATCTATCTATCTATCTATCTATCTATCTATCTCATCTGTTAAATATGAAGATGGCTGCACAAGAGGCTTGGTAGATCATCACCAGAGAAGATTTTCAACACCCAGCACCTGTGATAACAATGCAGGTATAACAGACAATAACTTTGAGTAATGTTAGCATTTACTCCCCTGGGTGGAATTGAAGAGTCGCATAGTGTGGGGTCTCCTCAATCTATCAGTATTGCAGGACGGTGACAGCAGTCTGTCACTGAAGCTGCTCCTCTGTCTGGAGATGATCCTGTTCAGTGGATGCAGTGGATTCTCCATGATTGACAGGAGTCTGCTCAGCACCCGTCGCTCTGCCACGGATGTCAAACTGTCCAGCTCCGTGCCTTCCTCACCAGTTTGTCCAGGTCTTCTTTATGCTGCCTCCCCAGCACACCACCGCGTAGAAGAGGGCGCTCGACACAACCGTCTGATAGAACATCTGCATCATTTTATTGCAGATGTTGAAGGACGCCAGCTTTCTAAGGAAGTAAAGTAAAGTAAAGTAAGAGGTGGTCTGCTTTGTATCCCAGGCAGCTCCTGTTCATTTCTTTGGAATAGTAACATAGCTTTTTTTATCTTAAATCTTGAACCTTACTCTTATTCGATGTTAATTAATGTTGATTTATTTTATTTTATAATTGTGTCTTTCATTTTTCTCTTCTTTAATATGTAAAGCACTTTGAGCTACTGTTTGTATGAAAATGTGCTATATAAATAAATGTCGTTGTTGTTGTTAAAGAAATAACATCAAGGGTTAATGAATGTCAGAAATCTTTGTGGGCAAATCAGAAGGCCAGATAGGGGTCAAGTGAACAACAAAATGTACTGAAAGATGACAAGGAGATGACGAAGAAAGGAGCAGATGTGCTGTAAACATCCAGAATGGACAGTCGTCATATGCACAGAAATTTCAAGGGTGGTGGCTCAACTCAAAGGTATAAGAAGAACTGGAATATACTAGAATATGATGTTTATTTTAAATAAGTCATTTGGGTGTAAACCAATGAACCAACCAGAGTGCAATGTATGCATTGATTGACACTGTATGTAAATTCAGTAGTTTATAAACTGACTCTCTGTTCTTCGTTTCTCTGACCATTGTGAACAGACTGTAACAGATTGCTCCCTCCAAGGCATTGTGCCGAGGAGTAATTAAAAGATACCATGAACGGCTTTTCTCCTGCCTGATTACTGAATTGTCCAGTTAGAGGATGTTTCTTTCGTTATTATTACTAGAGGGCTTTTCCCCCTCTGCTCGCTTCACTCTCCAGCCTCCAGGATCTGCACTATGCGCTAGTCTCTTTGTGGTTCTGCAAATACTTTTTAAACTTATACTTTTACTGTAAAACTTCAGTAAAAACAATTTATTTAATAAAATTTTCATCAATGTTGCATTGAATTTTGATTCTGTGTTTGCAACACAACGTATAACTGCCCCTATGATTTGTTAATTGTCTTTGCAAAAGCTATTCTAACGGGAAAACGTAAACATTTTAATACGAATGGCATATCAAGATCTCCTTTGTTGTCTAATGTTATTTGGGGAAGATGTACTCCATTACCTTTCTTGGATACGTCCTTCTTTCTTTTCTTTCTCTTTCGGGCAGTGGAAGACCAGACGGTTGTAGATATTTTTCAGGATATTGTAAGTTGATGTTTTCATTTTCCATGCCATCACCACAAACTGTTTTAGCAGAGTCTATTGATACACATTTAACCAATTTGCCGTGTAACCAATCGACGTTTTTAGAGTTCATTCGTTTCACTTCATCATTTTGCGGTGCTTTTCGTGTAACTGATTGACAATTTTCACATTAATTCATTTGACTTCATTGTTTCTCTGTGCTAGGATTGCCCGTGTACTCATTTTTTCTGTTGATAACCCTTCGTGATTCAATTTTTCAATAAGATTTGGACATAAGTCTTCTTTAATTGTGAGGAAAATGTTAACATTTCTAAGAGCTAAGAGTGCAGGAACTGTGTCTGACAAAAGCCTTCACACAAACGAGAGGTGAGGGGACCGTCGGCGTGGTTGAATATGGTTGAGAGAAGGGCGGGACTTGAAGAAATCTCATGGCAACAGTCTCGTTTTGCAGGATTTGAAAAAATCTCTTGAAAAAGTCTCGTCTTGTACCAAGAGTTTTTTATATAATAGAGAGATGTAAAATTTCTACCACCTTTCCACACTTTGCTCTTTCCATTTTGATGAGGTTCATCTTTGTCTCGTCTATCCACAAGCCCTTTTCTCAGAATTCAGCAGGCACTTTGATGTCCTTTTTCTCAAACTGTAACCTGGCCATCCTGTTTCTGTGCTGTTCATCTTGCAGGGTGTCCTCTGTATTTCTGTTCCTGAAGTCTTCTGCTGATAGTCGTCTCTGACACGTTAACATCGGCCCACTGAAGACTGTGTGTGATCTGTCAGACAGGCGTTTGGGGCTTTTTCTTGACCATAGTGAGGATTCAATAATTTCGTTCAAAGTCCTCCTTACCAATTAATTTAAAATTGTTTTTGTTGTTCAAAAGGTAAGATAGATTATGCTGTGGTTTTCAAAAATTGTCATTTAAAAGTACCAGCATAACCTCTATGGGAGGTTTTCATCATTTAAACATTCAAGAAACTGTGTTTAAACAAAAAACACGCAAACCGAATTGGAGTTTCATCAAAAAATCCTCTATAATGAGTTTATTATTATTATTATTATTATTATTATTATTATTATTATTATTATTATTATTATGTTCAAATTACAAATAATTTAAGTAAAAATTGTAGTTGATTGCCTGCATGGATGGAAGGACCAGGTGAGAGGGCATCTACCAGTCATGTTAGAGGGCAGCCCTCCTGGGCGGCTGTGGCACCATGAATTCCCACAGGTCACCCTGGAAGTTGGAGTTTGGCACAGCCCTGTTGGGTTCCATGGGGGCCACCAGGGGGAGCTGCAGAGCTCTACATTGGGCTCTCACCACACCTGGGAGAGATTTCTGGAACACCATCATAAGAGGAGACACCTCACTCCATTCGGGGAGCCAGTGTCGGGAGGAGGTGGATGAAACAGTGGAAGGATAAAGAAAGAAGAGAGAAGAAGCGTGCTGTGCCTTGTGTTCTGTGCTTTGCTCTCCAGCTGTAAATAAAACATATGTGCATGGACTGGAACTTCTGTCTGCCTGCCTGTGTCGGGTTAGGATGGACACCCAGGAGAGCTGCCCTCTAGTGTTCCGGTGGAGGTAATGCCCTGCTGATGCTGTCTTCCCCGGTCCTTCTGAGTTGATGGCGTTTATCTCCATTCTTTTCACAAGAGCAGCGATTACGACTTTTTTCGTAGGCTTCAGGGATTCTAGTGTTAAAACCTAACCTGAGACCGGGACCAGAAGTAACATCATCACTGGGGGTGGAACCGGAAGTAGAATATTTGAGGCCGGAATCATAACTGACTTCATCGTGGCCCGATGGAATTTCCCATAACTTGTCTACAGAGTAATGAGAGAAATAATTAGTGCACTCCGCCACCGCCTGGTCTGACATGGTATAACCGTTAACCCCCTGTAATCTAACATGTAATAGAACCTTCTCAGCTATTTCTGCAATAACAGAATATTAATTAGCTGGCTAAGAACAGAGTCGATCTGCTAGAAGCGAGGAACTTTAGAGTAGCTTACAAACGGAACAGTGACATGCAATTCTCTGACCATTGTATGAACGTATGGACCTGTGGTCTTAGCAGTGGCCTGCAAGTGTACGACAGGAACGCTAAATCTCAAAAATGACACAAAAACTATTTTATTTTGAATCCGTAATCTTGGACAACCATTGACAAAATGGCATCAGTTATGCATTATGGAAAAACAGCAAGTCATTTGTCTGGAATATAGAGAGTTGAGTTGTATCTTATGTGTCATCTCCTGAGCTCTGTTTTACAATTATCTTACGGCTTTTTAATTTCAAACCTAGAATTATGAACTCCTTTCATTTGTGAATGTAATCTGTAAAGAAACTGGGCAGCCCAGTGTCAGGTGTAGCTGTAATGCGCATAAACTTTATTAGAATTTTCTCTGTAAACAATACTTTTTTATTTATTCAAATGTCCTACTGTTATATATTTATTTTTATACACACTTCAAGAGTATTTAAACATTTTCTGTTTTACTGTCACCTCCTTAAACTTTACAGAAGGCTCCATTACGTTCTCTATTAGCGGCTCATAAAAATATCCAATATTGTCTTAGGCAGGATTGACAACTTGCCTCTTATTACTGTTAACAGTATTAACACAAAGCCCACGCAACAGATTTTGTTTTATTCTTTATTGTAGAATTATCTTTTGGGTCTCCTTTAATCATTTTTTGCAAGAGTGTAAATATGCAATAGATTCACATTATTAAAGAGTAAAAACAGCTAAGGTGGGCACAATAATTAGGACATAAAAACAGGAATGTCACCGTGCTCTGGACATGACAATAATGACCTCAACACCCATGATGAGGACTTGTAACTTAACGTCCATTCTTTCATCCGCTTGTCCATTTCACAAACCCACTTGACACAAATTCACTTTGCATTGCATTGATCTCAATGATAGTGATGGGCATTTCGATTCACTTTATTGACTCAATTCTTTCAAACTACTGGATTAAATAAATCAATTTATTTGATTTGCTTGATTCGTCAATATTAACCCTGAATAAATTCCCTTTGAATTGAATGCAATCAATTATTATTTATTTAATCTATATATATATGTCAAATTTCAATGTCAATTTATTCATATAGCACATTTGAAACAACATAGGAATGCTGTGGCCAAAGTGCTTTAGAATAATAGAATTAAAGAAAAACATACAATTAACATGAATAGCATAAATAGAAATAAAAATAAATAATAAATAGAATTAATGTCACATAATCACAATGAGGAAACCATCAGTATTACTGAAGGTCACAGAATGCAAGTGAATAGAAATGCGTCTTTAATCTCGTTTTGAATTGTAGACGACTCCTTTATGTGACGAGGTAAAGAGCTCCACAGGCGACTGCACAAGTCCTGTCTGTCCACCTTGGTATTACACTTGGGACGAGGGACAACAAGAGACAACTGACCAGAAGATCTAAACACTCTAGATGGCTGGTGTAAAGCACACAATTCAGATAAATAGGCAGGAGCAAACCCATGTAAAGTTTTAAAAACTAGCAACAAGATTTTAAAATCAATTCAAAAACTGACGGGCAGCAGCCAGTGTAAAGAAGCTAATATTGGAGAAACACAATCAGACTTTCTTGCTCCAACCAGAAAGCGAGCGGCATCATTCTGGACCAACTGTAACCTGCGTATCAGAGATTTTGCTAATCCCAGAATACAGCAAGTTGCAGTAATGGAGGTGAGAAAAAATAAAAGCATGAGTAGCTTTCTGAAGATCCCCAGAAGATTAGAAAAGGTTTGATCTTACCTAATAGACGAAGCTGGAAAAAGCAACTCTTGACTACAGCATTAACTTGTTTCTCAAAAGAGAGGTTACTGTCAACGGTAACACCAAGATTGCGGACTTGAGGCTTGCAAAAGACAGAGAAAGAGCCGAGAAGCCCAAGACCAATTTGGGCTTTAGCTGATGGACCCACTATAAGCACCTCCATTTTATTTTGATTCAGATATATATTTTATATATATATATTCAGACATACAGTGGAACCTCGGGTCACGACCATAATTCGTTCCAAAACTCTGGTCGTAACTCAATTTAGTCGTGACCCAAAGTAATAACCCCCATAGGATTGTATGTAAATATAATTAATCCATTCCAGACCATACAAACTGCATGTAAATATATTTTCTTTAAAGATTTTTAAGCACAAAAATAGTTAATTATACCATAGAATGCACAGTGTAATAGTAAACTAAATGTAAAAACATTGAATAACACGGAGACAAACACCCAGGCTTACTGCTCAGCTGCATGCGAGCCTGCACTCTCTCTTGCTCTTTCTCTCTCTCGCTCACTCGCTCTCTCTTGCTCTCTCTCTCTCTCTCCTGCACCGGCTTTCTCCTCCTGCTTCCTGCCTTCTCCTGCAACCTCTCATTCCTTCCTGTTCTCTTCTTTTTCCTTTTAGCCGACTCACACTTCTATTAATGAAGAGGATGTGGTAGTCGTGGCAATTACAGATGCGGACCGCTTGTCACCTGTGCACTTAGGTGAGAATCACCCACATCACAAACTCCTCAGGAACCGCTTCGGCCACACCCCACCACACCCCTCGCTAAGCCGCGAGTGCGGTGATTATTTATTAAAACTGGCCTTTTTGACGGGAGCTGTGGACCTGCTATACAGTTACAGGTTACAGTTTTGAGGGAGAGTCCCTCTGCCTGATGCACCGAGAACAATGTACAGTACAGGGAGAGACTGAACATGTGAAGAAATCATTGGCGCGTACGAACCGGAAGGGAAACGAAATAGAGCACAAAGAGTTCACAGCGAATGCACAGGGAGAGACTGAACACGTGTGGAAATCATCGGCGCATACGAACCAGAAGGGAAACTGGTTTGTTCGTCACCCGAGTGTGTGGTCGTGAACAGATGCAAAAGTTTGGCGAACTTTTTGGTGGTAACCCGATTTGTACGTGTTCAGAGACGTTTGTGAACCGAGGTTCCACTGTATATATACAAGCTGAATACCACTGGCTCTCCCGCACCATGAGGACTTGGGACTTGAAATTTGGAATGTAGGTTACCCTTGGCCCATAGGTACTCGTTTAGAAATGGTTTTAAAAATTTTGTGGTCCAAGTGCGAAATTTCTTATAGTTTTTTAGACTCGTTTCTATGTCTGTTCGCTTTTCACGAGAGAACTACTTGCAACTTTCTCATCGCGCTAAGTATCATAGCTCACTTGCTGTATCGATTTATTAGCGCAAATCCGAGCTGCAGGGCCATCCTCACTCACGTGTCTGCCTCGGGGCGTAACTTTAATTCCGCTTAATTAGCGAACGAGAGAACTACTTAATGGATTTAGATCTTATTTTTTTCTATAATTTGCTTGAATCCGGTTGATTTTGTTACTTCTCTCATCACGCTAAGAATCCTAGTTTGCTTGCTGGAGTGATGTATTCATGCTAATCTGAGACAGAGGCTGAGGGCCAAGGGGAGAGGGAAGCATGATATCAGGAGTCGGGAGCTGGGCGGGGCCTTCCTCACTGTCCTGTTTCACTACTACGCTGCAAAGCCACGGAGGATAAGTAGTTTAATATATAACACATTAGCCATCCCCTGTGGCTCCGCCCGTGTAGTAGTGAAACAGGACAAACTTTAAAAATCAATAAACAAACAGGTACAACTAGCTAAGCGGAGGCAAGGAACACTCCAAAACGTGGCCAGAGGTAGAGCAACTCGAATGGTGGCTGGCACGCGAGTGAGGAGGGCCCTGCCCGACTCCCCACTTTTCTGACGTCACACTTCCCCCTCCCCTCAGCCTGCAGCCTCTGTATTGGATTAGCATGAATATATCGCTCCTGCAAGTGAACTAGGATTCTTAGCGCGAAGAGAGTAGTTGCAAAATCAACCGGAATGTTCAAACAAGTTAGAACCCAATCTTAATCCGTTAAGTAGGTCTCTCTTTCACTAGCTAAGTGGAGGTGTGATACACGCCCCAAGGCTGGCAGGTGACTGATAAACCAATAAATCAGTGCCGCAAGCAAACTATGATACTTAGTATGATAAGAGAAGTCGCAGAATCAATGGAATGTTGAAGCAAATTATGGAAAAAACCCAATCTAAATCCGTTAAGTTGTTCTCTTGTGAAAAGTGGACAGACAGACAGACAGACAGATGTTGGATTTTATATATGTAGAGATATGAATATTTCATCCTGTTATTTCCTTCATGAGTTGTTGGATTTCTTTGGTGAGGTTTGCCAGCCATCTTGCATTTTATCGACACCCGTGACCAAGACCCCAATAGTCATTCTAACAGAGCTTCAGAAGTCCTCTGCCGAGATTGGAGAACCTGTCAGATGGATGACCACCTCAGTCACACTCCATCAATCAGTTGGTGACCCCCTGCTTGAAGTTTTCCAAATGTCATTTGAGGACATGAAGATAAAGACTCTCTGGTCTGATGAGACAAAACTTTGAAGTCTTATAGCATAATTACATGCACCATGTCTAGTGAAGACCAGGACCTGCTCATCACCTGCCTGTAGCACTGGGTTGTTGTTGCCATGTTAGCCATTATGGATGTAGGGAGAAGTCAAGCAAAATGACACCTTTTATTGGCTTACTAAAAAGATTACAATATGCAGGCTTTCGAGGCAACACAGGCCCCTTCTTAAGGCGAGATGTAATACAGAAACTGGAGTTCCTTGTGTTTGTATAGACAGCAGGACACGTACGGCATTGGAAAAGCTTTAAGTGAGACATCTTAGATGTAAGACCTCTCCAGGCTAAGATTCATTTAACAATGTCTAGTCAAGATCTTTGGATAAGATAACTTCAAACGACTCTGTTGTTCTCCTTTCTCGTTAAATTAATCTTAGCCTGGAGAGGTCTATCAATTTTTTACATCTAAGATGTCTCACTTAAAGGTTTTCCAATGCTGTATCTGTCCTAGTGTCTCTATAAGCACAGGGATTTCCAATTTCTGTAATACATCTTTGCCTGAAGAAATGGCCTGAATTGCCTTGAAAGCTTGCAAAGTGTAATCTTTTTAGTTACCCAATAAAAGGTGTCATTTTGCTTGACTTCTTAGGGCCGGTTTATACTTCACGCTCGGAATGTGTACGCGCACATGTCATGGCTGCCACACGTTCCCGGCATTCATTTGACACGTCCTCTGAGCATGTCCACAGAAATTAACATGACGCGTGAGGTTATTCTTCAAGAAGAAAGAGAAAAGGCATTAATGCTCGTTACCAACCCTTCTTCTAATGTTTTTACGACCCGTGTTGGACCCTTTGGCTGTCCCCTAAACGTGCGTGTGTGACAACTGTTAAACTTCATGCCAAACATCATGGCTGACCGTGCCTATTCCTAGCACACTCCTACTTCTCAAACGTTCGGAGTTCTACAGGCCAATGGCTATCTGACTCTGCTCACTTCACGTTCTGGTCAAGATTTAAAACTTTGTCAACTTAGTCCCAGTGTCACTCAGGTACGACAGCCACTGTTTTTTAAACTCAGTTAGAGAAGCTTTTATCTGTGGCACCTCTACATGATAACTAACCACCTTTTTCCAGATGGGTCTAGCTGCAGCCTGCAATACCTATGACGTTAGACACGGAACACCCTTCATATCACAGAACGCCCCTAACATCAGTCACGGAACACCCTTCAATGTCAGTTTCGATACGCCAATCATTGTTTTTGGCGGTGCTCGAAGGAATGGTGGACTTTGAATAAATCTTTATGAAAGCTTTTTGAGGAAAGAAGAATAAGACAGAGTTTAAAATCAAGATGGCATTGAGTATGTTGCAAGTTTTATTAATATTAGATAATATCATAATTTACTGGTAGGGTACGAATTATACTAGAGTGTATTAAAGATGTGATTTGAATCGACTTTCAGGTACCGTGCAATATTAAGCGCTTCTAGAAAGTATTAAACAACAAGCAGGTCCGTTTGTGTAGCGTATTGCAACAGGGCCATTTGGAATAGTAAATCGACAGATTCAGCTGTTGATTATTTTTTATTACACCTTTTATTATATGTAATTTTCCGTTGTTGAATATAATTGACCATAGCTAAGTGTAACGGATCATAATCAATGATCTGTAACTGCGATTAAGTACTTATTACTTATTAAGTACGTGGAGTCCTGCCACGTGCAAAAGTTCGCTGACGACACTGCTATCGTGGGCTGCATCAGGAGTGTGCAGGAGGAGTATAGGAACCTAATCAAGGACTTTGTTAACTGGTGCGATTCAAACTACCTGAACACAAGCAAAACCAAGGAGCTGGTGGTGGATTTTAGGAGGCCCAGGCCCCTCATGGACCCCGTGATCATCAGAGGTGACTGTGCAGAGGGTACAGACCTATAAATACCTGGGAGTGCAGCTGGGTGATAAGTTGGACTGGACGGGGGGTAAACATTAACATTATACAAAGTTATTGTCTGTTTTACCTGTATTTTTATGACTCTTTAATTAATATTGCTTTTATCAGTATGCTGCTGCTGGAGTATGTGAATTTCCCCTTGGGATTAATAAAGTATCTATCTATCTATCTATCTATCTATCTATCTATCTATCTATTATATAATGCCTATCTATCTATCTATCTATCTATCTATCTATCTATCTATCTATCTATCTATCTATCTATCTATCTATCTAATCACCCTGCCTTATAATTGTCCTTTAGATCACGTATGCTAGTTAATCAGAAGCAAAACCTTTCTGCAACCTGGTATTTTACATACCCAATATATTTCAGAAAGACAGTGAAGAGAGATTGAGCCAATATAAAGTGATTTTCCACTGAAAAGTGGAAAAAGAGCACACGTTTCTAAAAACACAGTTAGTAGTGGATATACTATTTTTTTTCTCGTATAGTAATGTTACTAGTCAAAAGTTTGAATACACTTAGATTACTTTAGATCTTTTTTCATAGTTCTGTATATATTTAAAATACATAACAGAAAATTTTAACAAGTAGCTACAAACAAAGGTCAAGTGTTACAGCAATATTCAATTACCTCCTGTTCAAGAAAATTCAAATTAGAATCTAGACAATGGGGAAAAGAACGGCCAGTTATTTATTATTATTATTATTATTATTTTGTAAAATTCTTTCAATGATAGTATAGTTTGTTTAAACTCTTAAAACAATATTCAACGTCTCATGCTTACCTCTCCTGCATTCTTCAAAAGTACTGCTTTAGAAGTTTTTTTTTTATTTAAATAAAGTGAAACATTTGTTCATGTGCATATTTGTCAGTTTTAAGAACTGTATATTTATTTCATATTCACCAGAGACACATAAGTATATTTAACACTAGAATTACGAGAACCTATGAAAAAACTCGTAGATCCGTCCCACCTTAAATCACTTTGCACCTCCCCATCAGCATCTTTTGTCCTGTAAATGTGTCAATAAGCAGCAAGCAACAAGCAGCCTGCTATCACATCCCCCACCACCGCACAGTTTTCTCAGCTCAAGTGTGTTTACCTGCGTGTCAGTTGCTTAGAGTTGTATTGAGTGAGAAGTCAAGCAAAATGACACCTTTTATAAATACTATATTGTTATTTGGAACACATGCATTTCATGTGTGTTCTGTGTCTACAACGTTTTTCATGTTTTAGTAATAATTGACAAAATGTAGACATGAAGTATATAATGTGTGAAGACTGAAGTGAAAACATCCAATAAACACTTTCAGAAAAGGTACAAATATAACAGAACAAGTGCGCTTTTATTGAAGAATATAACTGCAGAAAAACAACCCGTGTTAGGGTGCGACATTGACACTCCATTGATACGACTGATTCAGTGGTGCAACGGTATCAATTGTTGGCTGGTAATAAAAACTTCACGGGTTTGACCCCGGACGAGTCCGTTTTGAGACGTGAGCTGCTGTTATTCTTACTATTTCAGAATAAAAAAATACATTTCATTTCAGTCTGTAACAGCCAGTGTAAATGTATGATAATTGTAAAGGTTTGATTTTTTTTTTATTCAGTTTATTCTCTCAGTCGCATTCACGATCCCCCCCATCTGACACTGCAGTTTTCACATAAAGACGCACTATAACAGAGGTGAACTCAGATGATGACGATGGTTCTACATCGGAGAAAGAATAAAAGTGCACTTGTTTTGTTATATTTGTGTAAGTGCCTATTTGATATTTGGACTTCAGTCTTCACACGTTATACACTTCATGTCTAGATTTTTTCATTAGTACTAAAACATGAAATTGTTTGTCTTTTAGGTATGCATTCAACATTTCTGTCATCCTACACTTACATAGTTTCTTTGTAGACACAGAACACAAGTGAAATGCATGTGTTCCAAATAATGATATATTTTTTTAGCTTATGCAGCTCTACCTGACTCCCTGATAAACAAGGGACAAACGGTTATTGCAGGTTCTCCGGCGGTGGGTGGATGGTATAGGAGGCTGCTTGCTGCTTGGGATTATCGACATATTAACAAGACAAAAGACACTGAATGGAGATGTGCGAGTGGATTTAAGGTGGGCCGGGATTATGAGTTTTCTTGTGAGCTTTTGTAATTCTATTGTTAAGTCCACAGAGGAACCTGCAGTTGTGTTTGCTGCTCAGGAGTTTGCTTGTTTATTTTGCTATAAAAGATCAGATTCTACAGGCCTCGTCAGCCGCTTACAAAGCCACAGAAGGACAGCGGTGGTCCATGGTGGGATGTGAAGCTCTCAGAACTTGTAAACGTTGATCATTTGACACTTTTAACACAATTGAATGCAGCTCGATCTCCACCCTAACAACAAGCTTTTATTTGACAAAATATGTATACTGTGTACTTTTCCACCTTTTGAAAAGCTTGCTTTGATTAATTTTAGATTAATTAATTCATGACTGTTTATTAACACAATTTTCTCTTTTAAAATATTTAGTAGGCTATGACAAAGATAATAGTACAAATACTTAAATTTTTAGGAATGTAAACGTGGAGTTACATTACCTACAATTGACTGCCAACATATATTTTCATAAATGTTTAAAAGCATCATTGGCTGTATATTTTATTATAATGTTTTTTCTGATTAAAAGAAATAGCATTCAATTTTTTATTCATAGAATTTATTGCAATTTCCTGATTTACATTTCTTAGGTGTCTTCTCTTACTTTGGAAAGCCAGCATTAAAGGGGTGTAACTTTTCAAGCTTTTTTTTTAAAGGGAAGAACAGTTATCAGAATTTGTCAGCTTACAGTATTTCTGATTATTTTTTTCTTCCAGCCAAGACAGCTGTCTTCAGTTTCCACACGAGAAGAAGGACATTCTGTGCACCACAGGTAGTGCTTCCTAATTCTCAGTTTAAAAGTTCTCTGACACTCAGTTTATGTATTAGAACTTCACAAAAAGTCTTTGACCAACAGGTCATACAGCAGGTCTCCAGTGAGGCCTTCACTGAGTTGTCTTTCTTCAGCCCTGCGTCGTGTCAATGGCATTATCAGGGCAGAGAATAGTGGTCATACACATGGGGGATTTGTGTGCTCTAACTGATTTATTAAATGGCAATTATTTCTTCTTCCAGTAATTCCAGACAAGTTAGGAACAGCAAGGACATGTCCCTCTCTGCTCCTTCATTTCCATTACTGGAGCATTTGCAGCCCCTCTCTCCACTTCTCACTCACTCACACATTTCTCAAGGGCTTGATATTGTATATCCTTAACCAATATGTGATCATTTTAAGGCACTTTCTAAATAAACAGGCTTCTGAGAAATGAATTCCTGCATTTATTTCTAGTAGGATTAATTACTGCAATGCAGTGTTCACTGGATGTTCAAACTGTTCTTTATTCAGCCTCCAGTTAATTCAAAATGCTGCTGCAAGAATTATTACAAGAACAAGAAAATACGAACACATTACTAAAATTCTTAAATTCTTACATTGGGTCTCAGTTAGGTTTAGGGCAGATTTCAAAATCCTCCTTTTAACATATAAAGCCTTAAATGGCCGAAGTCCGGCTTACTTGTCTGAACTTATCATGACTTACAAACCAGAGTGCACATTAAGATCTCAAGATGCCGGTCTGCTTAGGATTCCAAGGATTAATAAAATAAGAATGGGAGGTCGAGCTTTTAGTTACAGAGCCCCCCTAAAATGTGGACTGATCTGCCTGCTACTATGAGAGATGCCCCTTCGGTCTCAGCTTTTAAATCCCAGCTGAAGACTCAATTACAGTTTAGCACACCCTGACTAGAGCTGCTGATTAACTGTACATACTGCATCTCTCTTGTTAGTCATTAGCACTGGCTGGTGGGGCAACCTGGCCTGGATGCCCTGGAAGACCGGAAGAGGGCTTATGCCTGCCAAAGACCATGTGGGGGTAACACCCCTGGCAGCTAGAGGGACCATGGGTACAGAGCTTTGAAGCTCAACCCTTTAGGGGCCTGTGGTCATCGCCAGGGTGCGCCCCGATGCCTTGGGAGCCCCCTGGACCTCAGTACTTCCGCCACACCTGGAAGTGCTGGGGGGAAGAGCAGCGGGGACACCTGGATTGCTTCCGGGTGCGCAGCCGCCACTTCCGCCACACTGGGGAGTGCCAGTTGAAGATTGCTGGGGAGCACCTGGAGCACATCCGGGTGATGATAAAAGGGGTTGCCTGCTTCCATTGAGCGGCTAGAGTCGGGAGAGAAGAGAGCTTGGTGGAGAGGAGTGGAGGTGGCCTGAAGCAGTGACAGAGGCATTGTGTTGTGGCCAGGACTTTGGGGACTGCATTTACTTGTAAATATGGCAAATAAGCGTGTGTTGGGTGAAGCCAACGTGTCCGCCTGTCTGTGTCCAGGTCGGCTACCACACACTAAAACATAAGTAACATGACAGTTATAATTTGTTACTAACCCTCACCTATTCTATTTCTCTTCTCGGTACTCAAATGTGGCACTTGGTGCCACTGCCTACCTGCCAAGTTGTTCTGCCTGCCTAAGGTGAATTCATCCCTGATGGAGGATCGCAGGAATCGTGGGAAAGAGGGGTCCTTTCATTGGATTTCAGCTGTGGAATGGCCAAATGGGGGAGGCAGCTTGATGGCCGAGGTCTCCAGGACTCTAAACAAGTCCAAATCATATCACGTGATATCATCTACTGTTAAATTCTACTCCGTACTTCTAAAATTTTTATTTTTATACTGTATTGAGGATTTGTTCTGTTCTGTGTATTGTATTGTATTGACCCCACTGCATGGCCAAACCTACCTGGAAAGGGGTCTCTCTTTGAACTGCCTTTCCCGAGGTTTCTTCCATTTGTTCCCTATAAGGCTTTTTTTGGGAGTTGTTCCTTGTCTTCTTAAAGAGTCAAGGCAGGGTGGCCTGTTAAAGCCCATTGTGGCACTTCTTGTGTGATTTTGAGGCTATACAGAAAATAAATTGTATTGTATTGTATTGTATAATGTAAAATGTATTTTGCAAAAGTATAATGTGGTATGAGACTATTGAACTGGAATACAATAGAAAGTCAAGTGTTTTCACCTATAAATACCCAAACTTTTATATAAAATGTATGTATTTTTGAAAAAGTTGACTGAATTATTTATGCCAGTACAATGAATAGTATCAAATTTACTGTTCTTAAAATTTAGGCAATGAATGGCTTCATAGGCTTGCTTTTGTGGAGTGAAACTTTTAGACTGTTTTCCTTGTTTTTCAAATATCAGGTTCATCTGTGACATAAGGTAGCATTAACTGAATTTGCAGGTCAGCATATTTATAGTTATGTGTAGTTGTTAGCAAATTGTAATATATGAAAATAACTGAAATGCTACATAATTGATTTGCAGAAATGCATAATATTTAATAATCTGTATTGCTGTGTCTTGTAGCACGAAAAATGTGGTTCACACAAAGGCCCAGCCCTGTCAGGTACTGTGTGTAGTGAAATGATTCTTACCGACTGAAACACAGGAAATCTTTTAAAGGTAAGGATTCTCTTTTTCCTTTTCAATATCAGTCAGTCATTAATCAATCTAGAAAGGACTGATTGTTTGATTCAGGTAAACACTTGAAATTATATTTAACTTTTTACATGTAGCATTTCTATTGCAATATGTTTAGGTGAATGTTTTAGTAGTTTTTAAAGTATACTTACTACATTGGTAACAATTAACACTAGAATTACCAGAGCCTACGAAAAAACTCGTAATTCCGTCCCACCTTAAACTGCTTCTTAAATCTCTTCACACCTCTCCGCCAGCCCTTTGTCTTCTAAATATGCTGATAAAGAGAAGCCGCTATTCCATCCCCCCACCAATTTAGAACCTGCACGAACTTCTCTCAGCTCAGGCCTTGATTGAGTATCTGGGAGTGAAGTGGAGTTTTAGAGTGGAAATAATAGATCGTTGTTTGGAACACACGCATTTCATGTCTGTTCCGTTTCTACAGTAATCTGTGTCAACACATTGTTAAAACAGAAACTTTTTTTATATTCTAGTAGTAGATGACAAAATGTAGGCATAAACTATATAATGTATGAAGCCTGAAGTCCAAATAGCAAAGAAACATTTTCACAAGAATAACACAATTGCACTTTTATTCAAACATATAACTGCAGAAACAAAAGCCGCCTTAACATGCGACATTGACACCAGTTTACTGTAACTGACTCCGTGGTTCGATAGGTTCAGCCCCGCCTTGCGAATCAAGGGGTGACGGGTTCGATCCTGCGCCCCTCCATTTTGAGAAGTAAACTGCTTTTAGTCTTACTGTTTTACAATAAAAGCAACATTTGATTTCAGTCTGTAACAGCCGGTGCAATTTATGATCTTTGTAAAGGTTAGCTTTTTTTTTATTTTTAATTCACTTTTCACTCTCTCAGTCGCGTTCAGAATCAATTCATACAACCCCATCTGACACGGCTGTTTTCACTAAAGACGCTATAGCTCTGCAGTGTACCACGATGCATACTAACGCTACCCATGGTTCTGACACTCAAACGCTGGCTGAAGCTTCCTTCTTCGTGTCTCACCGTCACTTGCTTTTCTTTTTATTCAGTTTTATTGAGTGTTCCTGCCAGTCCCGCATGTTGCTGTATGCTTTTCTTTTTGTACTCCAGGACAGGCAGAGGAAAGAATGGTAAAGACCAGTAACTTCGGCGCTATATGCAATCATCAGACACTCCCCATCTGCCCGTGTCGCTCAAACACAGGAACATATGTTGGTGTAAAAGTATAACAAAAGTGCACTTTATTCAAGTGCACTTTTTCCATCGCTTTTCCTGTAAGAAGCAGTGTACACACTTCTCTATGCCGTGGTTTCTATTACACACCTGAAAGAAAGAGACAATACATATGAACATATCCAGCATACAGCAACATGCGGGGACTGGCAGGGAACACTCAATAAAACTGAATAAAAAGAAAATCAAGTGACGGTGAGATACGAAGAAGGCAGCTTCGCCAGCGCCTGTGTGTCAGAACCGGGTGGGGGTGGGGGCGTTAGTATGCATCGTGGTACAGCACAGAGCTATAGCGTGTCTGTATTCTGTTTCTTTTGTACTCCAGGGCACGCAGAGGAGAGAATAGTAAAGAGCAGTAAGTTCGGCGCTATATGCAATCATCAGACACTCTCCATCTGCCCGTTGTTTTGTTATACTTTTCAATACTTTTTATACTGCTCAAACGGGCATGCTCAAAAATACACATTGCATGGTGCAAAATTCTCTGATGCGGACCTTCCCCAGGGAAGAAAGTACAGTGTCAGGTGCTCATTCAGTGTAATAGAAACCATAGCACAGAGAGGTGTGTACACGGCAACAAGTACACGTGTCGTAAATGTAGGAAGGACGGTCCTTGGGTGTGTGGAACTGTTAATATTTGAATGTGATGATTTTATATAGCACGGAATGAAAATCTGCACTTAGCATTGCACCATGCAAGATGTCGTATCAATCGCCTACTGTATCTTGCTTTCTTTTTTCTTCGGTTATACAGGTAGTTTTGAATAAAAGTGCACTTGTTTTGTTTTGCGAAATGAAGTGTCTGCGTGCACTTTTCGTGGCATTACACGTGTATTTTTGAGCATGCCCGTTTGAGCAGTATAAAAAGTATTGAAAAGTATAACAAAACAACGGGCAGATGGGGAGTGTCTGATGATTGCATATAGCGCCGAAGTTACTGGTCTTTACCATTCTTTCCTCTGCCTGTCCTGGAGTACAAAAGAAACAGCATACAGCAACATGCGGGGACTGGCAGGAACACTCAATAAAACTGAATAAAAAGAAAAGCAAGTGACGGTTAGACACGAAGAAGGCAGCTTCGCCAGCGCTTGTGTGTCAGAACCATGGGTAGCGTTAGTATGCATCGTGGTACACTGCAGAGCTATAGTGCGTCTTTAGTGAAAACAGCCGTGTCAGATGGGGTTGTATGGATTGATTCTGAACGCGACTGAGAGAGTGAAAAGTGAATTAAAAATAAAAAAAAAGCTAACCTTTACAAAGATCATAAATTGCACCGGCTGTTACAGACTGAAATCAAATGTTGCTTTTATTGTAAAACAGTAAGACTAAAAGCAGTTTACTTCTCAAAATGGAGGGGCGCAGGATCGAACCCGTCACCCCTTGATTCGCAAGGGGGGGCTGAACCTATCGAACCACGGACTCAGTTACAGTAAACTGGTGTCAATGTCGCATGTTAAGGCGGCTTTTTGTTTCTGCAGTTATATGTTTGAATAAAAGTGCAATTGTGTTATTCTTGTGAAAATGTTTCTTTGCTATTTGGACTTCAGGCTTCATACATTATATAGTTTATGCCTACATTTTGTCATCTACTACTAGAATATAAAAAAGTTTCTGTTTTAACAATGTGTTGACACAGATTACTGTAGAAACGGAACAGACATGAAATGCGTGTTTCCAAACAACGATCTATTATTTCACTCTAAAACTCCACTTCACTCCCAGATACTCAATCAAGGCCTGAGCTGAGAGAAGTTCGTGCACGTTCTAAATTGGTGGGGGGATGGAATAGCCGGCTGCTCTTTATCAGCACATTTAGAAGACAAAGGGCCAGGAGAGGTGTGAAGGGATTTAAGAAGCAGTTTAAGGTGGGACGGAATTACGAGTTTTTCGTAGGCTCTGGTAATTCTAGTGTTAAGTGACCTATTATTTGAAATGATGAATTTGACCTTCACAAGTGACTACAGTACATTGTGGTAATTGACCATTTTTGTCTTTCAGGTACTCGCTTAAGTACAATTCCTATAGATGTACTGTGACACCCCGTGTAGTGAGAATTAGGATCACCAGCCTACACTCTAGGTGTCTAGTATGTGGGACCGAGCGTGACCAGGATGATGGTGTAAGACAGGGAGACACGGACACAAAAAGGTTTGGGTCTTTTGAAAAATAAAGTGAGATTTTATTTACAGGCACACTTAAAGAAAATGAAAATAATGTCCTGGTGAATCTATATATTGAAACACACTCCAATACCGCAAAGGACACACAAAAACAGTAATCAAATGGAGCCCAAAACAAATATAACTATATACAGTAATTACAGTGCTGCCTGGAAGTCCCAAATGGAAAAGTAAAATACACACAAACTAGTGAAAACCATATATACAAGAACCAAAATGAAGCTGTTATCCTCCACTGTGCTCCAAGTCAGAAAGCTGCTCCTTCAAACAGTGTATAGTACAGGATTCACCAAAACAAAAATATTCAAAATACAGAAAAAGTGTACATACAAAAATAAACAGTGCACCAATAACCACAACCCAAAAAATACCTCCACCAAAGTTAATCCAGAGATATTTATATATATATATATATATATATATAGAGATATTTATATATATATATATTGTCACAGACGGCTGGGGTTCTTACCTGGCCGGGATGCCTAAAAGGACTGGAAGGTGTCAGAAAAAGCTTCACAAGGAAGCCACAAGGAGGCAACCGCCATGGAACAGGAAAGGACCACGGGTTAAAGAGAGAAAAGATTATAACTCGTTGGGACCCGTGGCCACCGCCAGTGGGTGCCTTAAACCTCGTGGGACCTGAAAATAGTTACTTCCTCCACACTCTGCAAGATGGCGGAGGAACCTGCCAGGGACGCCCGGAGTGCTTCTGGTGCAAAGGGCAGCACTTCCGCCACACCAGGAAGTACTTCCGGATGGACGCCATCAGCCACCTGGACCACATCCGGGCAGGAATAAAAGGTGCCGCCTTCGGTGAGCTAGAGTCAGGACAGGGAGCAGGACAAAGCTCCCAGGAGGAGATTGGCGGCCAAGGACAGAGATTTCAAGTCTAATAGTGGTGATTATTGCTGTGTTCATTGTGTGGTGTTTTGGGACTGTGTTTATTTATGGAAAATAAATGTGTGACTTTTATAAAGATGTGCTCTCCGACTGGTGGCGTCGAGTTCCACTATATATATAATATATATATATATATATATATAACAAAATACCCGTGCTTCGCAGCGAAGACGTGTGTTAAAGAAGTTATGATAAAGAAAAGGAAACATTTTAAAAATAACGTAACATGACTGTCAAAGTAATTGTTTTGGTGTATTTGGCGGCAGCGTCACAAAGTTGTTTTCGTCTAGCTGCATCAGAAAATGTACCACGACGTCTGACACGCCTCCTTTTTACTGTCTATATATATGTGTGTATATGTAGATATATATATATGATAGATATGTATATATGTATATATGTATGTGTATATATATATATATACAGTATATATATATATATATATATATATATATATACCTATCTACATCATATATACACACACATACATACATACATACACACACACAAATTATATATATGTGTGTGTGTATATATATATATATATATAATGTAGATAGGTGTGTGTATATATATATACACACACATACATACAAACATACACACAGGTATATATATGTGTATATATATGTATGTGTCTATATGTGTGTTTATAGCTTTGGTCAGTGAGTGCAAGGGAAAAATAATAAAATGTAGTCTATAAGTTATTAAACAGTAAAACATTAACGTTTTAAGTAGTAAAGATACATTGAGCACTACTGGAGTGGTTGCGGGTAAACTACATTTTAAAGACGGTGTAACACAACAGGTAAGTAGTACTAACTGCAGCTGAAATGTATATGGATCATCTCTCGGTAGTTGATCCCTTTTGAAAGGCGCCACACGACGGCTGTGGTATAGAAATTACATTTTCTATGTGAACGTCCAAATTTCTGCCTCTGGTAATGTGCCTTACCGGCATTACCAGCAATTAAAGAAAATTAGTTTTGCATCCTCTGCAGTGTTAAGAGAGAATGGCTTTGGTTTAGGATAAAAGGAAAAAGGGTGTAAAGAAAGAAAACTTAACTTTTTCTTTTATATAGTGTAGAGAGACGTCTTCGCTGACGATATGAGCACCTTTTGGGGACAGTCGCGGTGGGTCTTGTGTAGACTGGAGAGATGGTCCTGCCATTAATCAGCTGTGATGGCACTGTCAGTCCTCCACTCCTGTGCGTGTCTTCATAATCTGAGCTGACAACCTCATAATCGTATACGTGCAAAAGAAAGTGCCAAGCACCTTAATATTATTTTGCCGCAGTGTAGAAAAGGGGTCCCGTGTTTGCGCTTGTCTGGGCTATAGCGCAGGGGAGGATGAAAAAAATTAAAAGTACTCACTTTGACTTAAGGCAGAAGCGCAGTCAGCGTCTCAAAGGCCGGCACAGCTATGCAGCGCGCTGGCTGCTCGACTTTTGCAGGGCAGGAGACCCCTTTTGTACACACGCTCATGATATCAAAAGTCTCCGCGCTCTTTGGAGGTCATTCATTTATTATATATATATATATAGCAAAATACCCGCCTACCAGAGCGGAGAAGTAGTGTGTTAAAGAAGTAATGAAAAAGAAAAGGAAACATTTTAATAATAACGTAACATGATTGAAATTGTCATGAGTGTTGCTGTCATATATATATATATATATATACACACACACACATAAACATATATATACATATACACAAATATATACAGTATATATACATATACATCTACATATATATACATATATATATATATGTGCACAAAACCACGCTTTTATCAAGGCTTCCGTCGGGTAGTCTTTTGAAATGAAATTTTCCTCCAATCAGTCGTAGCAATGCGCTTTCTTCTGACTGTTACATTTTGTAGCTCTGATGTGTGCATCAATGTAATCCGTGTACCACGAAATCATGCATTGACAGAAGTTCCCCTTTGCTTGGAATGCAAAGTGTGATTAAATGAGTTATTTTTTAACGCGTTATGGAGCACATGCATCGAAGCTTCTCAACTGTGCTTGTGCTAAGAAAAGGAAACATTTTAAAAATAACGTAACACGATTGTCAATGTAACCTTTTGTAAGTAGTGCCTGGAGGATTCAGTGTGGAGAAACTCTAGAGACAGTGTGTGTATTACCTTGTGGATTTTTCTGTGAGTATTTGGTGGCAGTGTCACAAAGTTGGTTCCGCAAGATTGCGTTAGCTGAGGAGCTCAGCTCACAGCGAAATGAGATGAATGGGAGGGGAGATGATGACGTCACTCCTCCACCCGCCTTAACTGTCAATCCCCCCAAAAAGACAGTCTCTTGAAATTTGCATAAGCACAGCCCTTCAACAGCAATTTGAACTTAGTTACAAAGTGATCAAAACTCTAGTTTATATCCTGCGTCTTCTCATTAAACTTGTATCCCGCATTAGCTGTGGGCATGACAAACACCAGCGGCAGCCTGTCTATGAACTTAATTTAAACTTACGGTTTACACCCTGCTTTGTTTTCGAAGTAGCTGCAGTCATGAATATGGTTGTACAGTATGTGTCACTCGCTCGCTTCTTATTGTTTTGCTGCCTTCTCAATTGTATAATGCATGTTTTCTTCAGCGCTTTTTGGAGCTCTTCCTTGTTTTCTACGTATTGCGTTGACAGTCAGTTCACGTGATTACGTGGGAGGCGTGATGATGTCACACGAAACTCCGCCCCCCACGGCCATTGAACTCTACTCCATTACATTATATGGAGAAAAGTAGGTTCCAGTTATGACCATTATGCGTAGAATTTCGAATGAAATTGCCCAACTTTTGTAAGTAAGCTGTAAGGAATGAGCCTGCCAAATTTCAGCCTTCTACCTACACGGGAAGTTGGAGAATTAGTGATGAGTCAGTGAGTCAGTGAGTGAATCAGTGAGGGCTTTGCCTTTTATTATTATTATATATATATATATTATATATAATATACAGGGTGAAACAGAAAAATGGGAACTTTTGAAATGCGTAGAGGCAGCCATGTACAGTTGGCAGCGAGCTGTAAACAATCTCGCCATTTAGTAATCATGGATCAATGATATTTTGGAATGTGCGCTGAGGGAGTTCCACCGTTTTTTCAACTTAGGGCATCATGGTTGGGTTCCCTTGAAACATGCGATAAAAACTTGGGTTAAAAACTTTGAAGAGACTGGATCAGCTCTAAAAAAGAAACCGACAGGACAACCGAGAAGTGCTCGTACTCCACAGAATATCGAAACTGTACGCGTTTCAGTCTTACGGAGCCCACGGCGTTCAGATCGTAAGCAAGCAGCTGCGGTCAGAGTGTCCCGAGAGAGTGTTCGCCGAATTCTCCATTTTGATTTAAAATTTCATCCATACAAGCTGCAGATCATGCAACAACTGAAGGAGAACGATCACAAGTTGCGATTAGAATTCTGTCAGCAAATAATGACAAACATAAACGAGGACAATGAATTTCTGGACAAGCTGTGGATGTCAGATGAGGCCCATTTTCATCTCACAGGTTACGTGAATAAGCAGAACTATCGTTACTGGGCAGACAGCAACCCTAATGAAGTTTATGAACGCCTTTTACACGTCAGCAAGGTGACAGTATGGTGTGCAGTTTCGTCACACAGGGGTCATCGGACCTTTCTTTTTCGAAAATGAAGAGCGGATCACAGTGACTGTCACTTCGAATCGGTATGTTGAACTGTTACAATCTTTTGTTGCACCTGCATTGAACAATTTTCCACAACTTCACGAAACCTGGTTTCAACAGGATGGTGCGACATCGCACACTGCAAGGCAATCAATGGCAGCTGTGTGAGAATTGTTCGGTAACTGTCATCTCAAGATTCGGTGACATTCCCTGGCCCTCAAGATCACTAGATTTGTCCGTTTGTGAATTTTTTCTTGTGGGGCTACCTTAAGAGTCGGGTCTACACGACTCGGGCCAAGGACACCGAATGAATTGAAACAAAGAATTCAAGACGAAATTCGTGGCATCCCAGCTAAGATGTTGCAGAGATCCATGGGGAACCTCAACAGCAGTTTGGAAGAATGCATACGTACAGGAGGACGCCATTTACAGAACGTAATTTTCAGACATTGATAATTTGGATTAGTGTCTCTTAATAGTCAAGTTGTAGTGGTTCAATTGCTGTCAATAAATTTTTTTGTTGGATTTATTTTATTTTTATTGGGTTTTTCAAAAGTTCCAGTGTCACCCTGTATGTATATACTAGCAAAATACCCGCGCTTCGCAGAGGCGAAGTACTGCCTTAAAATTTTTATTAAGAAGAAAATTAAACCATTTTAAACTGAGGGAAAATATACCAATAATTATTTTTTAAGGATCTCTTTGTATACCACATTGTCAGTTCGGCCCTCCGGATGTAATATGACCAAGCTGTGTGGTGAGCTTACTCTTGAGCATGCAACGTACAGTTGGCCATGTGAACAGTAATCTTTTCTCAAATCTCACAGCTTGGATTGCTGCTGTTATACAATCGGTTTGAGTTTCATGGTTTGTTTCAATTATGATAGTATTTGCAGGACAATGTAAAGTAAGTCTAAAATACCTACACAATAACTATAATCGTAATAAACGAACAATAAAACAGCAGAGAAGCCGTAGATTAAATAAAAAGGCTGTAGTTATCAGCAAGAAGATGTGAATCCCGTGGTGAAGCAAGGAAGGGAATGTAGAGACCGGAGCGACGGACGGCTTTATATAGGCAGGCAGCCAACAACGTGGGAGGCATTGGGATGGGGGACCCAACGCCGCCTCACACGGCGACCGAGCTGCAAACTATGGATGTATATATGTACGTAAGTAGGATTCATTTAGCGTTGGGATCTTTCTTGAAGATGGGCCCATAAGTAACAAAGACTGTTGGAAAGTTCAATATGGCGGCCGACAGTGGCATCATACCACCGAAATAAGTACGTACATCGGTTTCAGTTAGCGCATGGAAGCCGCCTACCAAATTTCGTGAAGATGGGGCCATAAATAAGAAAGTTCAACATGGCGGACATTGTCGACCGTTATGACGGTTACGTGTAGAAATTCGTAAGTAAGTAAGCTGTAAGGAATGAGCCTGCCAAATTTCAGCCTTCTACCTACACGGGAAGTTGGAGAATTAGTGACGTTGGAAAGTTCAATATGGCAGCCGACAGTGGCGTCATACCACGAAATAAGTACGCATTACATCGGTTTTGGTTAGCGCAGGGAAGCCACCTACCAAATTTCGTGAAGATGGGGCCATAAATAAGAAAGTTCAACATGGCGGACGTTTCCGACCGTTATGACCGTTACGTGTAGAATTTCGAAATGAAACCTACCTAACTTAAGCTGTAAGGAATGAGCCTGCCAAATTTCAGCCTTCTACCTACACGGGAAGTTGGAAAATTAGTGATGAGTGAGTGAGTCAATCAGTCAGTCAGGGCTTTGCCTTTTATTAGAATAGATATATATATACATATATTGTGGTCCCCGGCCGGGACGCCCAGGAGGACCAGAGGAGGGCTTGTGCCTCCTCCAGACCGCAAGGGGGCGTCCGTCCTGGTTATGTTGGGGGCCACGGGTAGAGGGCTTGGAAGCCCAACCCTGTAGGGGCCTGTGGCCACCGCCAGGCGGCGCCCAGGTGCCTGAGGAACCCTGGAGCCCAGCACTTCTGCCACACCAGGAAGTGATGGGTGGAAGATGACAGGAGACACCGGGATGGCTTCCGGGTGCGCAGCCGGCACTTCCGCCACACTGGGTGTGGCTAGGACTGATTGCCGGGAAGCAGCTGGAGCCCATCCGGGTTCCTATAAAAGGGGCCGCCTCCCTTCAGTCATTGGCGATAGTCAGGTGGCAGAGAGACGGAGCTGGAGAGAGGACTGGAGGCAGCCAGAAGAGAGAAAGAGGCATTGTAAGGCCTGGATATTGGGGGAATCGGTGGTGGAGGCACTGGGGTTTGTGCACGTGACTTTCATTTGTAAATAGAATTGTAAATAAAACAAGTGTGTGGTGGAACCAACGATGTCTGTCTGCCTGTGTCCGGGTTCAAATTCACAATATATATATATACTGCTCAAAAGAATTAAAGGAACACTTTTTAATCAGAGTATAGCATAAAGTCAATGAAACTTATGGGATATTAATCTGGTCAGTTAAGTAGCAGAGGGGGTTGTTAATCAGTTTCAGCTGCTGTGGTGTTAATGATATTAACAACAGATGCACTAGAGGGGCAACAATGAGATGACCCCCAAAACAAGAATGGTTTAACAGGTGGAGGCCACTGACATTTTTCCCTCCTCATCTTTTCCGACTGTTTCTTCACTAGTTTTGCATTTGGCTACAGTCAGTGTCACTACTGGTAGCATGAGGCGATACCTGGACCCTACAGAGGTTGCACAGGTAGTCCAACTTCTCCAGGATGGCACATCAATACGTGTCATTGCCAGAAGGTTTGCTGTGTCTCCCTGCACAGTCTCAAGGGCATGGAGGAGATTCTAGGAGACAAGCAGTTACTCTAGGAGAGCTGGAGAGGGCCATAGAAGATCCATAACCCATCAGCAGGACCAGTATCTGCTCCTTTGGGCAAGGAGGAACAGGATGAGCACTGCCAGAGCCCTACAAAATGACCTCCAGCAGGCCACTGGTGTGAATGTCTCTCACCAAACAACCAGAAAGACTTCATGAGGGTGACCCAAGGGCCCCATGTCCTCTAATGGGCCCTGAGCTCACTGCCCAGCAGCATTTGCCATAGAATACCAGAATTGGCAGATGCACCACTGGTGCCCTGTGCTTTTTACAGATGAGAGCAGGTTCACCCTAAGCACATGACAGAAGTGAAAGGGTCTGGAGAAGCCATGGAGAACATTATGCTGCCTGTAACATCATTCAGCATGAGGAGTTTGGTGGTGGGTTAATGATTGTCTGGGGAGGCATATCCATGGAGGGTCACACAGACCGCTACAGGCTTGACAAAGGCACCTTGGCTGCCATTAGGTATCAGGATGAAATTCTTGGACCCATTGTCAGACCCTATGCTGGTACAGTGGCTCCTGGTGCACAACAATTCCTGGCCTCATGTGGTGAGAGTATGCAGGCAGTTCCTGGGGAATGAAGGAATTGATACCATTGACTGGCTACCACACTTTCCTGACCTAAATCCAATAGAACACCTCTGGGACATTAGGTTTTGGTCCATCCAATGCCACCAGGTTGCACCTCAGACGTTCCAGGAGCTCAGTGATGCTCTGGTCCAGATCTGGGAAGAGATCCCCCACAACACCATCTGTCATCTCATTAGAAGCATGCACCGATGTTGTCAGGCATGTATACAAGAACACAGGGGCCATACAAAGTGCTGCGTACAATTTGGAGTTGCTGCAATGAAATTTTGGCAGAATGGACTAGCCTGCCACATAATGTTTTCACTCTGATTTTTGGGGCGTCTTTGAATTCAGGGCTCTGTAAGTTGATCATTTTCATTTCCATCAAATGATGTGGCATCCTTTTGTTCCTAACACATTACCCAGTCTATATCAGTATAGATATCCAGGAGGATTTCTTTTTCCCATTGAGATCTAATGTGTTTTCAAAGTGTTCATTTAATTTTTTTGAGCAGTTTATATATATATATATATATATATACACACACAAGAAAAAAAGGATATTTACAATAAGCAAAGCACAAGCCGTAATGCTTGGTAATTCAAAACGCTGTTCTGCCGAGTACCTTTCTCTAAGAAGATCTAGTCAGAAAAAAACCCCTCTAGAGGACATGATTGCCTTCTGTATTCGGTGCCCCTGCGCTGACCAATTAAACTGTTGTACATCATCCCTCCCGGGGTACGCAATGACGTGAACGCGTCTGCGAAAAGTGCCGTCTCCTACTCTGCACAAGTCCTATAAAGGTTCATAGCTGTGCCGGCTTTTGAGACGCGAACTGCGCTTCTCCTAAAAGTGTAAGTAAGCATTTTTGAATTCATTCCTCCTTCCCTGAGCTACAGCTCAGACAACTACAAACATGGGATTCCTTTTCTAAACCGCGGTAAACACATATTACAACACTTCACACTTTCTTTTACAACTTTAGTGTTATCAGGTCGCGGGAGACACGTGCGGGAGTGGAGGACCGACAATGCCATCCCGGCCGGTCAATGGCAAGTCTGTCTCTCCAGTCTACACGAGACCCACAGCGACATTCTCCAAAAGGTGCTAATATGACGTCTGTCTGCAATATATAAAAAGGAAAAAGGCAAGTTTCCTTTCTTTGTACTTTTTTAACCTTTTTTTCTCATACAAATGCCTCTCTCAACACCATGCAGAGGACACTTAACTAAATTTATTTAATTACTGGTAATGTCAGTAAGGCACATTACCACACGTACAGATTGAATAGAAATGGGTCTTACAGCAATGTATTAGTAAATAAACATGTCTGCTTTGTTCACATCAGAGCACTTAGTCCTTTTGAATTATTTGTGCACTTTCCGAATGTTTCTAACTAGACATGACATTCCCTTAGAAGTCAATCGAGCTAAGCATTCCTTCGACATGCTGTGGTCATATTGGTGGGTTTATTTCATAAGCCAATTTGACTGTACTTTGAATAAAAGTGGAGTTAATGTGTTGATATTCCTAATAAAATACTTCACACTCTGTATTGTTTTCCTTTTCACAATAAAAGTCCATTCATTATTCACCGCATCCGAGGTCGGGTCGTGTGACTGTGACGATGTGGGTTCTGGCTCCACGCTCCCTTGGCTGTTTGGGAACCCTTGAACCCAACACCGTCAATAATGAAACCGAGTGAGCTAGTCAGTGGAGGCAAATTGTTGAGCATCTGAACAAGGGGATGGTTAAAAGTGAAAACAGTGCTTTTATTAAAAACAGTCAACAAAATAAACAGTGTTCATAAAGTGCAGTTCTTTCTTCATCAAATAATCCATAAAAAGAACGTGGAGGTTAAAACAACAATAAGAAAAAACAATCCTTTAAAACCAGAGGTTAAAATCTTCTCTAGGAAGCAGTCTTAAAAACAACAACAAATCCGGTGCATCGTTTATTAGCATCTCACCTGCTTATCCCGTTTGGGCCAAGCAGCAGGCAAGACGTTCTCTGCAGCTGCCCTCCTCTACACTTTCACGAGACTGGAGACCTCCCGATCCCTGGCTCCGGTATGGCACTCATCCCAGTCCCCGAGACTTGATGTCCACCAATGACCAGGACGCACATTGGGGACTCCACCACCAAGCCTCCCGACTTCCGCTGCCTTTCTGCGGCCTTCTGCGGCTCGTCGCTTTTACCTGGTCACTCCGCTACATGGCGCCAGCGGAGCAACCTCAACTCAAACACCTGGGTGTCGGCCTAACACCCAGCTTCCTCGCAGCTGCCCTCGAGCGCTTGATCGCGCGCTCACCACACGCACGCACCGCCTGCTTCCTCTCTCCCTGTAACCCCTGTCTTCTTCCTTTCTTTCCTTTTCTTATCTTTCCATCTTTTTTCCTTTTTTTTCTCCGATCAATTCCCTTTCACCCACCTTTCTTTCCTTTTTCTTTTTCATCCCCTTACCGACTTGCGCTTTTTTTATAACGTGAGGGGCCATCACAGCTGTAGCATTAGCCACGGGAGCAATCACGAATGTGGGCAGTTCCTCACCTGTGCACACGGTGAGAAACGCCCACATCGACGACTGCCCCGCGGCGCGCTACAACATCGCCCCCCCTCACGAAGCCGCCTCGGGTGCGGTGATTATTTAAAAATGGACTTTGCTCAACGAGCTGTGGACCCATAACACCACAGTGAGCAGCAGCCTAAGCAGGGAAGCCCAGACCTCCCTCTCCCCAGCCACCTCCTCCAGCTTCTCTGAGAGGACCCCGAGGCATTCCCAGGCCAGCCAGGAGATACAGTGCATCCGGAATGTATTCACAGCGCATCACTTTTTCCACATTTTGTTACGTTACAGCCTTATTCCAAAATGGAATTTTTTTTCTCAGAATTCTACACACAACACCTCATAATGACAACGTAAAAAAAGTTTACTTGAAATTTTTGCAAATTTATTAAAAATAAAAAAATTGAGAAAGCACATGTACATAAGTATTCACAGCCTTTGCCATGAAGCTCCAAATTGAGTTCAGGTGCATCCTGTTTCCCTGATCATCCTTGAGATGTTTCTGCAGCTTCATTGGAGTCCACCTGTGGTAAATTCAGTTGATGTGACATGATTTGGAAAGGCACTCACCTGTCTTTAGAAGCTCCCACAGTTGACAGCTCATGTCAGAGCACAAACCAAACATGAAGTCAAATGAATTGTCTGTAGACCTCCGAGACAGGATTGTCACGAGGCACAAATCTGGGGAAGGTTACAGAAAAATTTCTGCTGCTTTGAAGGTCCCAATGAGCACAGTGGCCTCCATCATCTGTAAGTGGAAGAAGTTCAAAGCCACCAGGACTCTTCTTAGAGCTGGCCGGCCATCTAAACTGAGCAATCGGGGGAGAAGAGCCTTAGTCAGGGAGGTGACCAAGAACCCGATGGTCACTCCTGAGGTCCTCTGTGGAGAGAGGAGAACCTTCCAGAAGGACAACAATCTCTGCAGCAATCCAACAATCAGGCCTGTATGGTAGAGTGGCCAGACGGAAGCCACTCCTTAGTAAAAGGCACATGGCAGCCCGCCTGGAGTTTGCTAAAAGGTACCTGAAGGACTCTCGGACCATGAGAAACAAAATTCTCTGGTCTGATGAGACAAAGATTGAACTCTTTGGTGTGAATGCCAGGCGTCACGTTTGGAGGAAACCAGGCACCGCTCATATAAAATCCAACGTCTGCCTGTCTGTATGTCTGTCCGCTTTTCATGAAAGAACTACTTAACGGGTTTAGATTGTGTTTTTTTCGATAATTTGTTTGAACGTTCTGGTTGATTTTGCAACTTTTCTCATTGCGCTAAGTATCATAGTTCACTTGCGGTTCTAATTTATTTCCGTGAATCTGAGAATGACGCAGCGGGCTGAGGGGAAGGGGGATGGGGTCCTTCATACTCATGCGTCAGAATTGGGGCGTTCCTTACCTCCACTTAGCTATCAACAACAACAACAACAACAACAACATTTATTTATATAGCACATTTTTTACAAAATGAAGAATAGAAAAATAGAAGACACAATAAAAAATAAAAATAAGTCAACATAAATTAACATACAATAAGTAAGGTCCGATGGCCAGGGTGGACAGAAAAAAAAAAAAAAACTCCAGACGGCTGGAGAAAAAAATTAAATCTGCAGGGATTCCAGACCAAGAGACTGCCCAGTCTCCTCTGGACAATCTACCTAACATAAATGAAACAGTCCTCTTTGGATTTAGGGTTCTCATGGAAGGACTTGATGATGATGGTCACGTCGACTTCTAACTTTCAGTCCGTCAATGTTGGAGCAAATGAGAGAACTACTTAACGGATTTAGATTGTGTTTTTTTCGATAATTTGCTTGAACATTCCAGTTGATTTTGTGACTTCTCTCATTGCACTAAGTACCATAGTTTGTTTACAGCAGTGATATATTCATGCTGATCCGAGACAAAATCGGTTTCATGAGTTTTATGACCTTAGTATCGGAAAGTCTTTCTACCGTGGGGCGACTGGGATCTTTTCCTGATTGATATCAAACTAACATAATAATAATAATAATAATAATAATAATAATAATAATAATAGGGAGGACAGAAAAAAATAAAATCTGCAGGGGTTATGAGGCCACGAGACCACCCAGCCCCCTCTAGGCATTCTACCTGACATCAATGACCTCACAATCAGTCCTCATTGTATTCAGGGTTCTCATGGACGAACTTGATGATGACGGTCATGTGGACTTCTGGCCTTCAGTCCATCAATGGAGGGACATCACGGTGCTTTGATCGGGTGGTGTTGACACAGATCGACATCACAGAAAACTGGAAAAAGAACAGAAGAGAAAGTAGGGGTTAGTATGGATTTTAGAGCCACCAAGAATAATAATGATAATTAATTGAATATACAGAGCATCTGGATTAAGCTAAAATGAAGCTATGAGAAGGCCATGTTAAAGTAATGTGTTTTTAGCAGTTTTTTAAAGGCTTGATCTAGAGAGTTTTTGTACTTTTTGCGTTGGTGGGTGATAAGATAGCAGGCTGCTTGGGTTTATCGCCACACAAGACAAAAGACGCTGATAGAGAGGTGCAAGCGGATTTAGGGTGGGCTGGATTTTCGAGTTTTTTCGTAAGCTTTGGTAACTCTAGTGTTAACAGATATAGATCGGGTATTTTTTCTATAATTTTCTTGATTTTGTGGCTTCTTTCATCGTGCTAAGAATCATAGTTTGCTTGCAGGAGCGATATATTTGTGCGAAACCAAGGGAGAAGCTGCAGGCTGAGGGGAGGGGGAAGCATGACGTCAGGAGTGGGGAGCAGGGCAGTGCCCTCCTCACTCACGCGCTAGCCTCCGTTCAAGTTGGTGTACCTCTGCATTTTGGAGTGTACCTTACCGCCTCTTAGCAAGCGGAACCTGTTTTTTTTTTTTTTTTATTTATTAATTTTATTACAATCAATACATAGCAATCAAGTTTTTACAAAAAAAAGAATTATGCTAAGAACAGATCGATCCCCACCCTTGAGAGAGAGAGCAAGCCAAAGGTGTAAAATTTAAGGCTTGTAAAAATACCTAAATCAACAAATTCTCTGTGCTTTATAAACTCATTTCAAAATATTACTGATTAGATCCTGCCATGTTTTGAAAAAGATCTGCACAGATCCTTTAACTGAGTATTTGATTTTTTCCAATTTTAAATAATATAACACATCAGTTTCCCACTGACTTAAAGAGGAGAGTTTGGGTTCTTCCAGTTTATCAGAATAAGTCTGCGTGCCAACAGTGTAGTGAATGCAATCACAATTTGTTTGTCTTTCTCCACTTTAAGACCCTCTGGAAGAACCCCAAACACAGCTGTTAATGGGTTAGGAGGGATTGTGAGTCCAAGACTGTCTGAGAGGTAATTAAAAATTTTTGTCCAGAATAATGTTAATTTGGTGCAGGCCCAGAACATGTGACCAGTGAGGCTGGGGCTTGGTTGCAACTCGCAGGTTGGATCATGCCCTGGAAACATTTTGAGAGTTTTAGTCGAGACAGATGTGCTCGATATATAATTTTGAGTTGTATAATTGTATGCTTTGCATATGGAGCTTGAGTGAATTCTCTGCATTGCTACTTTCCACTCCTTTTCTGATATATTAATTGAGAGGTCATTTTCCCAGTGTCCTCTTGGATCTTTGAAAGGAAGGGATTGTAAAAGGATTTTATATATTGTAGAGATGGAGTCTAACTCCTTGAAATTGAGCAATATTTTTCCAGCGTGGATGAGGGTGCAAGATGAGGAAAATCTGGAAGGTTCTGTTTAACAAAGTTCCTGATTTGAAGATAGTGAAAGAAATTTGTAGCTGGAATGTTAAATTTGGAATGTAATTGTTCATAGGATGCAAAGACGTTGTCTATATAAAGATCTCTAAGCAAGTTAATTCCAAATTTTTCCAGATATTAAAACTGCATATGTTTGTGAGGGTTGAAAGAGGTGGTTCTTTTGCAGGTGCCACAGAAAGAAGCTTCTCCGTCTTAAAATGCTTTCTACATTGGTTCCAGATTCTAAGTGAGTGGAGCACAATTGGGTTATTAGTGTATTGCCGATAACGTGTGTTTATTGGAGCACAAGCAAGGAATACAAAGAAGTACTGCAGGATTTTACTTCTATTGCGGTCCATGCCTGTGTATGTTCTTCTATTTGTGTCCAGGTTCTTATCGACTGTATATTTGCCCAGTAATAAAACTGGAAGTTAGGTAGAGCCATGCCACCTTCTGCCTTTTGTCTTTGTAGGGTCGCTCTTTGATGCGTGGATGTTTAGAATTCCAAATAAATGAGGTTATTGTTGAATCTAATTGCTTAAAGAACGATTTATTAATGTATATTGGTATGTTTTGAAATAAAAAAAGGAGCTTAGGAAGAATATTCATCTTAACAGTGTTAATTCTTCCAGCTAGTGTGAGATGAAGGGTTGACCATCTATGCAAGTCTTGTTTAATTTTTTCCATGCAGACGACGAAATTTTGTTGATAAAGAGCTTTATGTTTACTTGTGATGTTTACCCCGAGGTATTTAAACTGTTCTGCAATGATAAAAGGAAGGGTGTCTAATCTAATATTATATGCTTGCGAATTCACCGGAAAGAGTACACTTTTATTCAGATTAATTCTGAGACCAGAGAGCTTTTGAAATTCTGTGAGTGCTGCTAAGACTGCAGGCACAGAATTTTCTGGGTCCGATATATACAGTACCATGTCATCTGCATATAATGAGATTTTCTGTTCCAGTCCTTCTCTGCTAATCCCCTTTATCTGATCAGTATTTCGACAATGTATTGCCAGTGGTTCAATGGCAATTGCAAACAGCAGTGGTGACAAAGGGCATCCTTGTCTTGTGCCACGCTCTAGTTTAAAGTAGTCTGAGCAAATGTTATTGATGCAAACTGAAGCTTCTGGGTTAGTATACAGTAATTTAATCCATGCACAAATGTTCGGCCAAACCCAAACTTCTCCAAAATAGTAAAAGGTATTTCCATTCAATCATGTCGAATGCTTTTTCTGCATCCAATGATAATAATATTTCTGGGGTGTTTGATTTAGTTGGTGAGTATATTACATTAAACAGGCGTCAAGATTTGAAGATAAGTGTCGGCCCCTAATAAATCCAGTTTGGTCTTGTGATATTAACGAGGGGAGCACTTTCTCCATCCTTCTAGCTATGATTTTAGAGAGTATTTTAACGTCGTTATTCAGAAGTGAAATTGGTCTGTATGATGCACATTGTAATAAGTCCTTATTTTGTTTTGGAAAGACAGTGATTAGTGCTTGGCTTAAAGGTTTGTGGAAGAGATTGGTTATCTCTGGCTTCTGTAAATGTTGCTAATAGGAGGGAGCTAGCTGAGCGAGAATTTCTTGTAAAACTCTGCAGGGTAGCCGTCAGGGCCTGCTGCTTTTCCACCTTGGAGTGACTTTATAGCATCCAGTAATTCTGATAATGACAGAGGTTTATCGAGTTCCTCCACACTAAAAGCGCCAATTTGTGGTATCTGTAATTTATCCAGAAATGCATTAGATTGTATATTGTCTTCTTTAAACTCAGTAGTATATAGGGATTTATAGTAGTCTCTAAAAGTGTACATTATATTTTTGTGTTCGATGATTTTATCTCCATTCGTGTTAGTAATTACCGAGATTGCGCTATGCATATCTTGCTTGTGAATTTGTTGCGCTAAAAGCTTATTAGCTTTCTCCATGTTCATAATAATGATGTCTGGATTTGTAAATTAGTTGTTCGGTTTCTTTAGTTGTCAAGAGGTTTAATTCTGAATGTAGAGCCTGCCTCCTCTTATGTAGAGTCTCGCTTGGTAGTCTGGCATGTTCTTCATCTATTTTAGTAATTTCGCTTTTATCTCTGCTACTTTCTTCGCTCGGATTTATTTCTGTGGGAAAGATATGAGATAATCTGTCCTCTTAAGAAGGCCTTAAGAGTTTCCCAGAGTATTCCTGCAGAGATCTCAGGGGATGTATTTGTCTCTAGAAAGAATTCAATTTGTTTGGATATAAATTCAGTACAATTCTCGCCAGCTAATAGAAGCGGATTGAGGCCATCTGGGGTGAGTGTATGGGGCTTAGTAATTTCAGCTCCAAGATCATCGGAGCATGGTCTGAAATAACAATAGCATCGTATTTACAAGATTTAATCTTAGGCAAGAAGTTATTATCTATAAAGAAGTAATCAATCCTTGAGTAGCCTGTAACCTGTTTACTTATTGATTTTTAAAGTTTGTCCTGTTTCACTACTACATGGGAGGAGCCACAGGGGACAGCTAGTATATATAAAAACATTTATATATCCTATATAAATGTCCCTATCTTTTAAAGATCCCAGAGTGCAGTGAGAATAGAATCTCTCACTTAACATCTCAAAAACCGAGTGGAAGACAGCTATGGACAGAATTCACTCCAGCTCCATATGAGCAAAGCATACAATTATTCAACTCTCATTTTAAAATTGTCCAAAATGTTTCCAGGGCAAGATCTGACCTGCAAACATTGCAATCGAGCTCCAGCCTCACTAGGCCTCAAGTATTCTGTGCATACCAAATTAACTTCATTCTGGACCAAAATCGTTAAATGCCTATCAGACACCCTTGGTGTCGCAATCACCCCTGATCTATCAACAGCTGGGTTTGGTGGTGTCTCAGGTGGGCTTAAAGTGGAGAAGGACAAACAAACTGGAATTGCCTTTATTTCACTATTAGCACGTAGATGAAAACATCTACCGAGAGGAACTTCTCCTAACCATGCAAGAACATTTTGGTGTCCCACAATGCCTTTTCCAGCATGATGGAGCAACGGGCCATAAGGCCATACAATACAATACAGTTTATTTTTGTATAGCCCATAATCACACAGGAAGTGCATCAATGGGCTTTAACAGGCCCTGCCTCTGGACAGCTCCCCAGCCTTGACTATCTGAAAAGACAAGAAAAAACCTTGTATGGAAAAATGGAACAAACCTTAGGAAAGGCAGTTCAAAGAGAGACCCCTATCCAGGTAGGTTGGGCGTGCAGTGGGTGTCAAAAAGAAGGGGGTCAATACAATACAATACAATAAACAGAACAGAACAAATACTCAATACAGCATAAATATAAAAATTTTAGAAGTACGGAGCAGAATTTAACAGTAGATGATATCACATAATAAGATTTGGATATTTTTAGAGTCCTGGAGACCTCGGCCATCAAGCTGCCTCCCCCTATTGGCCATTCCACGGCTGAGTCAGTGCTGGGCCAGCCAATCCGATGAAAGGACTGCTGTACTCCACGATTCATGCGATCCACCATCAGAGATGACTTTACCTTAGGCAGGCAGAACAACTTGGCAGGTGGGCCGTGGCACCAAGTGCAACATTTGAGTATTGAGGAGAGAAACAGAATAGGTGAGGGTTAGTAACAAATTCTAACTATCATGTTACTTATGTTTTAGTGCTAATGACTAACAACAGAGATGCAGTCTGTACAGTTAATCAGCAGCTCTAGTCAGGGTGTAAAGTAGTGAGTCTTCAGCTGGGACTTAAAGGCTGAGACCGAAGGGACATCTCTTATAGTAGCAGGCAGACCAGTGCACAGTTTAGAGGCCCTGTACATAAAAGCTCGACCTCCCACTGTTATTTTATTAATCCTTGCGCTCAGGTTTGTAAGTCCTGATAAGTTCAGACAAGTAAGCCGGACCTCAGCCATTTAATGCTTTATATGATAAAAGGAGGATTTTGAAGTCTGCCCTAAACTTAACCAGGAGCCAGTGTAAGGACTTGAGAACTGGAGTGATGTGTTCGTATTTTCTTGTTCTTGTAATAATTCTTGCAACAGCATTTTGGATTAACTGGAGGCTGAATAAAGACCAGTTTGAACAGCCAGTGAACACTGCATCGCAGTAGTTAATCCTACTAGAAATAAATGCATGAATTAATTTTTCAGAATCCTGTTTATTTAGAAAGCGCCTTAATTTCCTAACATTTTTAAGATAGAAGAAACATGTTTTTGACAGCTTTGTAATATGTGCTTTAAATGACATGCTAGAGTCAAAGATAACTCCTAGATTCAGTAAAATTAATTGGGATTCCAACTGAGTTAAATGATGACAAAATATTGTTGTGATCAGTGTCATTCCCTCCAACATCTCTGTTTTATCTGTATTTAAAGACAAGTAGTTCTCATCCATCCACTCCTTTAATTCACTAACACAACTAATTAAAGACAAAATCGGAGAAACTTCATTTGATTTAAATGAAAGGTATAACTGGGTGTCATCTGCGTACGAGTGAAAATTAACATGATGTTTCCTAATGAGAGATTCCAGTGGAAGCATGTAAAGTGAAAACAGTAAAGGTCTGAGTACTGAGCCCTGTGGGACACCATATTGAACTTCTGTGTATAATGATTGAAATTTTGAGTCCATGACCAGGAAATTCCCCAGACCTTAACCCCATTGAGAACTTGTGGTCAATCCTCAAGAGGCGGGTGGACAAACAAAAACCCACCAATTCTGACAAACTCCAAGCATTGATTATGCAAGAATGGGCATCTGCCATCAGTCAGGTTTGGGTCCAGGAGTTGATTGACAGCCTGCCAGGGTGAATTGAAAAAGAAAGAAGGGCCAACACTGCAAATATTGACTCTGTGCATAAACTTCATGGAATTGTCAATAAAAGCCTTTGAAACTTCTGAAATGCTTGTAATTCTACTTCAGTGTACCAGATTAACATCTTACAAAAAGATCTAAAAACACTGAAGAAGCAAACTTTGTGAAAACCAACACTTGGGTAATTCTTCTAACTTTTGCCCACAACTTTAGACCGGGGTGTCCATCTCTGGTCCTGGAGGTCCGCAGTGGCTGCAGGTTTTCATTTGAACCCTTTTCTTAATCAGTGCCCAGGTTTCACTGCTAATTAACTCCTTTTCCCTTCATTTTAATGGCCATGTTTTTAGAGATTCAGTCCTCTGAATTGATTTGTTTCTTCATTAAATGGCAGCCAAACAGAAATGAGATGTGAAACAGATGAGCAGCTAAACTGGAACATCAGACTCCAGCCAGTTTCTTAATGAGAAGCCAGTTCTTGCTGTTAATTATCATATCATGACTGCTGCTCTCAATCCGCCACAGCAAACTGCTGATTTTCTGTTTTTCTTAAGACCACCATCAAGATGTTTTGGTGACCTGATCATGACCAAGACCTTCACCTTTTTTTATTTTCTTTATTTTCAGGTTATCTGGTTATGTGGCAGCTTGTTTTGTGTCTCATTATTATTTGGCTGCTGATTAAGGAAAAAGACACAATTAAAGGACACAATTAAAGGGTCATGTCAATTAGTATGTTAATCAGCAGCAAAAATGGTTTGCTAATTAAGAAGATGGTTAGAATGAAAACCTGCAGCCACTGTGGTCCACCGGGACTAGAGTTGGACATCCCTGCTCTAGACATTTCATCAAATCTCACGGAGCTTGAAAGAGTCTGCCAGGAAAAATGGGAAAGACTGCCCCAATTCAGGTGTGCAACACTTGTAGAGGCATCCCTAAGAAGACTGCCAAAGGGGCTTTGCAATGTCCTGATTTGAGGGTATTAATAGTTTTATAGAGTAAACTAGGGGGTTCGCCCCCTGCTCGCTTCGCTCACCAACCCCTCAGCCTGCACTCACGTGCCAGCCACTTCGCATCTCTGCCACTGAACGCACCCCAAGGAGAAACCCCCTCATAAATGGTGATACAATGGGAAACAAATACAGTTTTTTTACCTCCTCTTTGCTTGATCAGCTGCTGCCATGCTGCGTGATCTGCATCCTGCACGGCCCTTCGAACATTTAAAAGCCTGTACAGCAGCTGTCCTACTCTTTGTCTTTCATTTCCAGACCCGGGAGTGGTTTAATCTCTCGGCACAAAGTCTTGTTTCGTGGGACGTGAGTTCTTGATATTTTTTAGTTTATAATTTAAAAATGGAATAAGAATTTGAAAATCTAACAACATCACATTAGTTTGATAAATTTTGAAAAGAACGATACAAAACATGTATATAGGTTTTAAAATAAGCCTGACAATTAACGTGACATAAAAATGTCACATAAAATCGTTGCACAAAATTATTGCACTTTTAGGCCTAGATTTTTATATATAGAGAGTAGATTGGCAAACCTTTCTGGGTTTAGCTTGCCATTATGGGTCAGTTTTAGGCCAGTTTTATCCTTTTACAATTAAATTTGAAGTGTGCAGGAAGTGAAGGGGCCTGAAGACTTTCTGAACCCACTGCATGCTCTTCCAGGATCATTTCCTGCCGATTGCCCAAAGCTGCCGGGAGAGGCTCTGGCTCGCCATGCTGTTTTTAACTGAGAAAGTGGGTTTTGAAAATGGCTGACTATATGAGAAGTCAAGATGTCACCCTGGCTTTGCTTGTTTTCGCACGGCCCCCTTGTTGTGAGACCCTCAGCCCCGTTAACATCCTCATTAAGACTAAACGCACAATAAGCCGCGTTCCAGAAGGAGCTTAATGTTCCGCTCTCTGCTTTAATAAAAGTCCAAGAAATTGAATCCCACTAGCTTTTTAAAATTGGCAATATTTTATAAAGATCTCCACCAAAAGAGGAAGACAAATTAATTCCTTATTTGATCATTTGCTTTGCCTGAAGCGCTGATGTGTCTTCACGGTTAGAAAAGGCCTGTGATCGATAGAAGCAATTATTACTGCAACTTTCCAATTAGGGCATTTATTTCATTTTTCTTTCTTGGTGCTTTGAGGCCTTTCTTTCTTCCTTTCTTTTTTGTACTCTTTTTATGAATTTTTACTTTGTCTTTGAATTTGTTAATACTCGGCCATAGGGTTTGAATGATGTGAGCGGGTCTCTGGCTTCCATTTGGGTGACACCAAGGGCAACGGAAGCCACTGGGCATTGGAGAGCAGGTGGCCACTAGGGGGTGTTATAACCCTTACTGTCTGTCTGTGTGCCGTGTGCTTGGGCAGGGGCTTGAGTGCCGGTCTTAGAGAGACCCTTGGACACTACAACAGCAAACAACAACAATTTATTTCTTATATAGCCCACAATCACACACAAAATGCCTCAATGGGGGTCCCTGTTTCATGATAGCCCCCCAGCCTTGTCTTCGTAAGACACAAAAAAATCCTTAAGAAAAAATAGGGAGGGCAATTCAGAGAGAGAGAGAGAAAAGGAGAGGGAGACCCCCTTTGATGTAGGTTGGGTGGGCAACTGGTGTTAAAAAATGGGGTAAATATAAGACACAAAAAAGAATATAAGTAATCCGCATCACTGAGCTTGATGGTCAGTCTATTATGTGCACCTCAGAAATACAACAGTGCAAATGGCTTTAATAGTAATAATAATAATAATAATTATTATTATTAATATTATTAATAATGATTATTATTATTATTATTATTATTATTGTTATTGATCTTAATATTATTATTATTGTCATTGTTATTATTATTATTATTATACATTTTATTTATATAGCGCCTTTCCCATGCTCAAGGCACTTAAAATTACGTTCAGAAGACTCGTCCCATGAACCACAGAAAGATTCAGTTGTCCCCGAGGCTGCAATCCCAGTCAAGGCAAAGTCCATAAGATCTATAAAAATGAATCCAAATCAATGCAGTTCAAGTCAGATGCATCCATGAACTGTGTATGCAATAAATAAAGTGAAAGAAGTGTAAAAAGTGCAAATTTAACACGTATTTTATTGATTTTAAGGGAGGAGTGGCAGCAACATGCAAGTTTTTTTCTTGCACAGCACTCTTCACCTAATGGCCAAGTGCCACCTTTCAAGGCAAACTGTAAGAATAGATGATAACACTCACTAAATACAGAACAACCACATATGAGGATACAGATTTCTTCAAAAACATCAAAAACAAAGTAGAAAATAATGAACGTAAGTGAGAAGCAACAACATCTGTCCATCAGCTGATTGTGGAGCAGAGTCCGACAAGCCAGACGCAACAAGCCGCCTCCCCTTTTCTGGACAATCTACAGCTGAGTCAGTGCTGGATTGGCCAATCAGATGAAAGGGCCCATCTCACATGATGATTCCAGTGCTCCTTTATCTGAAAAAGGTAGGCAAACAACTTGTCAGTGGAGCAGTGGTACCAAGTGCCACATGAGAATACCGAGAAGAGGAACAGAATAGAGAAGGGTTAGTAAAGGTTTATAAATATCATATTATTTAGATGTTAGTATTAATAAATAAAACAGAGAGGCAGTATGTACAGCTAGTCAGAAGCTCTAGGCAGGGTATACTAAACTGAAGTTGCGAGTCTTCAGCCTGAGACTGAAGGGGCACCTCTTATAGTAGCAGGCAGGTACTTCCAGAACTTCAGGATCCTGTAGCTAAAGGCTCGACCTCCCACTGTTATTTTGTTAATCGTTGTAATCATAAGCAGATCTTAATGTGCATTCTGCTTTTTAAGTAATTAAAAGTCCACATAAAGTAAGCAGGGCATTGGCCTTTTAAGGCTTTATAAATTTAAATGAGGATTTTAATAATCTGTCCTAAACTTTACTGGGAGCCAGTGTAAGGATATGTGAAATGGAGTTATGTGTTCCTACTTTCTAGTTCTTGTAATAATTGTTGTAGCAGCATTTTTAATTAACTGAAAGCTGTAAAATAAAGATTTGATCAGCCATTGAACACTGCAATGCAGTAGTCAATCCTACCAGAAATAAATACATGAACTCATTTCTCAGTAATTAGGGGCAGGTGATGATGGGACATGATGGGTTTATTGGATTTATTTAGTGTCTTTCAAGACACTGAACGTGATTTACATAGAGAGTGGGAGCCATTTCATTCACCACCAATGTGCAGCCTCCACCTGGATGATGCAATGGCAGCCATTTTGCAGTGCGCTCACCACACATATGCTAATAGGTGGTGAAGTGGTCAGAAAGATAGATAGCCATTAAGGGACACGGGGTGATTAGGGGGCCACAATGACTAGGCCACGATGGGCAGTTTAATAAGGACATCAGGAAACACACTACTCTTTATGAAAGATGCCCAGGGGTCTTTTATGACCACAGAGAGTCAGGACCTTGGTTTAATGTTTCATCTGAAGGACAGTGGCAACATTTGCATCACAATGTCTCTTTTGTAGGACTGGGCCATTGGGATCCATACACAGACCTCGGGGTTAGAACCTCCTACTGGCCTCACCAACACCTCTTCCAGCAGGAACCCCAGCTTTTTTCCTAAATATTATTCCATCCAAGTCCTGGCCAGGCAACAAAAATGCTTAGGTTCTGGTGGATGACCTGTTCTGAAGTGCAGGTGGATTAGCTGCTTACAAGGAGTACCCTGAAGAGTGGTCTACAAATCAATGCAAGAAGTTTGTAGACTCATTACTCCACAACGCCTATTTTATGCCCATTACGGATCGCTTGCTTACTTGTGAGATTTTGGCACTTCTCTGGTCCTCCTTTCTCTCTCATGTGCTACTCAGACTTCTTGATGTGGCTCTCTATTATAAGCCTTCTCCACATCAGTAAACGCCACATGCAAACAGTTCTGTTTTTCTCAAAGCTGACCCATCCTCAAAGGTCATTATGATTTCGACCTCTCTAGTCACTGTATAAAATTGACATTAAATATTGTTTTACCTTATCGTAGTTGAGTCTGTGAGGTGGGCCCCGCTTGCTATGCCAATCTGTCAAAGATAAATTTAACGAGGTGTTCACAGGGTGGAAAGAGAGCCTTTATTTAACGTGTGGAACCGTACTGTACAGAGAGAGCAATGAGTGACTTTACAGCTGCTGATTGGTTTCATAAATACGCAATTAGTGCAGATGTAGGTGACTAATGTTTACCATCCTTGAGAGCGACTGATAAATGAGGCTCTCAGGCCAATGGTTTCCTTTGTGCTTTAGAGAGAATTTATCAGGTTAGCCTCATACATGCCAGCCACTAAGAGCACTGGACAAAGCCAGGTCTGAGGTCAAAACTCGAATTAAATGGTAGGTCATAATAAAATTATAAATTTACAAAAGCAACTGCTCTATGTCTGAATGTGGTTACCTAATGTCTATCTATTGTGATGCAACTGGGCTGTCAGAGTGCCCCAAACCCCAAACACGATCACACAATCACAGTTCTGGGTTCAAATAATATAAGGTTTACTAACCAAAATACCTCAAAATTTGACAAAAACCAAAAAGCACAGGTTCTATCTCTCTCTCTTTCTCTCTTTCTCTCTCTCTCTCTCGCCATAATACTCAATATGTCTTCTCTCACCACTGCACTGTCTCCTCTAGTCGAGTACTGCTCTACATCCTCCCAGGTACACCTTCTGGTGCCAGGGCCATTGGCCAATGGAAGTACTTCCGGGTCATATGGAAGTCCCATGAATTGGGGAGCACATTTCCTTGCAGCGTCCCCTTGTGACACCCACAGACCCCAGCAGAGCTGTGATGCCAGACTACTACTCCTGGCATTCCCGGCTGGTTCCTGAATGGCGCCAACATGGAGGGCTGCTACCATATAATGGTATGGGGAATTAAATAGCCCTCTGCAACAGTCTATTTATTATATAGTGCCCTTCTATCTATCTATCTATCTATCTATCTATCTATGATATAGTGCCTTTCATATCCATCTATCTATCTATCTATCTATCTATCTATCTATCTATCTATTATATAGTGCCTTTCATATCTATCTATCTATCTATTATATAGTGCTTTTCACATCTATCTATCTATGATATAGTGCCTTTCATATCTATCTATCTATCTATCTATCTATCTATCTATCTATCTATTATTTAGTGCCTTTCATATCTATCTATTGTGGTGGATTGCCGGCATTTTACTCCGGCCCTCACCCCCTGGCCGCTAGGAGGAGCTCTCCCGAGAGCATATACGGGCCCCGAATTCCAGCAGGGCCTCATGGACTATGTATATATTTCCGGCGCCACATCCGAGTGGCAGCCTTCCAGCAGCTCCGTATACGACTTTATCTTTTTACCTTTTTATCTCTATTTTCTCTATCTCACTGATCACTTCTACCACTTTCTTTTATGTGGAATTGCTCCCTGGACACTTTTTACACATTTTTACTATTTTACTATTTTACTATTTGACATGGATTGTTACACTCCGAGAATCGCCTATTCAAGTAGTCAGCTTAAAGCACTGAGAAGAAATGCTTATGCCGGTGTGGTTCCTTATTTACCTGACGAGGTAAGAAGACGATATCGGGCAGCCGAGCGGCGCAAAGATAAAAATAAGATTAAATCGAGAAAATGGCGTTATAAACCGTCGGTGCCTTCTGTGATCCTGGGAAATGTAAACTCACTACCAAATAAGATCGACGAACTGGCTGTGCTGGTGAAAAATGTCAGAACCTACAGAGAATGCAGCTTGCTGTGTTTTAGTGAAACATGGCTAACGTCTATCATCCCAGATGCTAACGTGGAGCTACCCGGGTTTAGCACAGTTAGAGCGGACAGAGACGCAAGTACCTGTGGAAAGAAGAAAGGAGGAGGACTCGCTCTCTATGTCAATACAAAGTGGTGCAACTCAGGACATGTAAACGTTAAAATCTCCACTTGCTGCAGGGACATCGAACTGTTGGCCGTAAGTCTGCGTCCCTATTACTTGCCCAGAGAGTTTGGACACGTGATTGCTGTTATTGTTTACATCCCCTCAAGCGAACGCGGAGATAGCATGTGACATCATCCATTCCGCAGTTGCTAAGTTACAAACGCAGCACCCTGAGGCACTTGTGCTAATCGCTGGAGACTTTAACCATGTAACGCTGGATAAAACATTACCTGCCTTCTCCCAGTATGTGGATTGTAACACTCGGGGAAACAGGACTATTGACCTACTATATGCAAACGTTAAAGACGCATACAGCGCCACCCCACTGCCTGCGCTTGGGAAAGCAGATCATAACCTGGTTCTGCTTCAGCCTCAATACAAACCAAGAGTGAGGGCGCTACCTACAACCACACTCATTCAGGAAGTGGTCCCTGAGGCAGAGCAGGCTCTGAGAGACTGCTTTGGAACTACAGACTGGGATATATTGCTGAGATCACATAGTGAGAACATTGAAGAGGCTGTTGAATGCACAACTGATTACATCAACTTCTGTATGGACATTGTAGTTCCAGTAAGAACAGTATGCTGCTATGCTAACAACAAGCCATGGATTACAAGTGACATCAAGGGCCTTTTGAACCAGAAGAAAAGGGCTTTTAAAGGTGGTGATAAGCATGAGCTCAAGTGCGTGCAGAAGGAACTCCGAGTCCAGCTCAGGTCGGTGAAAGAGCAGTACAGGAGAAAGCTGGAGCAGAAGTTGCAGAAAACAGTATGAAGGAAGTGTGGGATGGGATGAAGATTATCACTGGCTGCAGCTCAAGCGGGTGCCATCGAGACAGACGTGGAGAGAGCAAACCAAATGAACAACTTCTTTAATAGGTTTGATCACAGTAACCCACTCTCACCTCGAGTACTGCATCCTCCAACCATCCTTCTGCTGATACCAGCATAGGTGAGACATCCCCACCCACAATTACAGCAGCCCAGGTGAGCAGAGAGCTGAAAAGACTTTGTGCCAGCAAAGCAGCGGGTCCAGATGGTGTATCGCCACGATTGCTGAAGGCCTGTGCATTGGAACTGGGGAGTCCTCTACAGCGCATCTTCAACCTGAGCCTGGAACAGGGAGAGTCCCAGGCTTTGGAAAACATCTTGTATCACTCCTGTCCCAAAGGTATCACGTCCTAGTGAGCTGAATGACTTCCGCCTGTTGCTCTGACGCCACATCTGATGAAGACCATGGAGCGGCTGCTGCTTCACCACCTGAGGCCACAGGTCCGCCACGCTCTAGACCCTCTGCAGTTCGCATACCAGGAGAAGGTGGGAGCGGAGGATGCCATCATCTATATGCTTCATCGATCCCTCTCCCACCTGGACAGAGGCAGTGGTGCTGTAAGAATTATGTTTTTGGACTTCTCTAGCGCCTTCAACACCATCCAACCTCTGCTCCTTAGGGATAAGCTGACTGAGATGGGAGTAGATTCACACCTTGTGGCATGGATTGTGGACTATCTTACAGACAGACCTCAATATGTGCGTCTTGGGAACTGCAGGTCTGACATTGTGTGCAGCAATACAGGGGCGCCGCAGGGACTGTACTTTCTCTGGTCCTGTTCAATCTATATACATCAGACTTCCAATATGACTCGATTCCTGCCACGTGCAAAAGTTCGCTGATGACACTGCTATTGTGGGCTGCATCAGGAGTGGGCAGGAGGAGGAGTACAGAAAACTAATCAAAGACTTTGTTAAATGGTGCGACTCAAACCACTTACACCTTAACACCAGCAAGACCAAGGAGCTGGTGGTGGATTTTAGGAGGCCCAGGCCCCTCATGGACCCTGTGATCATCAGAGGTGACTGTGTGCAGAGGGTGCAGACCTATAAATATCTGGGAGTGCAGCTGGATGACAAATTGGACTGGACTGCCAATACTGATGCTCTATGTAAGAAAGCTCAGAGCAGAATATACTTTCTGAGAAGGTTGGCATCCTTCAACATCTGCAGTAAGATGCTGCAGATGTTCTACCAGATGGTTGTGGCGAGTGCCCTCTTCTACGCGGTGGTGTGCTGGGGTGGCAGCATAAAGATGAGAGACGCCTCACGCCTGGACAAACTTGTTAAGAAGGCAGGCTGTTTGCCTACCCTCTAATGCCCTTACTGACTGCTATCTGCCCACCTGAATAGAGAATGGAATGTAGTTATCTTCCTCTCAGCCCCCCCCACTCCATCCCATCATTCTTATCTATTCATTTATGAGGGATGTGATTATTGTCCCCTGTTGACTCACATTCCCTCATAATGGCCTTTAAACAGACTTTCCATTGTGTTTGTGCCCCCTGTGTCCCCACGCACCTGTTCTAATGACACAGCATAGACGTGAATCCAGAAACACAACAATCTGTTTTTTGGAAATCGGTTTTACACAATCAACACACACACACACACACACACCACCTGCACCTTATTTCGCTAATCAATCTGTCAGCTCTAATCGTAATCCTGAAGGTTTAAGCTGCCGTCCGGTTAGACCCCTCTAATTAACTCGTAAGCTGGAGTCATCTATCTCGAGAGAAATTTGGCTCTGTGACCTTTGCAATGCCTTTGACCTGCAGATGAAATTGCTAAAATTCACAACGGGCCCTTTGTAATCTCGGAGAGGCAGACTCCAATAAAGTCTTGAAGATAGCCGCTGATCGTTATGTTATTTTTTTCTTCCCCTCCAAAGAGGTTTGCTTCCCTGATGCCATCACCGATGTTGAATTTAATCAGAGCTTTGTGACGAGGTAAACGGCCCTGCAAATAAATTCTTCTGCTGCCGTGTGTGGAGGTAGGTGAGCCATTTGACTGTCCCATCAATCAACCGGCCCGGCCATTTAAACAACTGGATCTTTAATTTATAGAGTGCCTTTCACGCTGACCACCACTACAAAGCATTTTATTAAATACGGACGAGTTGTTCTCTGTAAATAAATCATGATTTAGTCATCCAAGAAAGAGGCGTTTAAAGATGAAGGAGAGCAAAGTGTCATTTTTAGTAACTGCTAGCAGATGTAAAAGGATGTCTGCTCATCAAACTGTCAGTCCTCAGTCAAACACTCTGGACGTTCAGCCATTCATCCTCAGTTAAGGTCCAGCAACAGGGGAGCTCAAGGAACCTGCACTGGACTGGCTGCAGAGAAAGGTGTGCAAAATACGGGGGTCTTGAAACTTCAGTTAAACATATGGACCCCTCCTGAAATCCAAAGAAAATCAAAACTGTGCCTGAAGGGGGTGGTCCATGAGAAAACATTCCAAAAAACCTACTATGGTGATATAAGTGTTCTGGGATTACTGGAAACATCCATTCGTGCATTTCCTCAGCTCTCTTTTTTTCTGAGTTAGGCAGTGAAAGGGGGCCTGGCTGGCTTGGATGACATAGAGGAGGAAACTTCCAGGTTGTAGAGGAAATAATAAGAATCTCTCTATCCATCCATCCATCCATTATCCAACCCGCTATATCCTAACTACAGGGTCACGGGGGTCTGCTGGAGCCAATCCCAACCAACACAGGGCGCAAGGCAGGAAACAAAACCTGGACAGGGCGCCAGCCCACCATAGAATAATCTCTTTATTATAAAATAAAATCTTGAGACGTGACAAGACTATTGCCAAGAGATTTTTTCAGGTCCCTCCCTCCTCTCCACCATTTCCGGTTCACGACCCACACCCGCGGTCCTCCCACCTCTCATTGGTGTGAATGCTTTTGTCAGACACACTTCCTGAGCTGTCAGCTCTTATAAATTTTTACATTTTCCTCACTTTAAGTTCCCAATAAAAGAAGACATATTATGTCCAAATCTTATTGATGAATTTCATCCCGAAGGGCTATCAAACCTCTTTGGGGGGAAGAAAAAAATAACATAACGATCAGCGGCGCTCTTCAAGACTTTATTGGAGCCTGCCTCTCCGAGATTACTAAGGGCCCGTTGTGAATTTTAGCAATTTCATCTGCAGGTCAAAGGCATTGCAAAGGTCACAGAGCCAAATTTCTCTCGAGATAGATGACTCTGGCTTACGAGTTAATTACAAAATTTAAAATAATCTTGACCCCTCTGCTTTTGAAAATTTTAGACTCATCTCTAACCTGCCTTTCTTAAGTAAAATTCTAGAGAAGGCAGTCATTATGCAGTTAAATGACCACCTCAATAAACCTGCTATTCTTGATAAATTTCAGTCGGGTTTTAGAACAAATCACAGCACAGAAACTGCACTCGTAAAGTAGTAAATGACTTATGGGTGAATGCAGACAGAGGCCATTTATCTGTTCTCATCCTCTTAGATCTGAGTGCTGCATTTGACACCATTGATCGCAATATTCTTAGAAATCGCCTTAGTCAATGGGTGGGCCTCTCTGGCAGGGTCTTAAATTGGTTTGAATCCTACCTGACAGGGAGAAAATTCTTTGTTAGTTGTGGTAATTACAACTTAAAGACACATGATATCCGATATGTTGTTCCACGAGGCTCTATCCTGGGTCCGCTGCTTTTCTCAATCTATATGCTTCCGTTAGGTCAGATTATCTCAGGTTACAACGTGAGCTACCACAGCTATGCTGATGACACTCAGCTGTACTTATCAATAGCGCCTGATGACCCTGATTCTCTCGATTCACTAACACAATGTCTTACTGGTATTTCTGAATGGATGAATAGTAATTTTCTCAAACTAAATAAAGAGAAAACTGAAATGTTAGTGATTGGCAATAAAAAAATTCAATGAGGTTATCAGAAATAAACTGGATACATTAGGATTAAAAGTCTAGATGGAAGTAAAAAGCTTAGGGGTAATTGTTGACTGTAACCTGAATTTTAAATCGCATATTAATCAGATCATTAGGACAGCATTTTTTCACTTAAGAAACATAAGTAAAGTTAAACCTCTTATATCATTGAAAGATGCTGAGAAATTAGTTCACACGCTTGTTTTCAGTTGACTAGATTACTGTAACGCACTCCTCTCAGGACTACCCAAAAAAGACATAAATCACTTGCAATGAGTGCAGAATGGAGCTGCTAGAAACTAGGAAAAGAAAATCTGAACACATCACTCCAGTTTTGATGTCACTACACTGGTTACCTGTGTCATTCAGGATTGAGTTTAAAATTCTGCTTATGGTTTATAAAGTCTTAAATAATCTCGCTCCATCTTATATATCGGAATGTCTGACATCTTATATTCCAAATTGTAACCTTAGATCCTCAAATGAGTGTCTCCTTAGAATTCCAAGAGTTAAACTTAAAAGAAGTGGTGAGGCGGGTGGCCTTCTGCTGTTATGCTCCTAAAATCTGGAATAGCCTGCCAATAGGAATTCACCAGGCTGATACAGTGGAGCACTTTAAAATACTGCTGAAAACACATTACTTTAACATGGCCTTTTTATAACTTCACTTTAACTTAATCCTGATACTCTGTATGTTCAATTCATCATAATAACTATTCATGGTGGCTCTAAAATCCATACTGACCCCTACTCTCTCTTCTATTTCTTTTTCCAGTTTCTTTGTGGAGGCGGCCTGCGCCACCATCACCTACTCAAAGCATCCTGATGCACCAACATTGATGGACTAAAAGCCAGAAGTCTGCATGACCATCATCATCAAGTCCTTCCAAGAGAACCCTAAATATAAAGAGGACTGTTTCATTTATGTGAGGTAGATTACCCAGAGGGGACTGGGTGGTCTCGTGGCCAGATTTTAACTTTCTCTCGTGATGTCTGGAGTTTTTTATTTTTTGTTTTTTCTGTTCTCCCTGGTCATCAGACCTTACTCTTATTCTATGTTAATTAATGTTGATTTATTTTATTTTCTTACTGTGTTTTCTATTTTTCTATTCTTCATTATATAAAGCACTTTGAGCTACATTTTTTGTATGATAATGTGCTATAGAAATAAATGTTGTTATTGCTGTTGGCTTAAACGTTCAGGATTACGATTAGAGCTGAAGAAGCAGCATCAAAAGAAATGAAAACATGAGCAATCCTAGCACTGAGAAACGATGAAGTCAAACGAATTAACGTGAAAATTGTCGATCGATTACATGGCAAATTGGTTAAATGCTGTGGAAGCTAGAGGCACTGTTGCCCTGTTAAACCCACCAGACAGACGTCCAAGGCACACGTATAAAAGCACCAAGAATAATTTCTTTAATATTTCTTAAATAAAGTTCACAAAGCACCACACACTCCACAATTCTCACAAATCAATAATAACAATTAACAATCCTCCACTCCCAGCAGCTTCATCACCCAACATCACAACAGGCGATAAGAAAGGTATTGTACATCTTCAGGGGATAACATTAGATACCAAAGGAGATCTAGATATGCCATTTGTAATTAAACATTAACAGTTTCCCGTTTGAATAGCTTTTGCAATGACAATTAACAAACCACAGGAACAAATATTCAAAAAATTTGGTTTATTTATTAGAGAGAAAGAAACAATATTCACTCATGCGCAGTTACACATTACGTTGTCACGATGTAAGTCCAAACACGGAATCAAAATTCAATACGATCTTGACGAAAAGTTAATTTGAAAAATTGCTTTAACTGAACTTTTACATTAAAGGTGTAAGCTTAAAAAGTATTTGCATGTTAATTTCAAAGCCAAACAGAATGAAATCGTATAACACAACGAATACCTCTAACGCAACATGAAACATAATTTACTTTCAATTTATTACTTGGTTAATTACTCGCTGTAATGTAAAATAGTTTATTCTATTATGCATATGTAACAATCCCCATGAAAATAACAATCTGTTTAAGTTTTACATCTACATACCCATACGCGAGTGGCGCAGCTTTGAAGTGGCTAGCGCGTAGCACCCACACAGGGGTTGGCAGGCAAAGTGAGCAGGGCGCAGAGCCCACTAGTGATAACAATAATAATAATAATAATAATAATAATTTTTTATATTCATATAGCAGTTTTTTCTCTATTCCCCAATAAGATCACCTGATGGCAGCAGGAGGAGACTTGCACATATTATTTTTTTTCTAACCTATTTTCCTTAAAGGTTCCAAATCAAGAAGGACAGATGGGTATGCCATCTGGATGGGAAAATAGCTCCCTTACCTGGCTAGAGCTTTTTAAAGGATGAACCACCAGGAAGCCAGAGGCCAAGAGCAGCTCCATCCCCCATACGACAGGTGGCAGTGGTCCTCCTGCGGTGTCCCAGTTTGGAATATAGGATTTTGAGTCTGGGAGTGCAGCCCTTTTGGTGTCCCAGGGCACCTTTAGAAGGCGCTGTTGGGGGAGAATCCCCTTGATTACCACATGACCCGGAAGTTCTTCCATAAGGACACACTATGACACCAGAAGCATTCCCGGGTCCAGCTTAATAAAAGCAGCCCGCCACCTCACTTGGATGAGTCAGAGTCGGTAGGCAGCAGGCGACACTCAACAGGACGAGAGAAAGGAGAATATTTACTTGTTTATAGTTGTGGTTTGTTTGCTTTTGTACTAGTAGGGATTTATTTGTGCAAATCAAATCTTTTATTTAAACCCGGAACTGTTTTGGATACTGTTGTATCTGAGGTTTCAGGATCTCTTGTGATCACATTGGCGTAGTCGGCAGGATTTCATGGCTGTCTATGAAAAAAAACACCTTTTTAGACCTTTAAAACTCCACACACTCGGTATCCTGACTGAGCAGGAAAACAGTACACCTGAATTTGTGAGTAAACTGGGAGAAGCAGAAAATGGCCAAAACAAAAGAAAATAAAAATAAACCATAGCAACCGTAATCCAGACAAGTGGCAAAATCAAAGCCATATAACAGGCAGTAACTTGTAAGTAGGCAATAGAAGAGAATAAAACACACAACATCTCGATAGAAAGTAATGAATTTTATCCGCAAATCGGATAAGGTGCCTAGAGAAATGTTGACCTTTCATGCTGGTTGTTGATCAAGTCAAGAGATGCAAATGGCTTCTCTTAAAGAAACAGACTACAAGGCCTCAGTTTACAACCAGAATTATGACAGCCAGCACCTCCACTAAGATCAGCGGGAGAAAAGCCAGACGTCCTTCCATCTGTGAAATGGTCATGGATTTTTATAGACACGGCTGGTCTCTCAGAGAGTGGGATCCCTACGGACAGGAAGAGTTACCTTGTTGGAGGGACATGCATAGTCCCATCAACACAGCTCACCTCATCACGAATAGCAGAAAGGTACAGTACGTATCGCCGAGGGCGAAAATACACTGAAAAGTGTAATAAAAAACTTGTCAGGCTACAAACGAGAAATTGGTGAGCCATCCTTTGTGTTTTCCAGCTCCCTGTCAGGACGGCCATGAGGCACAATACCACCAGAACTACAGTAAAAGGATGCCATTACAAATCCCGAAGATGCCGGATTGGCAAAACCCAGGGATAAGTGAATTACTTTTTCTTTCGGGGAATGTTAACAGGCTCCTGGATAAGAGTCTGAGACTGTGTTGGGTACTACAGTGTCTGAGGTTTGGAGCTCAGTGGCACCCCCTTGTGGTCACAATACTTTTATTCAAAGTATATTTAAGACAATTAGAATTTGTTAACTTTTAACCACAACGCATTATTAATCATTTCAGGTATGAAACTGATTGTGTGTAGTTTCCTTGGTTTTCCTAACCGGGGATGTCTGGGACTGCATGGCTATTGACATCACCAATATGATGGCTGTGCACTTCACAGCCTGTGGGACTCTATGGCGCCCCCTAGCCATCAAAATATTCTTTATTAATTATTGGTTCATTGTGCTGCTTATCAGTGTGTGTGTGTGTGTGTTCCTGGGGTCCCCACAATACGATAAAAAAATCACCATCTTCAGACGGTGTGACTCTTAGTGCCCCCCGTGACTGGCACACACTCAATTTTCTTGTAAATATTTTTCATGGATCTTATTTTTGGAAGGACTGCATTTTTTGTGGTATCTTCCTGTCCACATTTTTTATTTAGAAAGTCTACTAATTTATATGTATACTGATCAAAAAAATTAAAGGCACCCTTTTTAATGAGAGTATAACATCAAGTCAATGATACCTCTGGGCTTTTGATCTGCTCAGTTACGTAGCAGAGGGGTTAATCAGTTTCAGCTGCTTTGGTGCACTAGAGGGGCAACAATGAGATGACCCCCCCAAACAGGAATCAATGGTCTAAGAGGTGGAGGGAGGCCACTGAGGCAGGTGAATGTTGTGTTACTCATTTTACATTTGGCTATGGTCAGTGTCACTACTGGTAGCATAAGCATGAGGCCATACCTGGATCCTACAGAGCGGGCACAGGTAGTCCAACTTCTTCAGGATGGCTCATTAATTTATGCCTGTCATTGCCAGAAGGTGTGCTGTGTCTCCCAGCACGGTCTCAAGGGCATGAAGGAGATTTCAGGAAACAGACAGGCAGTTACTCCAGGAGAGCTGGACAGGGTCCCTCTTAGAAGGTCCTTAACCCATCAGCAACACCCACAGGTATCTGCTCATTTGGGCAAAGAGGAACAGGATGAGCACTGGCAGAGCCTACAAAATGACATCCAGTAGGCAGGCCACTGGTGTGAATGTCTCTGTCCAAACAATACAGAAACAGACTTCATGAGGGTGGCCTGTTAGCTCAATGTCCGCTAGTGGGTCCTGTGCTTGCTGTCCACCCGGCACCATGGAGCTCGATTGGCATTTGCCATAGAATACTAAAATTGGCAGGTCCCCCACCAGTGCCCTGTGCTTTTCACAGTTGAGAGCAAGTTCATCCTGAGCACATTTGACAGATGTGAAAGGGTCTGGAGAAGCCATGGAGAACGTTATGCTGCCTGTAAAATCGTTCAGCATGACCGGTTTGGTGGTGGGTCAGTGATGATATATCTGGGGAGGCATATCTATGGAGAGACATACAGACCTCTATGGGCTAGACAACGGCACCTTGACTGCCATTAGGTATCGGGATGAAATCCTTGGACCCATTGGCAGACCCTTTGCTGGTTCCTCCTGGTGCAGGACAATGCCCGGTGTCATATGGCAAGAGTATGCAGGCAGTTCCTGGAGGATGAAGGAATTGAATCCATTGACTACCCCCCGACCACTCACTCGCTTGACCTCAATCCAGCAGAACACCTCTGGGTGGGACATTATGTTTGGGTCCATCTGACGCTTCAGACCATCCAGGAGCTCAGTGATGCCCTGGTGCAGATCTTGGAGGAGATGCCCCAGAAAACCATCTGTCATCTTATTAGGATGTTGTCAGGCATGCATACAAACTACTAATGATTTGGAGTTGCTGAAATGAAATTTCGGTACAATAGACTTGCCTGCCTGCCTCCTCATTTTGTTCTTTTTGATTTTCGGGGTGTCTTTGAGTTCAGCCCTGTGTTGGTTGATCATTTTCATTTCCATCACATGATGTGACATCCTTTTGTTCCTAACACATTACCAGTCCATAGCAGTAGAGATAGCCGGCAGGATTTTTTTTCCCATTAAGCTCTTATGTGTTCTTTTGATTTTTGTTCTTGTAGTTTTTTCATTTGGAGACTTGCCATACTCATTGCAAATATTGCACAGTTACACTGTTTTTTTTTTTTTTGCTTTGTCGTGTTTTGTATGTCAGAGGCGGTGAGGACTGTGTGAAAAGACTACCTGACGTCATCAATAAAAACCCACTTTGGTTTTGAGATACAACCTTATTTTGTGTTTGTGTCTCTCTGTCTAACGGACTACAAGACGCCTGGGGTGTAGACGATCCCTGACCAGTCCTGGACTACGAGATGCCCAGTATGTAGTCTGGGGTCCATTCTCCCACTACACAGGGTGTCACAAAGACAGACACCCACGAAGATAAGACAGACCCTCGCTGTTGCAGTAGAAGTTCAACTAAGTTGGTTAAACTATTGCTTGCTGACTCAGAGGTCCCCCTGGAATGACAGGTAGGAGGTGAAATGGTGAAGGGCAAGGTCCTAAGTGAATGCTCACCGGGGACATTTGGGGACTTGTCGAGGAATGCTTGGTGAAGGGGGCAGCCAACTTGGGACAACTCAACTAGGCAAAATTCTGTTTACTGCCTCAAATTGTACAGATGATAAGACCATCAAACCAACCAACCCTTCTGGACATCCCATGATGGGAAGGGAGTCAGTTTAAATCCACCCAATGTGAGTGTTTTCAGGCCCATTAGCCCCCCATATTATAGATACTGTCTCTTGAGCTGCATCTTCTTCACCGCAGTGAGCGAGTGTCAGAATTAAGTATATGTGACAGCGTCTTGGTACTGTCAGCTCGACGATTGAAAACCCCTTTGAAATTCTCTAAGGTGTCACCTAAATGCAGACTCTCCACTTTAGATGACACCTTCAAAGGAGGCAGAATTCAAGTCAAGTCAAGTTGGGGAGCATGCACTGGTACAGAGCGTTGCCGCATCCACTATACGATGAAACAACGCGGGATCCCGGTTGGAAACTCCCCAGGCAAACACGTGGTCCAGTCTCACCTTCCGGAAATGACCCTCTCTCTGCTGCAGCCAGGTGTTACGCTGGCGACCCCTTGGCCTGGTCCAGCCACTCAGATCCCCAAAAATGAGGATCTTATGAGCCAGATCACCCTCGGGGAAATGCACCACATGGTCGTAACTAACGCAAACCTCACAAAGCAGGTCATGTGTCTCATTCAGGACTCTGTGAGCAACACAAAGTCAAACCAGGGGTACCCAATGATTTTCCGGAGAGACACAGTACCGAAGGAGTCCAGTCTTCATCTCAGGTCACTGGATAGTGTCCATGTCTCACAACCATATAGCAAGACAGGAAGCACCAGGACTCTAAAGACTTGGACCTTCATCCTTTTATAGATATCGGGAGCGCCACACACTCCTTTCTAGTGACTTCATGACCCCCCATGCTCTCCCAATCTGTCTACTGACTTCATAGGAAGAGTCACTAGAGACATAAATGTCACTACCGAGGTAAGTAAACCTCTTGATGAGGTGGACACTCTCTCTGCAGACAGACACACTGCTGATGGCCGTGCTCATTAAAAGTCTAGATGTTGGTTTTTATCAGGACACTCGTGAGCCCAGACACTCAGGCTCCTCGCTTTTTATTTGCCCTGATCAGAGCCTCCATTGACTCCGAGAAGATCACAGCATCGTCAGCAAAGTCAAGATCCGTGAATCTTTCTTCACCAACAGATGCCCCACAGCCACTGGACCCCACGACTTTGCCCAACACCCAGTCCATACAAGCATTGACCAGAGTAGGAGCAGAACACACCGCTGACAAACCCCAGAATCAACTGGGAAAAACGCAGAGGTCCTGCCTCCACTCTGCACAGCACTCACAGTACCAGTGTACAGGCCGGCCATGATATCCAGCAACCTCGAGGGGATCCCACAAACCCTCAGGATGTCCCACAGGGCAGCTCAATCAACTGAGTCGAATGCTTTATGAAAATCCACAAAGGCTGCAAAGAAACTCTGTCGATATTCATGTTTGCGTGAACCCTCAGTGCCAGGATGCGGTCGATGGTAGACTTCTTAGGCATAAAACCAGACTGTTCTGATCGCTGGTAGGTAAGCAAGTGATCACGGATCCTATTGAGGACAACCCTAGCAAGGACCTTACCTGGCACCGAGAGCAGTGTTATCCCCTGTAGTTGCTGCAATCCAGACGATCACTCTTCTCTTTCCTGATAGGGACAAGTCCCGTTTTCCAGTCAGTTGGAATGATGCCAGTCTCCCAAATGGAATCAAAGGCTGCTTGCAATGCCAAGAGGACAGCCTTACCACCAGCCTGGAGAAGTTCACCGCGGATACCAGAGATCCCTGCAGCCTTTCCTCCTCTCAGCTGGTTCATCACCTGTGCCATCTCAGTGAGACTGGGTGGTTCACAGCTAATTGGAGGATCATCCTCAAGAGCCATGGACCCAGAGATATCCAATGTCCTAGCCGGAGGATCAGCTATGAGCAGTTGAATTCAAGCAGAACTTGTTAATTGACAAACGGGCCATTCATTTCAAGAAGCATTAGACCTCACAGATTTTGGATCCTTCTCTTGGAATCTGTGCGTTTCCCCCCCGAGAGGACTCCAGTTTCCTTTAAAATGTGAAAAAAAACAGAAAGAAGCTAATCGGTCCTCGAAAAAGGAAATAAAAAAATGGAAGAGGCAGTACTCAAGGTGTTTCTGCTCAATGAATGCTGCCACACACGTGCGCATGGGAGGCAGCTAAAGGGTCAAAATGAGAGTAATTCCACGCCAGACCTGGGGTTGGCAGAGTGCGCTGACCTTTTTTCTCACTTTTCTGCAGACCATTCATGAGAAATTCCACCTGGCCCTGATGACATCACTTTCCGGTTCCGGAATAACATCACTTCTGGTGAAGAACCCATGACCAAAGAGAATTCCTGTTCTGGCCTTTTTGATGACATCACTCCCTGGTCCGAGCCTATGGAAGATGAAACTTCCGCTTCCACCCTCGATGACTTCACTTCCTTTTCTGGCATTTAAAGCTGCCATATTTGACTAACCTGGTCAGTTCTGTTTTGGAGTCCGTTCTGAGGACATCAGGGCTAACAATTTCCCCATTTTCACCCGGGGAATTTTACACGGCTGGATGCCCCAAACCTTTTTATGACTCTTGTGTCAGCTTTTTGTGACAATGCATATGATTGCCTGGTAGATGCAGTAAATAGGCGCCATGATGCGTGGATCTTATGTATGTCTGAAGACCCCCCTCATAGATTCCCAGCCCCCTCTCCAATGTTTCGACACTTATACCCCCTAGCCTTCAATTTTCAACAAATTTGAACAACCAAAAATTTGGATGTGAGCGTCAGTAGGCTTTGCTTTCCCAAGATTCACGTTACCTAAAGTATTCTCTAACATTTCAGTAATTCTTTACCGCTCTCATTCTATCTTTCTGATCATATAATAGTTCATTAAAATAGCAGTTGACCCCAAGAGCTTAAGAGTTTCAAAGCCATCAGTCCCAAACCCTTCCAATAATGCTCACAAGAGGGGGAATCACCGTAAAGCCCCGACTAAAGATTTGTGCAAGCACAAAATCTTTATAAAATTAAACATTAATTCTTCACAAAAAACATAATGAAGCCTCAAGTGTCAAAATGGAATTGCCTGTAACAAGAAGATCATCCAAGGTGAGGAGAGTCCAAAATACAGACACAAGTTCAAAACTGAGAGAAGAAGGTCAAAAAAACAAAAAAAGAAAAAAAGAAAATCACAAAGCAAACAGAATTTATAAAATGCACAAGAAACTCACCACTCCTAAGTGCCAGGGACTGTGAGAGACCCTCTGGAGGGCACTCCCTGGTAATGATTGGCAGGCTTCTTGAGAGACCCCCAACAAAATACAATGCACATATCAAAGGCAGCAATACAGCAGAATCAAAAATAATGAACAAAGTAAAAATGAAAAGAGAGTTTGAACCCCAGCTCTTGGGGACCCTGGCTGAAATAAACTGAAAAAATTAGACCTATAAGGAGCAAAGGTGGGAAGCAGGAGTTTGAAGGTTGGCCCTTAGCTTTGCATGCAGCGCTGCCTGGATAGCCCCAGCTTCCCTTGACTCTTTATTATCAATAAATGGATGAATGAACGTGCCCACCACCATTGTCCTGGCATCACAACCAAGGGTCTTTTTCCTGCTTTCCTTCTTTATTGGAAAAAGCAGCTTCAGTAATTGGATGAATGAAAGTGCCCACCAGTCTTGCCCAAGGCTGATTCCTGCTTTATGCCCGGTGCTGCCTGGATAGTCCCCCAAGCTTCCCATGACTCTTTACTGAAATAAGAAGCTTCAGTAATTGGTTAAATGAATGTCCCCGCCAGCTTTGCCCAAGGCTGATTCCTGCTTTATGCCCAGTGCTGCCTGGATAGTCTCCAGCACTCCATGATTCTTTATTGGAATAAGCAGTTTCAGTAATTGAAGAAGCAGGTCAATGTGCCCATTCATGTTTGGTTCCCATTTTGCCCTTATTGTTGCCTGTTCCTTCAGCATCTTTCTCTTAATAATCTGGTTTTAGGTAGAATAGGGAGGCAGTTGAACCCCAAAGACCTGGGTTCCGTTTCCAGCATAAATCCAGGTAGCACTGAGTGCAAAGCATTGAAACAACCTTGGACAGGATGCCAATTTTTGTTGGGCAGCTTTACATAATTCAATGGATGAGTCAATGTACTTTATGTCAGTTTCATCCAACTTCAATGGAATAAACAGATGTGTTAACAGTGAGCGTGCCTACCAGCAATGCCGTGGCATCCCACCAGAGGTTGGTTCCTGCTTAGTACCCAACCTGGACTGAATAGCCACCAGGTCCTCATGACTCTAAATTAGAGTAAACAGCTTCAGTAAATGGATGGACAATTGTGTGTGCCCAGTGACAAACTGGCATCGTGTCCAGGGTTATTTTAATGCTTTGCACCCAATGATGCCCAGATGGCCCCCATTTCCCCACTACTTTTTTTTTTTTAAATAAACAGTTCCAGTAAGTAGACGGAGGAGTCTTTGTGCTTTGTGACATATTAGCCTCCAGCTTTATTGGAATAAACAGATAAGTAATGCCCTGGTATTGCACCTGAAACTGACTCCTGCTTAGCACCCCACCCTACCTGGATAGCCCCCAACTCCCCATGCCTCTTTACTGGAATAAACATTTCAATAAGTAGATGAACGAGTCCTAAATTGTGCCCAGTAATGCCCTGGTATCCCAGCCAATGCTGCTGAAGTAGGCTCCTTATTTTTAAGCCTAAGGACTGGCATGCTCTTTTCCCTGTCTTCTTATATTTCCATTCATTTCTGTTTCAATTTGTAAATCCTTTATAATCGTGCTGAGCTTTCTATATTGCCGGTCAGAAGTCAGAATCCCCTACAAATGACCAAGATGCCGCCCTCCACACACACAGGGACACCTTCTGTATGTACGGGCCGCATGATGTCTCACTCGCTACTGTGCATTCACTCAGCATCTTTTGAAATAAAGATAACTGCTAATCACCCTCACGGTCGCAATGGAAAGACAATAAGAGGCAGGCGATCGATTCAAATGGAGGCGGATTCGCTTGCTCGGCCACGTGGATCTCGTTTAAGGGGAGGTCAATGATAATGGCCTGTGTATCGATATCCGCAAACTTGAAATTGTACACCTGCGGCTGCATGTCTTAATTGTTAACATCCTGCAAAATCTTCGGATCCCGCAGCCACAGTGACCACTTTGTAGGCTCCGCCGGCAAGAACAAGGAGCATCGATTTCAAGGAGGAGGATATGAAAAGGGCCGACGGGATTAGCAAAGGTGACCCACAGACACTCGAAATAAGTGACCAAGTAGTGTGGTGGACTGGAGGACTTTAGGGGCTTTCAAAACTCCACTTGCCGTTTATTTTAGAAGAATTAGGTGAATGGGACTGGCGAGCTTTGTTGGGCGGAGTGGCCTGTTCTCGTCCAGAGTGTTCTGTTGTTCTAATGTTCCTTGTGTTTTGTGGGTGGCTCCCCAAAAGACAGACCACCCTCAGCCCTATTAAAAAGTGAGGGTTTCCCACAGGCCCTGGCAGATCATTCGAAAAAGTGCTATTGAGTTGGTATTATTATTTTTTAGTTTGCTAATGCTTATTGTGTTTTTCTGGATTTTTGACCTTCTACTCTTTTTTGCACTCCAAAGACCTTCATGTTATTTCATAGCATTTTCGTAAAGAATAAATCTTTTATTTTAAAAAGATCCTACGTAGCCCTCTGTGTTACCATGCCAGGGTTTCAGACAGGATTTCCCTCTCTTGTGGGCAGTGTGTCCAGAATGCAGCAGATGCAGCAGGTGCCTTTGGCAGCTGAGATGAACAAACACCTACGAGAAAAGTCTACGCACCCAGCATTGCATCAGAATAAACATCGTGGTTGACATGGGGCAAAGGGGGCATTGCCAAAATTGGGTTAAGCTGTCAATGGCACAATAGGTCTTTTCAGAGAGTCGGCTTAACCTACAAAGTGACCATTAAAATAAATGGCTGACTTTAACATGGACCAACATTTGGTCGCTTTGCTTTCACCTCCATAACATTACACTCCCCCCCCACCAAAAAAAGGTATGTTGTAAGTAATCAGCATTGAGCAGTGACAGGCATTCAAATCAGCAAAATGACAAGGGGACCCACATTTGTGTGCGGCCAGTTTTTCACATTTGATTTAATTTCATACGACTAAATACTGCTTCACTAAAAATCCTTGTTCGGTAAACACCGCAGTGCTCAGATGTTCCTAGGAAATGAAAGACATACCACTGGTATCTTTATTGTTAAATGGAGAGTCAATTATTATGCAGGCTGACAGGGGATCACACACTTTTTCATATGACTGTACCGTCACTGACCCACCACCAAATGATGTTACAGGCAGCATAACGTTCTCCACGGCTTCTGCGGACCCTTTCATGTCTGTCACATGTGCTCAGGGTGAACCTGCTCTCATCTGTGAAAAGCACAGGGCACCAGTGGTGGACCTGACAATTCTGATGTTCTATGGCAAATGCCAACCGAGCTCCACGGTGCCGGGCAGTTAGCACAGGGCCCACTAGAGAACAGTATCGGGCCCTCAGGCCACCCTCATGAAGTCTGTTTCTGGTTGTTTGGTCAGAGAAATTCACACCAGTGGCCTGCTGGAGGTCATTTTGTAGGCTCTGGCAGTGCTCATCCTGTTCCTCTTTGCCCAAAGGAGCAGATACCGGTGGGTCCTGCTGATGGGTTAAGGACCTTCTACTAGGGGCCCTGTCCAGCTCTTCTGGAGTAACTGCCTGTCAGTCTCCTGGAATCTCCTCCATGCCTTTGAGACTGTGCTGGGAGACACAGCAAACCTTCTGGCAATGACAGGCACATATTGATCTGCCATCCTGGAGAAGCGGGACTACCTGTGCCCGCTCTGTAGGGTCCAGGAATGGCCTTATGCTACCAGTAGTGACCCTGACCATAACTAAATGCAAAATGAGTGACAAAACAGATGAGGAGGGAAAAATGTCAGTGGCCTCCCTCCACCTGTCAAACCATTCATTCCTGTTTTGGGGGGTCGTCTAATTGTTACCCCCCTAGTGCACCAAAAGCAGCTGAAACATGGACAAGCCCCTCTGCTACTTCACTGACCACATCAATAGCCCACAAGTGTCACTGACTTGATGCTGTAGTCTCAAAAAGGTGCCTTTCATTTTTTTGAGCAGTTTGTTATTGAGTCTTTATTATTATTACTTTTTTTGTTTTTTTTATGTATCTGCTAACGCTTATTGTCTTTTTCAGGATTTTTGGCCTTCTTCTCTGTTTTTGACCTTGCCCTTGGATTATTGTCCTGGATTGTCTTTTCAAAGAATTTTCGTAAAGAATTATTATGAGGGGGCAGTCAAAAAGTTGCCGGTATTGTGACGTAGCAGGAGAGTGAGAGATCGGATTACACACACATTGTTGTGGAGGGGAGCGCAGCACGTCTGTAGACCAAGTCCCTGTTTGAACAACAGGCTAACATCAAGTTCATGTGCAAATTGGAATTACTCCGAAGTGTGGTGGAAGCCCAAATTAGGGCTCTGCAACTCCCCCTGGCAGCATCCATGGCACCCAGCAGGAGCCGACAGACAGCCCTTACAGCCCTGTGGCAACCCAGGGGGACTGGCAAGTAGCAGTTCGGGGGGCAATAGCGCCCTTCCAAAGTCATCTCCTGTCCTTTACAGGGGTGTCCCAGCTGGGTAATGGCACTGGCCACCATCTGTCACAGTGTGCAAATTACAACTACAAAATTGCAAAATCTGGACTCATTCTTGAGGCCTACTGGGGCCTTTCCCCCCTCACTTGAAGTAGATTTTAGGCCTACACAGACAAAAAAATGGGGGGCAGCCAAGCAACACTTCTTAATCTGAACACCAGCAAAACCAAGGAGCTGGTGGTGGATTTTTAGGAGGGTCCCCTCATGGACCCCGTGATCATCAGAGGTGATTTTGCAGAGGGTGCAGACCTATAAATACCTGGGAGTGCAGCTGGATGATAAATTGGACTGGACTGCCAATACTGATGCTCTGTGAAAGAGAGGACAGAGCCGACTGTACTTCATTAGAAGGCTGGCATCCTTCAACATCTGCAATAAGATGCTGCAGATGTTCTATCAGATGGTTGTGGCGAGTGCCCTCTTCTACGCGGTGGTGTGCTGAGGAGGTAGCATAAAGAAGAGGGACGCCTCACGCCTGGACAAACTGGTGAGGAAGGCAGGCTCTATTGTAGACATGGAGCTGGACAGTTTGACATCTGTGGCAGAGCGACGGGCGCTGAGCAGACTCCTGTCAATCATGGAGAATCCACTTCATCCACTGAACAGGATCATCTCCAGACAGAGGAGCAGATTCAATGACAGACTGCTGTCACCATCCTGCTCCACTGACAGACTGAGGAGACCCCACACTATGCGACTCTTCAATTCCACCGGGGGGGTAAACGTTAACATTATACAAAGTTATTGTCTGTTTTACCTGCATTGTTATCACTCTTTAAATTAATATTGTTCATTATCAGTATGCTGCTGCTGGAGTACGTGAATTTCCCCTTGGGATTAATAAAGTATCTATCTATCTATCTATCTATCTATCTATCTATCTATCTATCTATCTATCTATCTATCTATCTATCTATCTATCTATCTATCTAATCTAATAAAATTAAAGGATTAATTAAGATAGAGAAACCCATGGAAAAATTGTGGCCTATTGAAAATTTATAAAAATATATCTTAAGGAATAATAAAATGCAACAAAAATATCTAAGACGTCAATACAGGAGAAGCCATCCATCCATCAAATCCATCCATTCATTATCCAGCCCGCTATATCCTAACACAGGGTCACAGGGTTCTGCAGGAGCCAATCCCAGTCAAACACAGGGCTCAAGGCAGGAAACAAATCCTGGGCAGGATGCCAGCCCACCGCAGGGCATACACACACACATACCAAGCACACACTAGGGACAATTTAGAATCGCCAATGCAAATAACCTGCATGTTTTTGGACTTTGGGAGGAAACCCACGCAGACACGGAGAGAACATGCAAACTCCACGCAGGGCGAACCCGGGTCTCCTAACTGCGAGGCAGCAGCGCTACCCACTGTGCCACCGTGCCGCCCATCAAATCCCTAAATAGTAATAAGGGAAAACAACAGGATCATTCACAAATTAAAGACTTATTATTTACAAAAATGCTATAAAATACCATGAACCTCCTGAAGTACAAAAAGAGTCCCAATATAAATTCCAAAGGTCAAAAACTCAATAAATCACAGAAGTTCAAAGCACAGAAATATTCATAAAATGCTCAGCAACACCCAACTGAATGAACCGCTGGAGACTATGGGTTGATTGTGCCTTTAGAGGGCTGAAGGAAGCCCATTGTGGTGATGGGGAGGGGACAGTTACCATAGCTGGGGTGGGATTCCTGGCTATGGTCCCGGCAGGAATCTCCATTCCCCCACCCCACCCGGCTAGAGATTAAATTCTTGTTTTGTTGATATTTAAAAATGCTAGTTCTGGTAATGTTACTTTTGATAATTATATACATTACTAGCCAACTCATGGCGTAGCATACACAGCATAATCAGGCCGCTTTTTAAATGATTTTTAAGAACAGAGGAAAAAATAAACAATTTAAAAATCCGTAATTTAATAAACCACCAAGAAAAGTAACATTGCAACAATGCACGCTACGAACCAACATACAATTGTCCGTGACTGAAAACCGGAGGAGCGCCGTCGCGCTTTCTCCTTCCAAAGCGAAGGACGGGGTTGAGCGGCGCTCGTTCAGTACGCACTGCCCGCTTATGTGCCCGCCCCAACTCCCTACCTGAGTCGCTTTCGTCTGTGTACAGACCACACGCACCTGTGAGTCACGTTGACTGTTAATTTTCCAAACACCGCCTCAGTCAGTTTCCACGTTGATTTTTCATTGTTCTTTGTGGTTCCAGCTGCTTTTTTTTATATATAATCCACCAAGTCACCCGACCATGGGGGGCTTTACAAAGTGCAGGGACGTAATCAGTGCGAGCGTATGACACACACGTACTGGGAATTTCTTGTTCGTGGGGAACAATTGGAAGCCACGGTCTGCATCACAAATGGGGTTCAACGGCCTCCAAGCGCCGGGTAGACACACGTTGATCCAATCAGTGTAGCGCGCGTGCAGTACCGGACATACAAGTGCATCATAGACCTGTTAATGCTCAATCTCACGTGGCTGAAAGCCACTTGTCCCTCTAAGAATTTGGACGCCGACTGCTGTTGGGTCGTGTAACTGTTTAGCAGGCGGGAGTCTCGTTCGTTATCGGAAATAACCTGCCAAATCGCTCCACCAACTAAGAACTGCCATGCACCACCACCCACAGAATCGAGAAAGAGCTATCAATCTGTCAATCCTGTCCGTTGAGTGTTGAGTCAAATGAAGCGAAAGGCTCCACACCTGGTGCTTCCCTTCCGTCAATTCCTTTAAGTTTCAGCTTTGTAACCATACTCCTCCCTGAACCCAAAGACTTTGGTTACCCAGATGGCTGCCCAGCGGGTCATGGGAATGACGCCGCAGGATCGCCTGTTGTGGGGCCTCCATTGGTGAAGCAGGTGAGACGGTAATGAAACAGAGGCACAGGGCTTATTGGTTTATAAAGACTGCTTCCTTTATTGGGTTTAAACCAATGCACGGAACGAACCAACACACAATCGTCCGTGCGGCGCTCAGGGTAGAACGGGAGGAGAGGAGAAGGACGTCCACTCACTCCCTCCATCATGCTAGTCTGCTGACTTCTTGTCCAGTATACACTGCCTGCTCATGTGCCCACCTTCAACTCGTCACTCGAGTCGTTGTCGTCTTTGTACAGTCCAGGTGCACCTGTGACTCACGTAGACTTTTCATTGTTCTGTGCGGTTTCTATATATAATCCACCAAGACACCCGACCACGGTGGGAGGGGGGTGTGTACAAAGTGCAGGAGTATCTAAGAAGACGCATGTTTGTCGCGGATGCGAATTGCTGTATGTAGCGTGTAAAACAGTTTGCTATGGTGCACGCGGTCGTGCGTCGTAACCGAAAACTCGTTTTTTAAAGACTGCTCACTTCATTGTGTTTTAACCTCAGTTGTAAAGGAATGTTTTAAGGATCCCATGGGATACCCCTCGCAAACAGTTTTACACGCTGCATATGGCGATTCACCTCCGCGAGAAACATGCCTCTATGAACAGTCAGCGTGGGTCAGAGCTACATGTTGCCTCTATGACAGACGAATATAAATGACGCCATTTTTTCTGTGTCGTCGCGTCTGAGTTGGTGGGCGTGGCTCTGTGAGTTGTCGTCGTATCCAATGGTCTTGGAGTTGGTGGGCATAGCTACTTCCTGTGTGCGCCATAGGTGTCTCACTTGTCGGCGGCTTAGTGGATCCACGCCCCTTCTGGCGTGCTTTCCATGGTCGTCTTGCCTTAATGAATTATATATATAGATTCTTTGCTTTTGATTTAATCAGCCTTTTTTTTGTGCTGTGTTGTTGTGGGTGGTAAAGCCAAGTATCGGGACCACCTGCCCATCACTGCCAGGGACTGCTCTCAGTCCCATAAAGGGGAAGGTTTCCCACAATTCCTGGCATTTCATTCAAATACCCTTGGGAGTGGTGAGTCCTCGGATTTGTGATTGGGTATTGTTTTCTTTGAAAGTGTTGCCTTCTGTGACTTTATGCTCCTTGGCACTTATGTTTGGTTCTACAGAGCTATTGAATAACAAATCCTTTATTTATAAAGATTCTACATGGCCCTCTGTGTTACTAGCCAGGGTTTGTGATGGGACTTCCCCCTCTAGTGGGCATTTTTAGATCTGTTCAGGTCTCTCGAGTACCTAAAACCACCCACGGCCATGACTTTGAGTCACATTTGTAGCAAAAGGGTGTGAGGCCCCCTAAAGCCATCATCAGGGCAGTGGATTCTTCCTTGAACCCCTGCCATGGACACCATGCCTGTTCAATGTTTTGTGGATGAACAGATTCCCTCAATGGTTCCAATGATTTCCTCAAACCTTTACCTGCCACTCTACGGTTCTTTTTTTGAGGGAGAGCAGACCTTCAGTGCCTGCCTGGACTAAGCCTCACCCCAGATGGGATAAACTCCTAACCCCTCTGGCTGGCTTCAGGCCTTACATTCACAAATGTGATTTAGGTCTTAAAATAACTCAAAATATAACAAGAGAAGGAAAAACCATAAAGCCTTGGCTTGAAATGACAACCTACAAAAAGAATTGTTATTAAATAAAGGAGTTTATTTGTCCAAAGGGAAAAATAAGAAAAGCTCAAAAAAGAACAAAGAAGATTTGCCTCAAAGTCAATCCTCGGCTAACAAGTCCCAATACGTCATCCAGTTATCCAAAGGCAAAGAAGAACAAAATATTAAGAAAAAAAGCCAGCAAACCCAGAAACAATAAGAAATCCTCTCAAATTCAATGGACTTCAATCCGCCATTAGTAAGATCTTCACTGGCTTGACCCTAAACAGCCAAATGGTGGGCTCAGACATGGGGATGTCAGGGTGGACCCGCCTCCTCTGGGTCCAGCCACAAAAAACATGGAGAAAGAACAGTAAGTAATTATAAACTGTCACAAGAATAGTCAAGAGACGTCAAAAAAGGGTTGGGACAGCCACCTGTGTAATATGCCCTGACTGAAAAATGAGTAAATCTCTGTTGAGTTGTGTTCAGGTTCAAGTCCAAAACGGAACTGATTCAAATACATAAAGATGGCGGCTTTAAAGGCTGAGACCGGAAGTGACGTCTTCGTGGGCGACGGAACCGGAAGTGACATCTTCATGGGTGATGGAACCGGAAGTGACTTTGTCGTGGGCGGAAAGTGACATCATTACGAGCACATAAACCGTATGGGATATCCCGTGAATGGTCTGCAGAGGATCAAGTGAGAAAGTCAGTGCACCTCGCCACCCCATGGACTGGCGTGGAATTGTCATTATTCAAGCTCTTAAGCTGCCTTCCATTCGCACGTGTGTGACAAAACAAATAATAAAACACATAATAATTCACAAACAACAATGCAATACATGAACATTGTGGTCCCTAGAGGGAGCTGAAGCCCCCCCACACTCCCAACACAACAGGTTCTGACACAAGTTTGTCAGTGCCTACAGGGTTTTCATCCATGTGAAACTCAAGTTTCCCACACCACAACCTCAATTACAATTTCCACACTCCATAACACTTTTGTCTCGTCTGCTCCACTCCTCCAGCAAGCTTCGTCCACCTCCTCCTGATTCCTGCTCCCCGAATGAAGCGGGGCTGCTCCTTTTATCTGGAGATGTGAAACTAAGACTGAATCCCCTCAGAGTAGGGATTCTTGAACCCCACAGCCCAAGGTGGACCCCACCGAACCCAACAGGGTTGCAACCCTGGGACTACAGCTCCCAGCATTCCCATGAGAATCCTAGCTTGGGTAGGCTGCCATCCAGTGTCTTGGGTAAGGAAGCAATGCAAATAAACTATCTTCCCCTGTCCTTCTCTTATAATGGCCTCCCAGTCAGGTAAGGGTTGATGGCCGCAGGCCATCCATTATACCACATATAATAACCTGTGAGAAACGTAGAGGGCGTAGCATAAACTCAACCCGACACAGATAGATGCGGGAGGCACACTGATAAAAACGCAAATGGTTTTATTTTCTTTTTTCACCTGTGGGCAACGCCTTCCCCATTGCCCACAAGGCACAGCGGCACAATGCACAATACTTTTTTCTTCTCCTTCTGTTTTCTCCTCCACTTCTCCTGGCAAGCTTCGTCTCCCTTCTCTGGACTCTGGCTCACCGAGTAGTGTCTGCAATGGCCCCTTTTATAATGCTCCACCCCCGGAAGTGATCCAGATGCTTGATGATGTATTTCCGGCAGCACTTCCAGGTGTGGCAGAAGAACCGCCCATAAGGGCTCAGTGGTTGAAACAGCACCCCCTGATGGTGCCCCTGGATCCCAACAAGGCTGTAGACAACTCCATCTCCCATGAAGCTCTGCGGGAGTCCGAGACACCACTGCAACCCATGGGGGCTGCCATCTAGTGCTCTGGTGGAGGTAACACTCTGGATATGTCAAGTTCTTCCAACGTAGAGGCATCCCGGCTGGGCAAGGGCCAACAAATTTCTGGGATAAAATAAAAGGCATTTATATATCCAACACGCTGTCACAATAATCACTCATTAAAGATCAGTTAAATTAACAATAAATCAAAGCAGTTCTTCCTCCTTTTGTTCCCTCATCGAGTGTGGCCCGCTGCCTCCCAACTTTAACTTATCCGATGTGAGGCTGTGGAGGTCTTTTCAAACCGGACCTGGGAATTATTCCAGTACCACACCACGTTTTCATGGAAACACTTCAGGGCCATATAGAAAGTAGGGAGGACCTCCACCAACAGCGCCCTCTATTGGCACCCAGGGACCCTGACAGGGTTGCATTTCCAGACTCCAACTCCCAAGCATTCATGCGGATGTCCCAGCTTGGCTGCCACATGAGGACCACTGCCATCTGTTATATGTTGGATGGAGCTGCTGCCAACCCCTGGCTTCTGCTGGTCCAAACATCATATTAGGCCAGCCAGGCACCAAGCTGTTTTCTTGTCCAGCTGGCTTTTGTTCTGACATCCCAGAGACTGTCCTGCATGTTCTTCTTCTACAGTGTCTTTTGTTATGTTCCTTGTGCTTCTGGGATAAAATAAAAGGCATTTATATATCCAACATACTGTCACAATAATCAAAGATCACTTAAATTAACTAAAAATCAAACCAGAGGAGATACTGTTCTGCCCACACTTGTTTCCCAGGTCCTGTCAGCAAAGAGGCATGCTGGCCGGACAAGAACCCTGGCCGTCTGTGCCATACCATAACACCCACAAAGCATGAGGCACATAACAAAGGCATTAATACTGATACACAAAATGCAAATCTATACTAATAAAAGGCAAAGCCCTCACTGACTGACTGACTCACTCACTCACTCATCACTAATTTTCCAATTTCCTGTGTAGGTAGAAGGCTGAAATTTGTCAGGCTCATTCCTTACAGCTTACTTACAAAAGTTAAGCAGGTTTCATTTTGAAATTCTATGCGTAATGGTCATAACTGGAACCTATTTTTTCGTCCATGTACTGTAATAGACTACAGCTCGATGGCCGTGGGAGGCGGAGTTGCGTTTTGCGTCATCACGCCTCCCACGTAATTGAGTGCCTGCCCATATAAGGTAAATATTTGTGGGTGAAGGACTGTGCTTATCATATTCATAAGTAAAAATATTTGAATCACAAACTGATGTTAATTATATTTTGTCCATGAATACTTATTAAATAATTCCAAATAGTCTTCCTTTCATAGCTTTTCCGATGGTTGTGCTGCTTCCAGACATGTTTTTTCGTATTAAAGCATTTAACCAATCACATTTCAGCCATCATTTGTTGCCAGGCAGAGAGGCCTTCACAATCCGTTGTGCAGGCACTCTAACACAGAATAAATGTCGGTTACCCTGTTGCTTTAACCAATCAGATTTTGAGTTGGTGTTAGTACGGCCCTCTAGCAAGCGTACGGTGACGTCACCGTATTCAGACCCATTGATTGGATAGAAGCCGTAGGTTCGACTTTCAGCATTAGCTTTGATGATGATAGAAAGGGACTTTTTGATGGAACTGAGGTGCACGGATAATCCGTACGACAGAGTGATTGAACTGTATTTAAGGAAAGAGAGGAGGATGGATTTTGATTACAAATAATCCGAATTTTTGGTGAGTAAAATGTTGTGATTTTCCTAAATAATATTGCAAGTTTATGAGTTATTATTGATGTTTTTTATGTGTGTCGTGGCTGTAGCTGCAGTAGAAAGGAACTTGTTCACCCCTGGTCCTGGATAACAGGAGTTATCTATCTGCGATGCAGCGGCTCTTTATACTGTATTTCTGCATATTAAGATGCTTTTTATAACCATTAATTAGTTTTTGAGGGGCGGGTTGATTCAGACGGAGCACTACTGAAAGCCTAGGTGTGAGATCCACAGTCCGCCAATGGACAAGATGATACGTAAATTTAATGAACATTACAACCCGAAAATAAACAAAACTGTAGAGAGGCCCATGATTAAATGAACGGTAAAAAAGTACTAGCGAAGCGGCGGTGACTTATTGAGGCAGGCAGGCAGGCGAGAGCACAGTAGCACGGGGCTCGATGTGGTGCGGGTTAAGTTGATCTAAAATGCGCGTTCAGATTCGAAAAAATATATCTTTTCAAGTTCTATTTGGATATAAGTAGGTTCTATTTAGTCGACAGAAATATCTTTGGTAGGAACGTAAGTTGAATTTAGTCTTTTATGGTGAAGAAAAATGTATGTAAGGATGACTAAATTTAAATTAAATTCCTAAGATCCTTAGATATTTCTGTCGACTAAATAAAAATGACTTATATTTAAAATTTAAATAGAACTTGAACAGATACGATAGTTCATAATGCCCATGCAGCACTACGTGCACGTAAGAGCGGAAGTCATCCGTTTTAACAAGGAGCGTATTGCACTGATACGAAATAGCTGCTGCTATGTGCATGGAAACGCACCGGTCAAATCCTCTGTCATCTGTGCTTATCTTCAATGCTTGTGATAGCATCGTCTGTATGTATTATTTTATTTTAATGTTATCCTTCACTGTATATATATATATATTTACAATGAAAGTAACTCTTAGCGTTTTGTATCCTTTTTTCTCTGATTTAGTTTCACCCTTTTTAATTCCAATAAACCTGTGGATAAAGAAACAACTTCTATAGAGTTTTGGATAAGGAAAGGTGTTTATCTGCCTGTCAAAACACGTAGTCTGTGTAGAGGACAGAACAGTGCTATGGAAATAAATGTTGTTGTTGTTCATCTGTCCTTTTGCTTCTCTGCCCCTCACATAGCTCCAGCTCCCCCATTGACCCCGAGTAGGTATAATCAAATTGGACAATCTACTGTATAATACCACATTAAGGTCCAGTCCCTCTGAGCAATCTGATTGGTCCATTTGGATCTGATGTGATTGCACCTTAATGTTGCTTTTTCTACTCTTTATCATATTGTAATGACCTGGCTGGGTGTACAGGTGGCCTTGATGCAGGACGACCAATCTGGAGACCCCGACCCCTTATTGTGTAAACGAGGCATCTCAGTGAAGCCCTGGGAGTAGACAACGGGTGGGATGTGGGCTACCTGAATGGAAAAAAACAAAGAGTTCTTGGACTTTGGGTGGAAGGTAATGAGATGAATGAAGATCCATGGGGGCCTTTGCAAAGTGACTGTATGAGAGCGCAGCATCTGAGTGATACAACAGGAGACAATTGGACGGAAGTGGGGCAGCATGCATGATCTTGACCGTAGAGGAAGATGAAGCCTAAGGGCCATCTTAACCTTTGGGGACAATGGTCACTGGCTGAGGGCCTCCAGGAGCTGAGGAGCCCATGATATTTCTAATGCCTATGTATTTTGCTATCAAAACAGGGGCCACACCACACTACCAGGGGCTTATGATACTGGTATGATGGCCCTGGATAGAGGGAAGTAGTGGTGCACATCAGGGCCATAACATCGAAGCTGGAGATGAGCTGGAGGAGCAGGAGGCAAAGGCATCCCTTATGATTTTAACAGTGAGGGAAGAAGGAAGGGTCATTAGGGTGTTGGTAATAAGTAATAAGTTAGTTTAACAAATACATATAATATAATAAATAAGTAATAAGTAAATATCATAAGTAATATTAAAATTTGTTACTAACCCTCACCTATTCTCTTTGTCTTCTCGCTACTCAAATGTGGCACTTGGTGCCACTGCCCACCTGCCAAGTTGTTCTGCCTGCCTAAGGTAAAGTCATCCCTGATTGAGGATCGCAGGAATCATCGGGTAGAGGGGTCCTTTCATCGGATTGGCTGGCCCAGCACTGGCTCAGCTGTGGAATGGCCAATAGGGGGAGGCAGGTTGATGGCTGAGGTCTCCAGGACTCTAAACAAATCCAAATCCTATGATGTGATATCATCTACTATGTGATGGACAGCCGGGTCCCATGCCCGGCCGGGACGCCCCTGTTGTGTATATTCCGGGGGAGCCACCATGGACACTTCAGTACCTCCCCCGGGACGCTTGGTGGCAGCCTCCATGGCGGATGGTGATTCCCCAACCACCCGCAGGGCTCCATGGGAGATGGAGTACTCCGCAGCCTGGTTGGGGGCTCGAGTGGCCACTAGGGGGAGCTGTAGGGACCCCGCAGCCTGGCTGCTTGAATTCTCAGCCCCACCCGGAAGGGCAATTAGGACCAGCTGGTCAACCAGCTGGAACTCTTCCGGGTGAGATATAAAAAGGGCCAGCCACCTCCACTCGAGGCCAGAATCGGGATTAAGAGGATGAGGTTGCCTGGGAGGAGTGGTGGAGCAGGAAAGTGTTTGGTTTTTGTGTATTTGGTGCTTTGGACTGTGTTTGGGTTGTGTGGCACGGGGAAGGCGTGTCACACAGCTGAAGAAAAAAATAAAAAGCCCTTTGAGTTTGAACACGTGTGAAGTTTCTTCCATCTTTATCGCTACTAGGTTTTTTTTTTTGTTGAGTTTTTTAGTGTCTTCTTAGAGCAGGGATGTCAAAGTCCGATCCTGATGGGCCGCAGTGGCTGCACGTTTTCATTCTAACCCTTTTCCTAATCAGTGACCAGTTTTCCATGTTAATGAACTCCTTTTCCCTTAATTTTAATAGCACCGGTCTCAAGGATTCCATCCTATGAATTGATTATTTTGTCAATTAAATGGAAGTCAGACAGAAGTGAGATGTGAAGCGAGCCAACAGATGACTGGCTAAGTCGGGGCTTCAAATTCTGACCAATTTCTTTCCATTCTTATAGCTAATTAAACCCATTATTTATTTATTTCATTCTGCCACAGTAGACATCTATAAAACTTCAAATTTTCTTTTTCTCTAAGAACACCGTCAAGTTGTTTTGGTGCCCTGAGCAGATCAGCCATGTTGAGACCTTCACCTTTCTTTATTTTCAGATATTGTGTGAGGGGCACACGTGAGCTGGTCATGTGGTGGCTCGTTTTGTGTCTCATTATTGTTTGGCTGATAATTAAGGGAAATAAAGAAACAATTCTGGGATCAAGAGAAAGAATGCAAAAGAAGTTAATTAGCAGCAACTGGTCACTAATTAAAAAAATGTTTAGAATAAAAAACTAGCAGCTGCTGCGGCCCTCCAGGACCAGAGTTGGGCACCCCTGTCTTAGAGAGTCAAGGCTTTGGGGGGGCTGTGAAAAGACAGGGTCTGTTAAAGCCCATTGTGGCAGTCCTTGTGTGATTTTGGGCCGTACAAAAATAAATTGTATTGTGTTAGTGGCAGAGGATGAAGATTGGAAAGGCCGTTGGTTCAGATGACATATCTGTGGAAACATGGAGGTGTTTAGGAGAGATGGCAGTAGAGTTTCTAACCAGATTGTTTAATGGAATCTTGGAAAGTGAGAAGATGCCTGAGGACTGGAGAAGAAGTGTACTGGTGGGCTGATATTTAAGAATAAGGGGGATGTGCAGGACTGTAGTAAACACGGGGGGAATAAAATTGATGAGCCACAGCATGAAGTTATGGGAAAGAGTAGTGGAAGCTCAGTTAAGAAGTGAGGTGATGATTAGTGAGCAGCAGTGTGGTTTCATGCCAAGAAAGAGCACCACAGATGTGATGTTTGCTCTGAGGATGTTGATGGAGAAGCATAGAGAAGGCCAGAAGGAGTTGCATTGCATCTTTGTGGACCTAGAGAAAGGATATGACAGGGTGAGGAGAGAGGAGCTGTGGTATTGTATGAGGAAGTCGGGAGTGGCAGAGAAGTAGGTAAGAATTGTGCAGGATATGTACGAGGGAAGTGTGACCGTGGTGAGGTCTGCGGTAGGAGTGATGGAGGTGGGATTACATCAGGGATTGGCTCTGAGCCCTTTCTTATTTGCAGTGGTAATGAACAGGTTGACAGACGAGATTAGACAGGAGTCCCCATGGACTGTGATGTTTGCTGACGACATTGTGATGTGTAGCAAGAGCAGGGTGAGGAGACCCTGGTGAGGTGGAGATCTGAGAGGAGAGGAGAAGAATGAAGGTCAGTAGGAACACCAAGACAGAATACATGTGTGTGAATGAGAGGGAGGTCAGAGGAATGGTGAGGATCCAACGAGTAGAGTTGGAGAAGGTGGAGGAGTTTAAATACTTGGGATTAACAGTACAGAGCAACAGGGAGGTGAAAAAGAGGGTGCAGACAGGGTGGAGTGGGTGGAGAGGAGTGTCAGGAGTGATTTGTGACAGACGGGTATCAGCAAGAGTGACAGGAAAGATCTATAGGACGGTAGTGAGACCAGCTATGTTATATGGGCTGGAAATTGTGGCACAGGAGACAGAGCAGGAGGTGGCAGAGTTAAAGATGTTAAGATTGGCATTGGGGGGTGATGAGGATGGACAGAATTAGAAATGAGGACATTAGAGGGTCAGCTCAAGTTAGACAGTTGGGAGACAAAGTCAGAGAGGTGAGATTTCATTGGTCTGTACATGTGCAGAGGAAAGATAGATAGATAGATAGATAGATAGATAGATAGATAGATAGATAGATAGATAGATACTTTATTAATGATGGGTATATTGGGAGAAGGATGGTAAAGATAGAGCTGCCAGGGAAGAGGAGAAGAGGAAGGCCTAAGCGAAGGTTTATGGATGTGGTGAGAGAGGACATGCAGGTGATGGGGGTGACAGAGCCAGATGACGAGGACAGGAAGATATTGAAGAAGATGATCCGTTGTGGCGACCACTAACGGGAGCAGCCCAAAGAAGAAGTGGCAGAGTTGGTGTTTCAGGAATACTCAGAGTAGCATAAGGCGTCTCCAATGGGAATAAAGCGATTTCAACCCCAGTACTTGCACCCGAGTCGTTCTTTCCACCTTGAATGGGGTCGTCACAATTTTATCATCTTGTCTATCCAGGGCTGTTCCTGTTCCTGCCTGGATTGCCTCTGGACCTTGAACCCCTAGTTTGAAATAAAAAGATCTGATAATCCTATCTTAGTTTAAATACCCTTAAACAGAATAATAAATAAAAAGAAGAACCGATGAAATAAAATTTATTCTGGACAAAAAAAAAAAATTGTTAAAAAGTGTAAAGTAGCCCTGAAGAAGTCAGCAGCGTGTATGGATTTAGAGCTAAGTATATCCTCCTGTAATGGGTTCAGCACGTAGCACTTTACAAAAAAGATAATAGATTTTATTTCTTTTAATGCATTGCTTCTCCCCCACCGGACCCTGAATATAATTGTCTACTATTTCCATCTGGACTAGAAATATTAAGGTCATACAAAAAAAGGAAGTGCAATGATTATGAAATGCATGAAAAAGTCAATATCAGGAGTGGAGGATTGTAATATTGAAGTTTGCTCGGTTTCAAATAACGCAAAGGTTAGAGCCGTAGGGACCGCAATCCAGAAAATAATAACGGCTTTGGTGAGCCAGAGCAGCATCGACAGCTGGGCGAGGTGGCATTAGAGGGAGGAGGTGCAGACCACAATCGGAATGTTTATTGTCTGATGATATGGCAGTTATAGTAATTAGCAAGGAAGAAGAAGAACAATCCTGACGAAAAGTGAGGAGGCAGTGACGACACCATTTCAACTGGAGCTGGGATAGGGCGGCTCTGAAGGAGAACTTCAGACAGGTTAAAAAATTTGGGTTCAAATTGTGGGTTATATTATATCATGGAATCGCTTTGCCTATTCACAAAATAGCTGACTCATTTGATCTCGATTTAACATTTAGTTACATTCTCTTACCTGCTCAATTCCTATTTAGGGTTGAAGTGAGCACTGAGTGTTATGCAAGAATAAGGCCATTAGGAGGTGCTGTTTAGGACATAAATCACTCATAATTGTGCATGCACAAAAGTGAAATACGTGTTATTTACACTGAAATGCATACAAAGTAACAAAGGAAAAGAAAATCTGCGCATATTTCTCCAGTTTTGATGTCACTACACTTGTTGCCTGTGTCATTCAGAATTGACTTTAAAATACTGCTTATGGTTTACAAAGCCTTAAATAATCTCACTCCATCTTATATATCAGAATTTCTGACACATTATATTCCAAATCATAACCTCAGATCCTCAAATGAGGGTCTGCTTAGAATTCCAAGAGCAAAACTTAAAAGAAGTGGTGAGGCGGGCGGCCTTCTGCTGTTATGCACCTAAAATCTGGAATAGCTGACTGATAGAAATTCACCAGGCTGATAAAGTGGAGTACTTTAAAAAACTGCTAAAAACTCATTACTTTAACATGGCTTTCTCATAACTTCACCTTCATCTAATCCTGATACTCTGTATATTCAATTTATTATTATAACTATTCATGGTGGCTCTAAAATCCGTACTGACCCCTACTCTCTCTTCTGTTTCTTTTCCCGGTTTTCTGTGGTGGCAACCTGCGCCATCACCACCTAATCAAAGCATCATGATGTCCCTACATTGATGGATTAAAAGCCAGAAGTCTACATGACCATCATCATCAAGTCCTTCCATGAGAACCCTAAATACAAAGAGGACTGTTTCATTGATGTTAGGTAGAATGCCTAGAGGGGGCTGGGTGGTCTTGTGGCCCCCTGCAGATTTTATTTTTTCTGGAGTTTTTTTTGTTATTTCTGTCCTCCCTGGCCATTGGACCTTACTCTTATTCTATGTTAATTAGTGTTCTTTTATTTTAATTCTTACTTTTTCTTTTTTTCTCTTTTCTTCATCATGTAAAGCACTTCGAGCTCCATGATTTGTATGAAAATGTTGTTGTAATGCTCTTCTTCCTCTTCATGCGGGGTCGATGTTCTTGATCAACTTCCTCCATTCAGCTCGTTGTGCACCTCTGCACCCTTCAAGTCATTTTTCCTTTCAGATCTTCTTTGACGTTATCCATTCACCTCCACTTTGGTCTCCATCACTTTCTTTCCCCCTGGACTTCCATTCCTATCATGCTTTTGCTCACATCTTCATTGTCTCTTGTCATTCCATATCCACGCCACTTCAGTCTAGTCTCTTGTACTTTCTTAGCTATCTCTCCCATTTTTGTCGTACCTCTGATTGTCTTGTTTCCTGTTCTCTCCAGTTTTGTAGCTCCACACATCCATCTCAACATTCTGCCACATGTAACTTCTTCTCCTGCTGTGCTCTCTTTACTGCCCATGTCTCAGCTCCATACATCATTGCTGGTCTTACAATCCTCACCCTTAACCTTCACCTTAACTCTTTGATCACACAACACTCCTTATATCTTCTTCCAATTGTTCCATCCACACTGCACTCTATGGCAACTCTGCATCTATTTTCCATCTTGGGCTACCACTGATCCTTGATATTTAAAATTATCAACTCTTTTCAATGGCGCTCCCTGTGGGGTAACCTCTGAATCCTGACCATCATTAACCCTCATACATTCTGTCTTGTTCTTCTTCCTTTTTATCTTCTATTCTCTCTCTTCCAAAGCTCTTCTCCATTCTTCCAATTTCCTCTCCATTTCCTCCTTTCTGGTGCTACACAACACCGTGTCATCAACACAAAGCCTGCACCAGGGGGACTGGACTATCCATGCTCCCATTTCTCTTCAGGGAGCCTCTCGAACTCAACACCATCGGTAATGTAACCAGATGAGCTGGACAATGAGGACACTGAACGAAGCAAGGGGACTGGTGCAAAAAGGTGCAAGTGCTTTTATTAAAAAACACTCAAAACCAAAAAGAAATATAGTGATACCTTGAGGTACGAGTTTAATTTATTCCGTGACTGAGCTCGTAAGCCAAAATGCTCGTATCTCAAATCAATTTTCCCCATTGAAATTAATTGAAATGAGATTAATTTGTGCCAGCCCCCAAAAAACCACCCCGATTTTTGGTTAAATCTTTTCAACATAAGAAAAATGTATTTATAATGAACAAATATTGTATACAAACAAAATAAAACCTAATACATAAAAGAGAATCTAAAGAAATAAGCAGATGTTGGCGAAGCCGATTAGCGTACGAGGTGCAATCCAAAAGTTCCCGGAATGCATTTATTCTGCAGCCAGAAGGGTTTGGTTATATCAATCATCGCTAAATAGCAGTTCAAGTCATCCTTGGGAGCTGTTATTACGCGTTATAACGTCAGCGCAGTTGTTTTTCAAGTCGCAGTTCTCGTTTAAACTTCGGTTGTGTCTGTGAAAGGATGTTCGTGAAAATGAGTGATTTGAAAGACCCAAAAAAGCTCGACAAGTTCACAGCAACACCAAGTCAATGCTCATTTGCTTCTTTGATGTGAAGGGTGTCATCCACAAGGAATTTGTGCCACAAGGACAGACGGTGAATGGAGCATTCTACAGGAATTTGCGAAATCGAATTCACCGAACCCGTCCTCAGATGTGGCCTGACAAGTCATTTCTTTTGCATCACGACAATGCACCTGCTCACACATCTCTGACTGTGCACGAATTTTTGACTTCTAAAAAGTTTACTGCCGTTCCCCACCCTCCGTACTCCCCTGATTTAGCGCCATCTGATTTGTTTTTATTTCCTAAGATGAAGATGAGCCTTAAGGGAAGCAGATTTGAGAGGGTGGAGGAGATCCAAGCAGTAACAACCGACGTCTTGAACACACTGACAGAGGTGCTTCGAAAGGTTGAAATCTCGCTGGGATTGGTGTATTAACTTAGCGAGTGACTATTTTGAAGGAACTGTTCACCATTAATTGTTATTTGGTGTGTATGCTTTTAAATAAATGCATTCCGGGAACTTTTGGATCACATCTCGTATTGTAATGTTTTTTCTTTCTCTTCACTTTTGCTTAGCTTAATTTTCTTCTTCACTAGTTTATTTCTTTTTTGCCACGCTTTTGTCACTTTAATTGACAGGGCATTTCAATAGAAACCTGTCCAAGGTGCTTTGTTTCGTCCTCCCCTTTAGAATGTTTCTGAAATGAGTTAGGCACGCGTCATGAAATAGCACTGCTGCACGACCAGTTGCAACTTTTTCAGGGTGTTTCTGTTCTTTAAAGTTTGAAACTTTTTTCCATGTTGCAAACATTTCCTTTATCTCACTTTAAGGGATAACCTCCTCCGCGATACCGATCTCCTGCAGAACTTCCGTATGTTGCTGCTTCTGTAGTTCCGTCAACTTCTCTGTCATCAGTTCCTCAGAATGTGCGGCGACAAGCACTTTGATGGCTCTATTTCAAATTTTGGCTCATAACTCAAGGCAAAAAATCGACCTAGTGACAGATCGTATCTCAATAAACTCGTACGTTGGAGCACTCGTATCTCACGGTACCACTGTAATAATAATAACTAGCCAACCCACGGTGTAGCATACGCCGCATAATCAGGCCGCTTTTTAAATGATTTTTAAGCACAGAGGAAAAAATAAACATTTGAAAAATTTGTAATTTAATAAAGTAACATTGCAACAATGCACGCTACGAACCAACATACAATTGTCCGTGACTGAAAACCGGAGGAGCACCGTCGCGCTTTCTCCTTCCAAAGCGAAGGACGGGGTTGAACGGCGCTCGTTCAGTACGCACTGCCCGCTTATGTGCCCGCCCCCAACTCCCTACCTGAGTCGCTTTCGTCTGTGTACAGTCCACACGCACCTGTGAGTCACGTTGACTGTTAATTTTCCAAACACCGCCTCAGACGGTTTCCACGTTGATTTTTCATTGTTCTTCGCGGTTCCAGCTGGTTTTTTTATATATAATCCACCAAGTCACCCGACCATGGGGGGCTTTACAAAGGGCAGGAACGTAATCAGTGCGAGCATATGACACACACGTACTGGGAATTTCTCGTTTGTGGGGAACAATTGGAAGCCACGGTCTCCATCACGAATGGGGTTCAACGGCTTATCCGCGCCGGGTAGACACACGTTGATCCATTCAGTGTAGCGCGCGTGCAGTACCGGACATACAAGTGCATCACACACCTGTTAATGCTCAATCTCACGTGGCTGAAAGCCACTTGTCCATCTAAGAATTTGGACGCCGACCGCTGTTGGCTTGTGTAACTATTTGGCAGGCGGGAGTCTCGTTCGTTTTCGGAAATAACCAGCCAAATCACTCCACCAACTAAGAACTGCCATGCACCACCACCCACAGAATCGAGAAAGAGCTATCAATCTGTCAATCGTGTCCGTGGCCGGGCCGGGTGAGGTTTCTTGTGTTGAATCAAATGAAGCGAAAGGCTCCACACCTGGTGCTTCCCTTCCGTCAATTCCTTTAAGTTTCAGCTTTGTAACCATACTCCCCCCTGAACCCAAAGACTTTGGTTACCCAGATGGCTGCCCAGTGGGTCATGGGAATGACGCCGGATCGCCTGTTGCGGGGCCTCCATTGGTGAAGCAGGTGAGACGGTAATGAAACAGAGGCACAGGGCTTATTGGTTTTTAAAGACTGCTTCCTTTATTGGGTTTAAACCAATGCACAGAACGAATCAACACACAATCGTCCGTGCGGCGCTCAGGGTGGAACGGGAGGAGAGGAGAAGGACATCCACTCCGCTACCTCCGTCATGCTAGTCTGCTGATTTCTCATTCAGTATACACTGCCTGCTCATGTGCCCACCATCAACTCGTCACTCGAGTCGTTGTCGTATTTGTACAGTCCAGGTGCACCTGTGACTCACGTAGACTTTTCATTGTTCTGTGCGGTTTTGGCTGCCTTTCTATATATAATCCACCAAGACACCCGACCACGGTGGGAGGGGGGTGTGTACAAAGTGCAGGAGTATCTAAGAAGACACATGCTTGTCGCGGATGCGAATTGCTGTATGTAGCGTGTAAAACAGTTTGCAATGGTGCACGCGGTCGTGCGTCATAACCGAAAACTCGTATTTTAAAGACTGCTCACTTCATTGTGTTTTAACCTCAGTTGTAAAGGAACGTTTTAAGGATCCCATGGGATACCCCTCGCAAACAGTTTTACACGCGCATATGGCGATTCACCTCCACGAGAAACATGCCTCTATTAACAGTCAACGTGGGTCGGGGCTGCATGTGACCTCTACGACAGACGTATATAAATGACGCTGGTTTTTCTGTGTCGTCACCTCCGAGTTGGTGGGCGTGGCTCTGTGAGTTGTCGTCGTATCCAATGGTCTTGGATTTGGTGGGCGTGGCTCCTTCCTGCGTGCGCCATAGGTGTCTCACTTGTCGGCGGCTTAGTGAATCCACGCCCCTTCCGGCGTGCTTTCCATGGTTGTCTTGCCTTAGTGAATTATATATATGGATAGATTCTTTGCATTTCTATAGCGCTTTTCTTACTACTCAAAGCACTCAGCAATTGCAGGTTAAGGGCTTTGCTCAAGGGCCCAACAGAGTAGAGTCCCTTTTGGCATTTACGGGACTCGAACTGGCAACCTTGAAATTGCCAGTGCAGATCCCTAGCCTCAGAGTCACCAAAACAGTGCATTGCTTCCAAAATGTCTGTAAATAAATAATCCAAAACAACAGGGTGAATAAAAGTGGAGGTTAAAATTGTCCCAAATAAATAAATCCATAAAAACGAGGTGAAAAACAACAATGGCTGGAAGCAGTTGCTCTTTAAAACACCGGTGCCTTCTTTTAGCTGGCAGCTCCCCTGCTTCCCCCATGTGGGCCCTGCAACCGGGGAGTCGCCCTACCTGGAGGTACAGCTGTCGTCTCCACTGGTCTGGTAGCTTTCTGACCCCTGGCTTTGTACAGCTCCCTCCAGACCGAGACCAGGGTGCTCTCACTCGAGCTCACTCCCCCAAGCCCTTCTGACTCCCGCTGCCATCCACAGCAGGCCGTCCTCAATCCTGGTCACTCCTGCCTGAAAAACTCAACAGCAGTGACCTAATCTATTTGCCCCCGAGTGCCGGCCAAATACCCTGCCAAGGCTCTCCTCCCAGCTGCCTGCAACTACCAGCTCGCTCACTCCCATGCCAGCTCTTTGTACCTCCTGCCTTCCTTTTTCGATTACCCTCCCTTCTTTTCTTTTTTTCATCTCTTCTCCGTACCTGCGCTCCGTCTATTTATTAATGGGGATGTGGCACAGGTGTTTGCAATTAGCAGCTCCCAGCGTCAGTTACGGACACGGGTGATCAAACACCTGTGCACTTCAACGCGTAAACGCCCATGCCCCCGGGAACTGCTCCTGCCACACTACCACGCCCGCCCTCTTTATTATGGGGTGATTATTTATTTTAAAACTGGCCATCCATTTCTAGTCCAGGATCCGCTATATAACAGTCTTTTATCCCATGACTCAACACACCTAAAACCTGACCTAAAAGAGGTAAGGATTTGAAGAAGAACCCTGGTGCAGACCTCTCTTCTCTTCTTTTAACCCAAGTCCTCACTCCCTCATGCATATCCTGGTCAGTCCTCACACACTTCTCTCTCATTGAACCTCCAGACCTCTTGATGTGGCCCTCCATCATAATCTTTTTTCCAAATCCATAAACGCCATATGCAAACCTTTTAATTTTTTCTCCTTGCTCTATCAGCTGTCTCAGTGCAAAGACTTTATCTATTTACATTTATTTATTTAGATGACGCCTTTATCCAAGGTGACTTACAACATTTGAGATGACATGTTGTTACATTTCATTTATTTTTCCAGTTAGAACACAGGCTGGTGAAGTGACTTGCTAATGGTCGCATAGTCGCAGTATCAAGATATTAACCCACAACTTCAGGTTTGGAGGTCCAGAGCCTTAACCGCTATGCCACACTGCCTATTGAAATGCATTCTCTGTACTTTGAAACTCATATGCTGTATATGCAGAAATGCACAAACCACATATTGATATGCATACAAAGTGTACTGAACCAGTTATTGGAACTTATAAATCATATGATAAAACCAAAACAGTGGAACCTCAGGTCACGAACGTCTCTGAACACGTACAAATTGGGTTACGACCAAAAAGTTCACCAAACTTTTGCATCTGTTCACGACCACACACTCGGGTGACGAACAAGCCAGTTTCCCTTCCGGTTCGTACGTGCTGACGATTTCCGCATGTGTTCAGTCACTCCCTGTGCATTGTTCTCTGTCAGACGTGTGTGCATGCAAGGCTAGTTTTATTGGTTGTTTATGGTTAGTTTTTGTATAAATTAAAGATTTTTCAAATTTTCATTTTTTCCCTGTGCTTAAAACTCATAAAAAAAAGTTTTTACAGTGAGCGGTTTGTAAGGCTGTTGCGTGAACTCCTGCAATGTTAGTTTTCTCTGTTCAATGTTTTCTCCGTGTTATTCAATTTCTTTACATTTAGTTTAATATTACACTGTGCATTCTATGGTATAATTAACTATTTTTGTGCTTAAAAATCTATAAAAAAAATATATATTTACATACAGTTTGTACAGTCTGGAACAGATTAATTGTATTTACATACAATCCTATGGGAGAAATTAGCTGGTTCACGAACAAATCAGGTTGCGACCAGAGTTTTGGAACGAATTATGGTCGTGACCCGAGGTTCCACTCTAAGCTGTATATTGAAATGCATATAACATATATTGAAATTTAAACATCATATACTAAAACACACGCAACATGTGCTGACAAACATATACTGTATTTTAAATCCTTTACACAATAAATTGAAATATACACAACAAAAATGGAAACATATGCTCTGTATAGTGAATTTTATACACATATACTAAAACATAATATCCTACATTGAGGCACATATACTGTATACTGAAATGTATACACTGTATATGAAAATGCACGTGAGCTGGAGTAGGAACAGAAAACCAAAAAATATTGGACCTGGGTGTTACAGAGGATAGCACTAGACCCTGGCGTAGTCCAACCATTTTGGTTCCAAAGCCTGACGTAAATTGTAGAGTTTGTAATGACTTTCATCTGCGTAACCTAGTCTCACCATTTCTTGTTTAAGCCAAGTCCAGTGTTGATGGTCTCCTTGACCACACGGGTAAGGCTTAGTACCCGACCACCCTTGATAAGTCAAAAGGCTACGGCTAATTCCTTACGTTGAGTTCACAGGAAAAGACCACATTTATCACTCCTAGTGTGCTTCCCTTTGGGCTGCATGGGGCTTCTGTGACTTTCAAGGGTCTGCTGGACAAATTTCTATTGCAACACCTGATGAGTTGCCTACCTAGAACACATACAGTAGCTATGTACTCCAAGACTTGGGAAGAACACGTGCTGCATGTTGTTTCTGTGCTTTGTGTTATAAAAGTATCACGTGGCTTGCTTCTAAGAAACACCTTTGACCGACTTTACCAAGAAGCAAGCCCCCAAATTAAGTAGTGTTTAGCCATGATGCCAGTGCATTTCAGGACCTAAAGGAAGCCCCATATGTCAGCACAGGTATTTATTTTATCTTAGTTTATCCTTCTTTTTTTTCTCGAGACCAGCATATCCACTACCAACCAGGGGGCAGTCCCCAGTCAGAACGTCAATGGTACTGAACACCTTGTCATATTTCTTAGCTGTAAACTGATTGGACAGGGAGAAAATATATATTCTAGTGGAGCACAAGGCTCTTACCATCAAATGGGCTGTAGTGCAGCTACTTTACTGCCTATTGGGCCAGGAGTTCACATTACTCATGGACCACGCTCCATTAAAATGGATGGCCACCAATAAATAAGTAAACTCCATGGTCACCAGGTGATTTCTGAACATGCCAACCTACAAATTCTGGGTGGTAACCCAGAATGGCTCTCTCCACTCCCACAGGGCACTCCAATGCCCTCTCCTGGACACACAACATTTCAGCTAAGATCGCTCAACCGTCTGGACTTGAGCTGAAGAGAAGTTGTGTCCAGCATGTATCTTCAGATTAAATAACCCTGTTCAAGAGGGCAGGGTAACTCAGTTGCTCACATGTTTGCCTCTTCCTTCTTTAAAGCAGGAGAAGAGCTGTGGGAGGAGTAGTGGCATCACTTCAGGGATGAGCCCAGATGCCAAGTCCCTTTTGCCCCACTGGGTATATACTATAAGTGGATTTAAAGCCTGAAGTGGGTATTCATTCAGGGACCAGCCCTAACCCTAACCCTAACCCTAGAGGAGATAAATCTTACCCTATAAGTGCACCATATCAGGTCCAGCCTGCAATATACTGAATGGTTAAGCCATACCCTTGTTTCCTGAGTGTTTTCACTGTGTGTTTTCATTAAACCTGAAGGTTCCCAAACTTTATTTTTCTCTTTATCTTTCTTTTTTTTTTAGTTTTGAATTTCTCAGGAGGTTTTATTTCCTCTGGATCCTGGACGGCATGTAACATTTTTGTCAAACTGCCTGGAGGACCCATCTGCTTTCAAATTCACGTTACCAGCCTGATAATGAAATTGTGAAATCTGTTCCATATTTTTAATAAATGGTAAACCATTGTGTTGCAGGTAAATGGATGATAAATCACATTGCCTGGAGCACAGAGCAGAGCAGACAGATGTAGATTTCCTTTCAATGGCTAACCAGGAAGGTTCAGCTTCATGGACTTCAGCCAGTCTCCAACAACACATTGTGAGTAGCTTAACAGTATAGCTGAGGGCTGTGCTGTGCCATACCACCTTCATCCTTTTATGGTCAGAAAGCTGTAAGACCTGTGCCTTATGGGAAACTTAGCCTTAGCTTTAACATATAAAATTATATATTGGGCACTATGCATTATGGGATACTTAGCATAAGCTTTATCATTTAAAATTATATATTGGGTGCTATACATTATGGAATGGTTAGCATAAGCTTTATCAATTGAAAATATATATAGGACTCTGTGCATTTTGGGATACTTAGCATAAGCTTTACAATGTGAAATTATGTATTGGGCACTATGCATTATGGGTTACGTAGCATAAGCTTTACCATTTGAAATTATATATAGGGTGCTATGCATTATGGGATGGTTAGCATAAGCTTTATCAATTGAAATTATATATGAGACTCTATGTAGTATGGGATACTTAGAATAAGCTTTACGATGTGAAATTGTATATTGGTCTCTGTGTAATATGGGTTACTTAGTTTAGCTTTATCATTTGAAATTAAAAATTGGGTGCTATGCAATATGGGATGGTTAGAATAAGCTTTATCAATTGAAACTATGTATTGGGCACTACGCATTATGGGTTACGTAGCATAGGCTTTATCAATTGAAACTATATATTGGGCACTATGCATTATGGGATACTTAGCATAAGGTTTACAATGTGAAATTGTATATGAGGCTCTATGCATTATGGGATATATAAGCTACTACAAGTACTAATAATAATAATAATATTTCTTTACATTTATATAGCGTTTTTCTTGCTACCTAAAATGCTTTTCTAGAGAGTGGAGGGCACTTCAATCACCACTAATGTGTAGCATCCACCTGGATGATACAATACATTACAATACATTTTATTTTTGTATAGCCCAAAATCACACAAGAAGTGCCGCAATGGGCTTTAACAGGCCCTGCCATTTGACAGCGTCCCAACCTTGACTCTATAAGAAGAAAAATGGAAGAAACCTCTGGAAAGGCAGTTCAAATAAAGACCCCTTTCCAGGTAGGTTGGGCATGCAGTCGGTGTCAAATAAAAGGGGGTCAATACAATAAAATACACAGAACACAAATAATCCTCAATACATTATACTGTATATCTATTATATAAAACAATTTTGGGTGGAGACGTGATCATCTCGGGGAGACACTTTGAAGTTCTGCGAGACTACTTGCACATCATGCCCTACTTACAAACAATTTCTCAGAGACACTTTAATGTCCCGGGAGACACATAATAGGATTTGGATTTGTTTAGAGTCCTGGAGACCTCAAGCTGCCTCCCGCTATTGGCCATTCCACCACTGGTGCAGCACTGGACCAGCCAATCCTATGAAAGAACCCCTCTACCCGATGATGATGCGATGACAGCCATGTTTTTGCACCAGTCTGCTCACCACACATTGACTGTTAGGTGGTGAAGTGGTCAGAGAGATAGTCAATTAATGACCGGGGATGATTATGGAGGCCACAATAACAAGCCATGGTGAGAAATTTAGCTTGGACATCAGGATACACTAAACTCTTTACGAAGGATGGCCAGGGATCTTTTTTGATTTTTATAATCCATAAAATCAGCTGCTAAAAGTGAAGGTTAAAATGTTCCATAAATCGATTCCATAAAAACGTTAAAAGTTAAAATCACAGGCAGGTCTTCCTTAAAAACAGACACAAGCCCCTATGCCTCTGTCTAAAATCTGGTGCCTCCCCAGCTTACCCCAACAGGAACCTGCAGCCTGAGGAGATGCCCACCGACAGCTGCAGTCTCTCCTTTATTCTGGGTTAGTTGGAACCAATAGGACTCTTCTTTGAACGCGACGCACATCTCCCTTAGACACTCGGTGGGCATCACCTTGGAGACGCTCTTCCTTCCTTCCACAGTTGCTCCAGGAAGCCCACCTACACCAGTCCTGCACTTGAGCACAGCCTGCCTCTTCGCTCCCTCGGGTCATTCTCCTGACCACCTGCCTCCTTTCCACATGGCACGGGCTCCTCACTGTCCTGCCTCTTTCTCCACCTGTAACTTCAGTTCTCTCTTTTCTTTGATCCTCTCGATCTTTTCGATTTTCTATTTTCTCTCTGATCTTTGTTTTTTTCTTGATGATCCCCACTTCTGCCATGCAGGCTCCCTCTTACCTTGCCTGATTGGATGCAGGTGGTCCTCTGCCTACTCTGAGATGTGAATGAGGCACCTGACTGACCCACTTGCATATGCATGTGAATGTGCGATCAGCCAAGTACCCCAATCAACCCTGGCATTGGCACACCTACACCCGTTCAGAGCCTAAACGCTCCGGGACTCGATTATTTATTTAAATTTGCACTGGCAGGCAGTGTGGCACAGTGGTTAAGGTTTTGGACTTAAAAACCCTGACAATTACGGGTTCAAATCCCACTAGTGACACTGTGTGACCCTGAGCATGTCACTTCACCCGGGTGCACTCCAGCTGGAAAACAAGAGAAATGGACCCAAGCTGTATCTGAAATGTTGTCAGGTCACTTGAGATGAAGGCATCAGCCAAGCAGATAAATGTAAATACTTCACCACGGACCTCTTATCACATTTGTTCCAAGCGGTCAGACAGTCAAAGGACAGTTTTACTTGAACATCATTAACTGCTTGAGACAGGCAGCACAATGAGAGTGTCCTGAAGAATGGAGATACAAGACCCAGATGCTGAGCTGTGACAATGCACCAGGACACTCACTGGTCCTTATCTGTGCATTTTTGGTGAAGAATGAGATGATTCCAGTCACACAGTCACCTTACTCTATAGATTTGGCCCTGCGGATTTTTTTTGCTTCTGAAGTTGCACCTCAAAATGTCACTGATTTCAAATTATAGAAAAAAAAAAAGAAAATTAATCACAGCACCATTCCAAAAAACGAGTTCCAGGACAGCGCAGCGTTGGGAGTGGTGGAGGAATAGAGAAGGGCAATATTTTAAAGGAGATCAAGTCTAGTTAAGTTGTAACTTGCACTGACCATATACAGTCATATGAAAAAGTTTGGGATCCCCTCTTAATTCTTTGGATTTTTGTTTCTCATTGGCTGAGCTTTCAAAGTAACAATATCTGACATGCCTTATGGAAACAGTAGGATTTCAGCAGTGACATTAAGTTTATTGGATTAACAGAAAATATGCAATATGCATTATAACAAAATTAGACAGGTACATAAATGTGGGCACCCCAACAGAGATATGACATCAATACTTAGTTGAGCCTCCTTTTGCTCCTTTGAGCCTCCAGACGCTGTCCTCCTATAGCCTGTGATGAGCATCTGGATTCTCGATGGAGGTATTTCTGACCATTCTTCATACAAAATCTCTCCAGTTCAGTTCAATTTGGTGGACAGCCTGCTTCAAATCATCCCATAGATTTTCGATGATATTCAAGTCAGGGGACTGTGACGGCCATTCCAGAACATTGTACTTCTCCCTCTGCATGAATGCCTTTGTAGATTTCAAACTGTGTTTTGGGTCTTTGTCTTGTTGGAATATCCAACCGCTGCGTAACTTCAACTTTGTGACTGATGCTTGAACATTATCCTGAAGAATTTGTTGATATTGGGTTGAATTCATCTGACCTTCGACTTTAACAAGGACCCCAGTCCCTGAACTGGCCACACAGCCCCACAGCATGATGGGACCTCCACCAAATTTGAGAGGAGGTAGCAGGTGTTTCTCTTGGAATGTGGTGTTCTTCTTCCGTCATGCAAAGCGCTTTTTGTTCTGACCAAATAACTCCATTTGTGTCTCATCAGTCCAAAGCACTTTGTTCCAAAATTAATCTGGCTTGTCTAAATGAGCATTTGTGGCGTTTGTGGCGTGAGTGCAGAAAGGGCTTCTTTCTCATCACCCTGCCATACAGATGTTCTTTGTGCAAATTGCGCTGAATTGTAGAACGATGTACAGATACACCATCTGCAGCGAGATGTTCTTGCAGGTCTTTGGAGGTGATCTGTGGGTTGTCTGTCACCATTCTCACAATCCTGCTCATATGCTGCTCCTGTATTTTTCTTGCCCTGCCAGACCTGCTGTGTTGGTTTAACAGCAACTGTGCCTGTGGCCTTCCATTTCCTGATTCCATTCCTTACAGTTGAAACTGACAGTTTAAAACTCTGAGATGGCTTTTTGTAGCCTTCCCCTAAACCAGGAGACTCAACAATCTTTGTTTTCAGATCTTTTGAGAGTTGATTTGAGGATCCCATGCTGCCTGTCACTCTTCACAGGAGAGTCAAAGGGAAGGAAGCACAACTTGTGATTGACCACCTTAAATACCTTTGACCACTCATGATTGGACACTCCTGTCTATGAAGTTCAAGGCTTCACGAGCTCATCCAACCAATTTGGTGTTGCCAGTAATCAGCATTGAGCAGTGACAGGCATTCAAATCAGCACAATGACAAGGGGACCCACATTTGTGCACAGCCAGTTTTTCACATTTGATTTAATTTCTTACCACTAAATACTGCTTCACTAAAAATCTTTGTTTGGAAAACACCCCAATACTCAGATGTTCCTAGGAAATGAAAAACAGACCACTGGTATCTTTATTGCTGAAAGAAAAGTCAATTATTATGCAGAATAAGAGGGGTTCCCAAACTTTTTCATATGACTGTATATGTTTGTGTGGACCACCAGGGGGCGCTCCAGTGCATTGAACACCAGAAACAACTCAGCCAAACACAATTTCAGGTAAAAATGAAAAGATGTTCATTGTACAATAATTTCCTTACAAGGTTACATCAATCCATCACAATAAATACACACACAACTGGTCACCTTCTGTCTCTTTCTTTCACTCCTACACAAGTGTCATCCACCTGCTCCCAACTCCTTGATGCAGATTAGGTGGCATCTGTTGTGCCAGGCCTGGTACAACTTCGAAGACCAAAACAAAGTACGGGTAGTGATTCCCTGTAGCTCCTCATGGTGGTACCCAAGTATCCCAATAGGGGTACCTTTCAGGACTACAGACCCCAACATAGGTATTGTGGAAAGCATACCCCTGGACACAGACAGACCGACACCAGAATGTCTAAAACACACTTCTTTATTTTCCTTACAGCACCACAATGCCCGCATCCACCAACTCTCTTCCTTTCTTTCTCTTTCTCCTCTTGTTTCTCTTCCTCTCTTGACCTCCTCTCCCCTCTTCCCAAGCTTCATCTCCTTCCTCCCAACTCTGGCTCATCTACTGGAGGGAGGCGGCCCCTTTTATCATGACCCGGATGACCCCCAGGTGCTCCACCTGACGTCACTTCCTGGTGTGGCGGAAGTGTCAGGAGAGCACCTGGAAGCACTCCGGGTGTCCCTTGGATTGCTTCCGGCAGCACTTCGTGGTGTGGCAGAAGTGCTGCCATCCAGGATTCCCTAACTGTCCGGGCGCCCCCTGGCGGTGGCTGTGTGCTCCTGTAGGGGTGAGCATCCCAGCTCCATTCCCGTGGCCCCCAAACAGACCTGGGCGGCTGCCCTCTCGTGGCCCTGGGGAGGTATCGTCCAACTCGGGGACTGTCCAGGAGTCCTGGCTGGGCAGGGTCCCCATTCATCTGTGACAGTATACAAATAGGAGTTCCACCAGAGGGATGCCAACACATTCTGCCTAGGAGGACAAAATGGCCCCAGAAAGCAACATCCCTTTGTCCTTCCATTATGGACTCCCAACCAGGAAAGAGACCAGCAACTAACCAGGCCAAGATGTCTGTCCATCCACATTCTCCTGTTATGGTCTCTCAGTCAGGTAGGGAAATCATCTTAAACCCCATTGGGACGCCAGTCCATCCATTCAGATGTTTTCATGGCCCCAACCCTCAGATGAGCCTTGTAAGACACAGTGGCCAGTCCACCTTGTAAAAAGACAAGTGTCTTTATATGTGTTTTTGTCTCTGTGTCCATCTGGTTAATCCAAAATGATGGCGCATCACAAATATTTTCAGTGATTAAACACATTGCATTCATCATTCCAACAGATGGTGCATCAAAAACATTAACACTGCTTTTACAAACCCCATACCAAATGGCATATAACAGAAGTACAGTGGGTACGGAAAGTATTGAGACCCCCTTCAATTTTTCACTCTTTGTTATATTGCAGCCATTTGCTAAAATTATTTAAATTAATTGTTTTCCTCACACACAGCACCCCATATTGACAGACAAAAAAAAAAAGAATTTTTGAAATTGTTGCAGATTTATTAAAAAAGAAAAACTGAAATATCACCTGGTCCTAAGTATTCAGACCCTTTGCTCAGTATTTAGTAGAAGCCCCCTTTTGAGCTCATACAGCCATGAGTCTTCTTATGAAAGATGCAGCAAGTTTTTCACACCTGGATTTTGGGATCCTCTGCCATTCCTCCTTGCAGATCCTCTCCAGTTCTGTCAGGTTGGATGGTAAACGTTGGTGGACAGCCATTTTTAGGTCTCTCCAGAGATGCTCAATTGGGTTTAAGTCAGGGCTCTGGCTGGGCCATTCAAGAACAGTCACAGAGTTGTTGTGAAGCCACTCCTTCGTTATTTTAGCTGTGTGCTTAGGGTCATTGTCTTGTTGGAAGGTAAACCTTCGGCCCAGTCTGAGGTCCTTAGCACTCGGAGAAGGTTTTTGTCCAGGATATCCCTGTACTTGGCCGCATTCATCTTTCCCTCGATTGCAACCAGTCGCCCTGTCCCTGTAGCTGAAAAACACCCCCACAGCATGATGCTGCCACCGCCATGCTTCACTGTTGGGACTGTATTGGACAAGTGATGAGCAGTGCCTGGTTGTCTCCACACATACCGCTTAGAATTAAGGCCAAAAAGTTCTATCTTGGTCTCCACAGACAAGAGAATCTTATTACTCACCATTTCAGAGTCCTTCAGGTGTCTTTTAGCAAACTCCATGCGGGCTGTCATGTGTCTTACCTCTCCTCAGTGTGTGGAGACAACCAGGCACTGCTCATCATATGTCCAATACAGTCCCAACAGTGAAGCATGGCGGTGGCAGCATCATGCTGTGGGGGTGTTTTTCAGCTGCAGGGACAGGACGACTGGTTGCAATCGAGGGAAAGATGAATGCGACCAAGTACAGGGATATCCTGGACAAAAACCTTCTCCAGAGTGCTAAGGACCTCAGACTGGGCCGAAGGTTTACCTTCCAACAAGACAATGACCCTAAGCACACAGCTAAAATAACGAAGTGGCGGCTTCACAACAACTCTGTGACTGTTCTTGAATGGCCCAGCCAGAGCCCGGACTTAAACCCAATTGAGCATCTCTGGAGAGACCTAAAAATGGCTGTCCACCAACGTTTACCATCCAACCTGACAGAACTGGAGAGGATCTGCAAGGAGGAATGGCAGAGGATCCCCAAATCCAGGTGTGAAAAACTTGTTGCATCTTTCCCAAGAAGACTCCTGGCTGTATGAGCTCAAAAGGGGGCTTCTACTAAATACTGAGCAAAGGGTCTGAATACTTAGGACCAGGTGATATTTCAGTTTTTCTTTTTTAATAAATCTGCAACAATTTCAAAAATTCTTTTTTTTGTCTGTCAATATGGGGTGCTGTGTGCACATTAATGAGGGAAAAAATTAATTTAAATGATTTTAGCAAATGGCTGTATTATAACAAAGAGTGAAAAATTGAAGGGGGTCTGAATACTTTCTGTACCCACTGTATATGCATTGCATATGTCATTCTAACAGATGGCACATCCCAAATATTACAGTTTTTCTCGATTGCTAAGACACATTCCTGGAAAGCTGCTCTCCTTTTCCCTAAACTGTGAACACAAAACCCAATTTCCAAGCTACATTCACAAAACCTCTGACTCTTCTTGCAAAACCAAACTTTCACCCCAAAACAGTTCAATCTGTGCTCAAAACTGAACTATGCTGTCAAATCAGGCCTCAAGTCAATCTAAATTAAATATACTACTGAGTAGTCACTAAACACTACATAGAAAAAAGGAAAACACAATGCTCAGGACATGAAGCAGTAGAAATAAAGGTTTCTTTAGGCTAAATGCATGTTGCAAAACAAAATACCTGGGCATTTTTAACAGTTGTACATAGAAAAAAGAATTTGCAAAAAAACAGAAATTCTGTGCATTTACATGTAGCACTTGTACGTAAAAATAAAGCACAAAAATATACAAATGAAGTACAAAGAAAAGAAGTGCATTATTCCGCCACAGCATCATTTCTCCATACTGCGTCAGGCCACAAGACTTCATCTCCATCACAGGCCACATTTTCTCTGGTCAGGCAACGGGGGAAAAAAACCCCTGGCATGCCGTATCCAGGCTTGGCATGCCTCCACACCCATGTCACCTTCCATGGCTTGCAGGAGATTTACCCTGGTATACGGTTGACATTCATATACCTTCCACTGCCATGAGGAGAAGAATTCTTCAATGGGGTTCAGGAAAGGAGAGTACGGTGGAAGGCAAAGATTGATAAAACCTTGGTTCATATTGAACCACTCTCTAACCTGGAGGCCTCTGTGAAAACTCACATTGTCCCAAACAACGACATAGATGGGCTGCTCATCCTGCTGCCCTAACAGAGCATCTCGCATGTGATTGAGGAAAATGAGGAGCTGGTGAGTGTTGTAGGGCCCTAGGTTGGCCTGATGGTGGACAACACCATGATTGCTGATGGCAGCACACAGTGTGACATTGCCACCACGCTGCCCAGGGACACCAACAATGGCCCGTTGGCCAATCACACTACGGCCTCTCCTTCTCCTTTTGGTGAGATTAAACCCAGCTTCATCCATGTAGATGAATTCATGGAGTTTTTCCATTGCATCCAGTTCAAAAACTCTCTGTAGGAATAGATATATATTTTTGTAAGTGATGTAGGCCAACTACAGTAAATCACTACTTACAGTAACTAACATTTATGTGTCTGGATATTTACTAACCTGTACATACTGGAATCTTTGACTCTATCAGAGTTGCGTTCAAAGGGCACTCTGTACAGCTGTTTCACTTGAGGACACGGTCAACAGTAGAGAGGCTGACACTGTCAATACCCTCAAAAGGCACATGGTCCTCAATGATCCTCAGCTGAATTTCACGCAGTTTAATGGTATTGTTCTCACGGACCATGTCGACAATTAGGGTCTCTTGATGTGGGGAGAACATAGATGTCCTACCACCCCCATGTGGCAGTCTTTCAATTCTACAAAAAGAGGACATGCACTTACAAAAATACATACATGGAATAGGCCTACAAACAGTCAGACTAACCCTCCATTACAATACTACAGTACACTGGCACAGTAATGTACTGAAACATGTTTACTGTGGTACAGTATATAGTACAGTCATTGTACATATGTAATTGTTGTCAACATTTACATACTATCATGTCAAAAAAGGTAACTACCTGTTCTCTTCTCTAAATCTTCGGATTATGGTGGACACAGTGAATCTAATGATGTTTGGTTGTACCCTTAGTCCAGCCTCCTTCATTGTCATACCATGGTCAATCACAGTAGCTCTGATTTCATCAGATATTACTGTTCTTTGTCCTCGCTCAACACCTCGACCACCTTGACCTGCTCGACCTCCTCTCACACGAACTCCTCTTCTTAGATTTCTATCCATTGTAGTGCCTCACAAATCAGTGCTCTGGCTTATATGTACCCTCACATCATTAGCCACAAGTGTGATCAATTTTGAGTTGTTGTGTTCAACCGGTGACAACTGAGCTTTAATTGTGTTTGACTTTTGCCTCCTGTGCTCACCATTATGCAACACAGGTGCATCACAATGACAACGTGTTGACAAGATGTGTCTAAACAGGTGAAAAGTGCTTATGGTTTTGCCAAAAGTGTGACTGATTCAATAAGTGGGTTCAGGCAACTGAGAATTTGGTTCAGACAATAGGGTTTAGTGTTTTAGCAATCGAAAAAAACTGTAATATTGTTTTCAAGAATCCCTTACCAAATGACAATAACAGAGACACATGCATTACATTTGTTGTTCCAACAGATGGCGCTTCACAGTCATTCAATAATGCAATTTAGGGTCAAATGGATGCAGTCCACCCTGGCAACTTTGAGCCAGAGACAATAAACAGTTTACAAGGCCAATTCTGAAATGCTGCTTAACCTCTCACACACACACACACACACACACACATATCATGGAGATGTGAGAGGAAAACCAGGGCATCTTGAGAAAAGCGCCATGATTTCCATTTTATTATTTTTTAATCATTCTATTGACAAGGCAATTGTGTCTGTCACCTCGGTGGGCTATTAGCACAAACTCCCGTACCTGATGAGACAGGGTTTATGATTTTGATCTACGGCCGTGCCTTAGAGGCCCCTCCACTCAAATCAATTTGTAATTGCCGTTTTTAATTATGCTTAGCTTGATTCTCAGCTTCTATTTTGCTGATCTAATCCACATTTTTTATAGCAAAGGCCAATGCCATATCACGGAGGGTGCATTCTTTGCAAATAATTTCCTGATACATGATAAGATGAATGCTTTAAGTTGTTAACATAAAATTCACACAAGATTAACGACAAACATTAAAGAATATTTTTTGTGGCTCAGCATTAGGAAAGAAATTAAAAAAAAATAGAAAAAAGAAAATCCACGGGGAATACAAGATAAGACGTTGTAGAAATTCAGGCTCTTCAATTATTCTGTAAGGTGCATGTGGGAATTCCATATTTAAAGACGTTCAGCTCTGCAATTAATCAAACTTGCTGAGTTCCTCGCACACTCCTTCGTCTCGCAAACTCATCGCATTCTGTCTGAATGTTTCCTCCGAGGCGACTGCTGGAGATGAGATTCAGGCTCTCTGCTGCCGTCCCAATCATCAAACCTGCTAACAGAAGTGAACGACGCTTCAGTCTTGACCTTCGGCTCTTTGACGTTGGAAATTCGGCAAACACCTGAGGAGCTGAGAGGGATTTGTGGTGCACAGATTTCATTCACGGTGAACTTTAAATGCTCCTCTCCTCCATTTCTTCCTGTCCTAATGGCATACGGTATTTAGTGCTTTGTTATCAGTGAGCCAGGGATTCAGCTGCTAAAGACTGAGGCAGCTTTTACAGGGTGAACAGGTGCAGGGTTAGCATCACGGGCATACCACAACTACAAACTATTGGCTCCTGTTTCAATATTTTTATTTTTAATTTTTCAGAATACACAGTTTATGACCAAAAATATATGGACTCCCCCAAAAAGTATTAAGTTAAAGTGTTTTATTTTTAACAGGTGCATTAAATCAAGTGCCGAGCCATTCAATCTCCATTGGGTTGTACTAAAGAGCTCAGTGACTTTGAACATTGCGCTCTTATAGGATGCCACCTTTACCACAAGTTGGTATCACCATTTACTGTTGTGCCCCAGTGCCTTGTAAGTCCCAATAATTGTGAAGTGGAAGTGTTGAGGTCAGACAAGAAGTGGGAGACCACTCAAGCTCACAGAATGGGGCAACCAATCACTGAAGTGCATGGCATGTAACTGTCTTCTATCTTCTTCAATGTTACTCACATAACACTCTGGAAACAACAAGAAGAACTGTGAGCCGGGTGCTTCATGAAATGGGTTTCCATGATTGAGCAGCTAAACCCAGGCCTAAGATCACTATATGCAATGCCAAGCGTCGGCTGGGATGACGTGAGCAGTGGAGACGTGTTCTGTGGAGTGATGGGTCAACCTTCACGGTCTGGCTGTCTGATGCACCAGTACTGGCTTTGATGAATATCCCAACTACAGGGTCACGGGGGTCTGCTGGAGCTAATCCCAGCCAACACAGGCAGGAGACAAATCCTGGGCAGGGCGCCAGCCCACCGCAGTAAGATATCCATAAAAAGGCAAAATGCTTTATCACTTACTTGAGAGCCGAGTATTTCAGTCACATTAATAAAAAGAAAGTGAAGCAACATCAACGGGCCGCCCTCTGTGTGTGTGTGAGTTGCTGTTTTGAAATGTTCTCCTTGCCGTTTGTGCAAATCAGTGGGCCTGTTGTGTTGCACTCTGGCATCTAATACGGGTGATGGAGTCTAATAAAGAAATACACGTGTGAAGACTTTGACATTCAGCTCGTCACTCTATTCCCCATCTAGCACAGGATATAATACGCCTTTTCTCCGCCTGGATTAATTAAATTTGATCTCTGGCTATTTACTGTATGAGGAGTACCTGTCTGACAATTACGAAATGCCCTTGTGCATTCAACGGGATTCATCATCAGTGAGTAGGAGGGAAAAAAAGAAAGAAAGAAAGAAAGAAAGAAAGAAAGAAAGAAAGAAAGAAAGAAAGAAAGAAAGAAAGAAAGAATTTTTTTTCAAGTTTCAAATTTTATTTTATTAATCAGAACTCAGTTAGTCATATTCCAGTACAAACAATACCAGACAAAAGACAAATCAGCCATAAATAGAAATTTAATTTCACATCTTAAATAAGAATTAATTAATTGATGCACCACCCATCTACTGTACATGTTATCCAAATTACAGGCCAACTTATACAAATTGTAATCTGGGTAAATTCAGGCTTTTGCCAGGCAAGCAAACATTTGTTTTTAAATTACAGATCTTATGTGATTTGAAAGGGAGGAGTAAAAGAGATCAACTCACTAGATAATACCTTTCCCTTCTCCCTATTATACTGTGCCTTTCCTATCTCTTTATTTTTCTGTTATATAATGCAGTCCCTATGTAGCAAATATGAATTGCATTTTCTGTCTATATATTAACTACCTAGATACCTATTATATTGTGGCATTCCTATATCTCTATCTAATATATCGCAACTTGTTGTGATGTGAAATTTTGCATACAAGTTGATGTATATTTTGTATGTCTTTATTTGTAACTTAGAAAAAACAAATGTAATATTAGTGTTACATTAGTGAGAAGCATTCATGTTTACCCCCAAGGACTGAGTCTCTTTGTAATTTTAAAACAGGGTTGGGGGAAGTGTCTAAAACCAGTTTGGCAAGTGATTCTCTGCAGGACCCTCTCAATCAACCCCCACAGGAAAGCCAGGCTGCCTAACTGCCAAGCTTCACCTTAACACCTGGTTTGGAGTGCTGGTGTCAAGGTGTTCTGTACCCCCATTGGTCTGAAGTATGGCTGTTTGGAATTGACTTGTATCAGAAGCCTTTAAAAACCATGATGCCCTATTGGCTGTAGGGGTTGGACTGAATGAAATGAATAAATTTGCTTACTTTACCTCACTCTCTCTCTCTTACAACCAAATGATGAAGGCGCATCTCACACCATGAACTGTAAAGGACAACACAATGAAGAGCACAGCTCGGCAGCCATATTGAGACAGGCATGTGGCCTCTTCTGAAGAAAGGTGACCACAAATGATGCCTTAACAAGAGACATTTTAAGTAACTAACAAGTCTATGTGTGCCGCCTGAAACTACACAGCAACATTTATCAAGTTGTATGGTTGCCAATATTCAAATGTACTTTACAAATTGTTATTATTTATGAATATTATCAATAATACATTATTCAAATTGTAACTTAATTCCTGTTTGTCTTTTACTAATTACTAATTGCCTGAGGTTATAGATGTAGAAGGTAAGGTGGGGAGAAGTTATATGGTACAGTACCTGTGAGTCTGGGAGATTTGAGGCATTCTGACAAAGGCTACACAATAAAGAATACAAAAGAGGAAAGCAGAGTACCAAAACAAAACACACCACCTCTAGCTAGCTCATATATACTGTGTTTGCTGTCTTTGTGATGCTTAGTGACTTTCCTATGTACCTTTAATACAGGAACTCTCCTGTCTCTTTATCTCTGTATTATATAGTGCCTTCCTGTCTAGGAAATATGCTGTGTGTCTTCTATGCATCTGCACTAGTGCAATATACACCTACCTATCTATTAGACAGCACCTCTCCTGTTTTCTTGTAATATAACATCTTTCCTATCTATCTATCTATCTATCTATCTATCTATCTATCTATCTATCTATCTATCTATCTATCTATCTATCTATCTATCTATCTATCTATCTATCTACAGTATCTATTATATAGTGCCTTTCACATCTGTCTATCTATCTGTTATATAGTGCATTTCACATCTATCTATCTGTTATATAGTGCCTTAAACATCTATCTATCTGTTATATAGTGCCTTTCACATCTATCTATCTATCTATCTGTTATATAGTGCCTTAAACATCTATCTATCTATTATATAGTGCCTTTCACATCTATCTATCAATCTATTTCTTATATAGTTCCTTTCACTATCTATCTATCTATCTATCTATCTGTTATATAGTGCCTTTCACATCTATCTATCTATCTATCTATCTATCTATCTATCTATCTATCTATCTATCTATCTATCTATCTGTTATATAGCGCCTTTCATATCTATCTATCTATCTATCTATCTATCTATCTATCTATCTATCTATCTATCTATCTATCTATCTATCTATAGTGCCTTACATATCTGTCTGTCTATTATATAGTGCTATTCCCATCTGCCCAATCTTTAACCCCTTTATGTCCTTATCTTTCTGACCTAATGTACAGTATGTTGTAATGACACTTTACTCAATAGAATTCTGTCACAAAACAAAATCATTTTTGATGCTCACAGAAGCCTATGGAATAAAATATGGAACACAAACTAAGATATATCTATTCATCCCGGCCAATACCCCCAAGCTGCCAGGTGGAGCTCTTCCTGCAGTATGGAGGTTCCCCGAAGACCAGCAGGGCATCATGGACATTGGAGTTTTTATACACAGCCCTGCTGGATACCATGGGGTCCTCTAGGAGACACTGCAGGGAGGAACAGTGTTTATTTACCCTACGCCCCGGAAGTACGTCCGAGTCACATGGACAAGGGGAATGACGTGCTTCCGGGATGAAGAAAAGGACTGTTGATCTGACTCGGAAGTGATATAAGATCACATGGACTGGGGATTGGAACACTTCCAGGTCAGGGACTATTAAAGGATTGTGGGAGCTCCCAGACGGTGAGCTGAGATGGGTGGAAGGGTGGTAATGTGTCTGGGAGTGGAGGATGGTTTATTGTGATTGTATTGGTATATTATATATAATATTGTGGAGTATTGTGGAGGAGATGGTGCTTTGTGCACTGTACTGTATGAATAAAGTCAACATTTGGACTTTTTCTGGTGTCTGGCGTATTGGACAGGGGTTCAAGGGAGCGATACTGCCCCCTATCTGTCACAATATATATACAGTGCATCCGGAAAGTATTCGCAGCGCATCACCTTTTCCACATTTTATTATGTTACAGCCTTAGTCCAAAATGGATTAAATTCATTTTTTTCCTCAGAATTCTACACACAACACCCCATAATGATAACATGAAAAAGTTTACTTACTTTTGCAAATTTATTAAAAATAAAAAAACTGAGAAATCACATGTACATAAGTATGCACAGCCTTTGCTCAATACTTTGTCGATGCACCTTTGGCAGCAATTACAGCCTCAAGTCTTTTTGAATATGATGCCACAAGCTTGGCACACCTATCCTTGGCCAGTTTCGCCCATTCCTCTTTGCAGCACCTCTCAAGCTCCATCAGGTTGGATGTGAAGCGTCGGTGCACAGCCATTTTAAGATCTCTCCAGAGATGTTCAATCGGATTCAAGTCTGGGCTCTGGCTGGGCCACTCAAGGACATTCACAGAGTTGTCCTGAAGCCACTCCTTTGATATCTTGGCTGTGTCCTTAGGGTCGTTGTCCTGCTGAAAGATGAACCGTCACACCAGTCTGAGGTCAAGAGCGCTCTGGAGCAGGTTTTCATCCAGGATGTCTCTGTACATTGCTGCAGTCATCTTTCCCTTTATCCTGACTAGTCTCCCAGTTCCTGCCGCTGAAAAACATCCCCACAGCATGATGCTGCCACCACCATGCTTCACTGTAGGGATGGTATTGGCCTGGTGATGAGTGGTGCCTGGTTTCCTCCAAACGTGATGCCTGGTATTCACACCAAAGAGTTCAATCTTTGTCTCATCAGACCAGAGAATTTTGTTTCTCATGGTCTGAGAATCCTTCAGGTGCCTTTTGGCAAACTCCAGGTGGGCTGCCATGTGCCTTTTACTAAGGAGTGGCTTCCGTCTGGCCACTCTACCATACAGGCCTGATTGGTGGATTGCTGCAGAGATGGTTGTCCTTCTGGAAGGTTCTCTTCTCTCCACAGAGGACCTCTGGAGCTCTGACAGAGTGACCATCTGGTTCTTGGTCACCTCCCTGACTAAGGCCCTTCTCCCCCGATCACTCAGTTTAGATAGCCAGCCAGCTCTAGGAAGAGTCCTGGTGGTTTCAAACTTCTTCCACTTCCAAGTCATGTCACATCAACTGAATTGACCACAGGTGGACTCCAATGAAGCTGCAGAAACATCTCAAGGATGATCAGAGGAAACAGAATGCACCTGAGCTCAATCTGGAGCTTCATGGCAAAGGCTGTGAATACTTATGGACATGTGCTTTCTCAGTTTTTTTATTTTTAATAAATTTGCAAAAATCTCAAGTAAACTTTTTTCACGTTGTCATTATGGGGTGTTGTGTGTAGAATTCTGAGGAAAAAAATGAATTTAATCCATTTTGGAATAAGGCTGTGACATAACAAAATGTGGAAAAAGTGATGCGCTGTGAATACTTTCTGGATGCACTAAATATATATATCTCTATATATAATCTTCATTTGGATCTTGATCTTTGTTTGTCCGCAAATGAATTAGAAGAAGAAGCACTAGATGGCAGTAGAGAGACAGCTAAAACATAGGCATTGCATTAAGAATCTCCTCCAGGCTTATACTACTGAAGACTGTAGTACGCCAGTCACACCTCAAAACACAGACATTCAAACTAAACAAATTGTTGTGGTTTAAATTAACTAAAGAGATCTTCATTTTGATCTTGATCTTTGTTTGTCCGCGAATTCCACGCATGCGTAGACCACCTTCCAGTTTAGTGCGTTGTTGTTACTTACGGATGTCAACAATGTGCCGGAATAACGAAAGGGGTGGTGGACAGTGTTACACTGGTTAGCTCCTGAGGCCTGCTTAGAGAATGAGATTGCCGAAGATAAAAGGTACGTGCCTACGTAACATATGAATGAAAGAAAGACAGTGGGTAAAATGAATGACAACGTAACAGCACGTTCTGGAAATTATTATTGTTACGTTGTAGCCGGCGAGTGCTGCGCGTCTTACAGTTGTACCGTGGCTTGCTCACATGTCAGTGAAGTGATCCCTATTTATGCTTTAAAGAGCCTGGATACCTATGTGTCCCCCTTTTATAACCATTGCTCCGTGTATATTGCCTTACTCTTTGGATTGCCACAAAGCAACCTGCGAGATTGGAGAAAGGTTGAGAAGACATCGTGAGAGGAAACGACAGCGTCGTGAAAATGAGATGGACTGTGAATGGACAGAAGCAGAAATGCTCCTACACCACCACATAATTACGATTCGGACAGGGATTCTGAGTAGGCTGTTCCTATCAAATCAATATCCAAGGGTTTTCTTTTGTAATTTTGTTTCCCTTATAAAAAATCATAATGCTGTGCGACGAACAGCCAAGTTCACATCTGGCAGCCGCGTTTAAACAGGAAGCCCTTCACAGACAACTTTAACACGTGCAACGAAGTTGGGCGCACATGGCTAGTATATATATATATATATATATCCATCCATCCATCCATTTTCTAACCCGCTGAATCCGAATACAGGGTCACAGGGGTCTGCTGGAGCCAATCCCAGCCAACACAGGGCACAAGGCAGGAACCAATCCCGGGCAGGGTGCCAACCCACCGCAGGACACACACAAACACACCCAGCACACACCAGGGCCAATTTAGAATCGCCAATCCACCTAACCTGCATGTCTTTGGATTGTGGGAGGAAACCGGTGCGCCCGGAGGAAACCCACGCAGACACGGGGAGAACATGCTTACTCCACGCAGTTAGGACCCAGGAAGCGAACCCAGATCTCCTAACTGCGAAGCAGCAGCGCTACCACTGTGCCACCGTGCCGCCTATACAGTATATATATATATATATATATATATATATATATATATATATATATATATATATATATATATATATATATATATATATATATATATATATATATATATAGTAATAAGTAGAGACGAGAGGCGTGGAAAGATTTGGGGCAGCCACCCGTTTAATGCGGTTTCCTGGCTGCAAAAGTATTTGAGACATTGTAAATCAAGTTTATACAACAAAGTCCAAAACAGAACTGCCTGCCAGAGCAAAGGCAGTGGGCTTTATAGTACAAAGGGCGGAAGTGATGTCGTCCTCTGGGCCGAAACAGGAAGTGACATCATCCTTGGGGCCGGAAGTGACCTCCTCCTTGGGGCCGGAACCGGAAGTGATGTGTCCTTCCTGGAAATGGCAGCTCCTGGTGGGATTTCCCGGGTAAGACCTGCAGAGAACTCAGAAAGAGCGTCAGCGTACCCCGCTCCCCCCTGGGCAGATGTATAATCAGTATTTTCTAAGCCCTTCAGCTGCCCCCATGCACACGTGTGTGACAATATATATATATATATATATATATATATATATATATATATATATATATATATATATAGTTAGAATCTCCACATAGAGTCATAACAAGGTTTGGGGCAGCCACCCGTATATTTGGTATCCTGGCTGCAAAGTCGCAAAAAGTTATACAGCATTGATGTACACAAAAACGAGTTCAAAACAGAACTGAGGGAAAAGGAAAAGGTGGAAGTTTTTAAAAGGGAAGACAGGAAGTGAAGTCAAAGGGGTCGGGCTCGTGAGGGTCTTCCTCCATAGGCTCGGACCCAGAACTGACATCAAGAGGGCATGTTCTCCCCATGTTGTGTGCCCCTGATAGACTGGCACTCTGTCTTGTGTTTTTTGTTTTTTTTTTGCCCAGTGCTGCCATGATACACTCCCAACACCAGTAGCCTTTATGTTGACTAAGTGGTTCTTGATTATTTATGAATGTGAATGTGAATCTGCCAGTACAGCATCAGACAACACTGTCTGTGCCAGCCTTGGGCAGGGGCTCAGTCCATCACAGGGCACATTCCCATTCCTGTCCACACAGAACCAGTCGAGAATTTCCAAAGCAACTGCAAAGTCTGTAAAGGCAGGGGGAGAACATGGGCACCTCAACACAGAGAAGGAGACTGAGCCGGGAGCTGAGAGGCAGCAGTACTCACCCACTGGGCCACGGGACAGCCGGGCAAAAAACAATCAGCAAAGCAAAACGCTGTCCCCCGGAGACCCTCGAATGTTCTAATTTGACATCTCTTTCGTCGCCTCTTTTATTTGTGTGTTTCTTCTCTCCTGCCAACATTTTCTGCTCATTTTTTGTTTCTCTTCAAAATTCTCCAATTAGCATATGCAAAGTAGTGATTCATTAATTTGTACGCTGTCTGCTCCAAAACATGTTTATTTTTTAGTTACTAATCAACTCAATTGGATATTTTTGGAAATCCAGAAGTATCTCCATCTCTATGCTAATCATTCAAGTGCGCTTTATTTGTGTACTGTAATGACATGCGACTGAGGTGCACCCCTTCAGCGCCAACAAGGGCATACAGACACAATGGATGCTTGGAGATGTTACAGAGAAAGAGTGGGCATTTTGGCACAGTGGTCAGGGCTCCAGTACCCAGGGTTCAAAACCTGCACCTGCTCCCTGAATGGGTGTGTGTCATCTGCATGTTCTCTCCGTGTATGCTTTAATTTAATAATCTGTATTACCTCTGACTTTCTGAACCACCTGTGGGTTCCGTTAACTGGCAATGTTAAACTGGCACCGTGCTAGTTGATGTTAGTGATGAACAAAAGAGCAGAGTTTCATTTCACATGAAATTTTGCCTAATTTGCAAATCACAATTACAAAACATGAGACTAACTAAAGTCAAAGTTAGGCTTTGGGGGGAGTTAATAGTAAGAGTTCCCTCAGATCATCCAGTCAAAGCTATTGGAACTTGGAAAAAAATTGTGTTTATAGCTTACCAGAAAACATGCGGACCTCCGGTCCCCCTCAAGGTCTACACACCAGCCCCAGGAGTGACGCACCATCTGTTGGAATGACAGACACGTAAAGATACACAGGCACAGAGACACTTGCCGTTTTACTAAAGTGAAGTAGTTGTGTTACCTGTGTAAGACTTCATTTGTCCCGAAGAAAACTTGGATTTTTACAGAAGCTCTTTAAATAAAATAAATAAATAAATACATAAATATATTTAGGGCGGCAAAGTGGGCAGCGCTGCTGCATCGCACTTTGGAGACCCATGTTCGCTTCCTGGGTCCTCCCTATGTGGAGTTTGCGTGGGTTTCCTCTGTGTGTTCCGGTTTCCTCCCACAGTCCAAAGATATGCAGGTTAGGTGCATTGGGGTGCTTCATGTGTGTGGGTTTGTGCATGCCCTGTGGTAGGCTGGCACCCTGCCCGGGGTTTGTTCCTGCCTTGTGCCCTGTGTTGGCTGGGATTGGCTCCAGCAGACCCCTGTGACCCTATAGTTAGGATATAGCAGGTTGGATAATGGATGGATGGATAAATATATATTGTGACAGTAGGGGGCACTGTTGCTCCACCAAACCTGCAGACAACACATCCAGACACCTGGTAAAATATAAGAAATAAATTATATTTATTCAATAATGTGCACAAAGCACCTCCACCTCCAGAATACTCAATAATCATACAATAATCAGCAATAAATCAATACAAAAAATCCTCCTCTCCACCCAGAAGCTCCGTCATTCTCCCTCCCAACTCCGACTCAGTCTGCTGGGTTTCCCACAGTCCTTTAAATAGTCCTTGACCCGGAAGCGCTCCTGTCCTTCTGGCCATGTGATTCCATAGCACTTCCAGGTCAGATAAAGACTTATAGTTTTCTTCAGCCCGGAAGTACTTCTTTTTCTCCGTCCTCATGACTTGGCAGTACTTCCGGGCAAGACGGAAAATAGAAATTCCTGTGTCCCCTTGCAGTGCCACTCAATGGCACCCACGGCACCCAGCAGGGCTATGAAGTCGAACTCCATCTCCCACGATGCCCTGAGGGAATCCGGGGCACCTTCTTGCTGCAAGGAGAACTCCATCTAGTGGCCTGGATGTGTTGGCCGGGATAAGCTGCCGGCCATCTCTCACAGGCGTCACTTTCTGGAACCTTAGGGACAAACTGAACAGGTGACAGAGGACACCACAAAGTTGGTCAGTAGAGGCTTTAAAAGCTCGAGGGCTGACTCCATCTGATCCCGTGGCTTTTCCTGTGTGTAGCTGCCTCAGTTGTCTCCTTCCCTGGTCTTCACTGATGGTCAGAGGTGGACTTGTCACCTGCCATCCCAGTTGACGTGGTAGGAGTTGTTGATGTCGGTAGGGATGATGTGGTCATTTGAAGAAGGTGGCAGTTGGAGGGAACATCTATTACAAAACCGGTTCAGGGTGTTAGTTTTGTCCACATTCCCCTTCTAGCACCTGGGCCCTGCATTATGTGAGTCCAGTAACGATGCTCAGTCCATTATGGACATCATTCATGCTTTCCTGAGAGAGTTTGCTTTCTGTTTTAGCTTTGTAAGTTTCCATTCCTTCACTCAGCCTTATCTTTAGCAGTCGCTGTGTGTCCTTCAGAGCCTCCAACTCTCTAAGTTGGAAATGACAGACGTTAAGAACAGAACTGATGTGTTTATCCACCACGGCTGAGTTCCTAGTGCAGGACTTACTGTGTGGTCCTCGAGGACCGTGATTACAATGGTGGGCACTGTGAAGGCCCAAAATATCACAATTACAATCAAGAAAGTTTAACAACATTTAAGACTTGACGTCTGCCACACAATTCAGTAAAAGAGTGAAGGCTTGGGGGGCTGTCAAGAGGCAGGGCCTGTTAAAGTCCATTGCAGCACTTCTTGTGTGATTTTGGGTCATACTAGAATAAATTGCATTGTATTGTATTGTACTGAGGACTTGAGGTCATGAATTGGATTGCATGTAATTAGCATAACGGTGGAAGGAGATACCAAATAGCAAAAACGTGGCTATGTAGATGAAAGGTACAACTTAAAAATGATGTTAAACCGCAAAACAAACGGTGTAAGAAGCAGCAGTTCAATGGAAATGGTGTGCTTGTGATGAACAAAGCTGTTAAGCAAATCTCGATCCCCAGAAGGAGACAAAGACTCTTTTAAGACGCCTTGATAATTAGACCAAAAAAATTGTCTGTTGTTATTTTTTTTCTTCTTCCTCTTCTAAGACTTCTTCAAATGCGCTGTTTTCAAACTAACACACAAAGCCTTAAACACACACACACACACACACACACACACACACACACAAAGCCTTAAACACACACACACACACACACACACACACACACACTGGAATCCTCATTCAAAGCCCAGGCGATCAGAATGGGGCTAATGAATTTGCATTAAAGTGCCTCTTTTCTTGAAGGGTGGGCAGTACTTAGCTGGCACTGTCCCTGCAGCTGAAACACTAGACATGTTCTGCCACCCTGTGTTACTATCACGCCCAGCGACGCATGCCATCGGCTTATTAGCAAACTACCTGTGAAAAGACTGAGAACTCACGGTGGTGCAAGTGCCATAAAGAACAGACGGGTGCGCCAGCTGGATGGGAAAACGACTTCTTGCCCAGACGGAGAGTTTTAATGGATGGACCAGTGTAGGCTGGAGGCTAGGAAGAATTCCAGGCGCTCATGAGAGTTGGAATCGGGTAGTGCAGTCCTGTTTGGGGGGTCCCTGGATGCTGTTAGAGAGCACCTCTCTGATTTCCACATGATCTAAAGGTGCTTCCAGGAGAGGACGCTATGGCACTGGAAGCATTCCATGGGTCCAGCACAAAGGGAAGCCTGCTGCCTCACCTGGATGGGTGTCAAAAGGTGAAGAGGCGCTGGCTTTATAATTGTGATTTGGTTGGTTTCGCACACATGCTAATTTAAATTGCATAATAAAAATCCTTTATTTCAACTGTGTTAGGTAATTATATTGCCTGAGGTATGAGGCTCAGTCGTTGCCCCCTTTATGGACATAACAGCCAACAAGCTCCAGAGGCTCAGTAACTGGACAGACGAGGACCCGCACTGGGATCTGGCCCCCTCATTTACACAGGTACTCATTGCCAAGACAAATCTACGGGAAATCCCCTTGAAGTAGCATAGACACACTAGAACAATACGGTCGGGAATCTCCATTGTGAGAGTGCCAGTGTCGGTGATGAACATTAGCACAATCTGGACGAAAACAGGCCACTCATCCCATCAAAGCTCTCCAGTCCTGTCCAATTAAGTCGAGTTTTAAAGGTCCCTAAAGTCGCACTGGCTGCCACACTACTGCACTTGGTCACTTACTCCAAGTGTTTCTTAGTAACGTTAAACATAATTTTGAGGAAATTCCTCATGAAGCACTTTGTCCCACTTGTCTTTAATTCTTTGCAGGCACTCATTGTGCTTACTGGACAGAATGATTTCTTGCCAGACGTCAGAGGATCACCCTGATCACCCGAGTTGTCAGAGCCATTTCCTAGTTACATAAGATTCATAAATGTTTTACTAAATGTTAGTGCATAATCTATGGGAGATTCCTATAACCTCCATCAGTTGAATTTAATTGGTATATTCTAACTATTTCTAGCCTCTCTGACTAAACATTATTCTCAGTTAGTGATCAGCCTTGCCATGTGTCAGGTGTAGAGGGCACATGGTTTTAATCCGCGCCTCTCGTGCCTTTTGAGCCTTGCGTACCTTGTATGCGTGATTTGAGTGTCAAGTAACATGTAAGACAAAGCGCTTCATTTAAAGCGCTGTGCCGTACGTTCAAAGTGTGCAGAAGATGTTAAGAATCTTTAAGTATAGAAACAACTAAAGTTTCACAAGAAAAGCCAAGTTTAGAGAAGATACATTTTTTTTTTTTGCATTTTATTCTACGTGTGTAACAACTTTTTTCTTTATTCTTGTGTGGATTATTTGCTTTGAATTTTCACTAAATATTTTTAAAATGAATTTTTGGACTGAGAGAGTTCTTTCGGCAAGCGTTTTACCCGTGCTTGAACTCGCCTTACACTCTGGTGGCTACAAGAATCCCTGAAGCCTACGAAAAAACTCGCAGTTATGGTACGTGAAACTGAAAATGCAGACAGACTTCTTATAGTACAAGCACGATCGGAAAAAAACAAAAAAAGTTCAAAATACAAAACATATTCAAATGGCAAAGCGTTTTCAAATAGTCACATTTCATGTATCAATGTGTGAGTGTGTGCATGCACGAGAGAGGCAGAAACAGATTTGATCTCATTCAACTGGTTACTAGAATATCAAATAAACACTTTCGCAAAGGTATAACCAAACAAGTGTGCTTTTATTGAAGAAAAAAACTGAATAACAAAAAATTCAACTGACAACAAGATACCGAGAAGACATTATTCACCAGAGGGCGGCACGGTGGCGCAGTGGTAGCGCTGCTGCCTCTCAGTTAGGAGACCCAGGTTCGCTTCCCGGGTCCTCCCTGCGTGGAGTTTGCATGTTCTACCCGTGTCTGCGTGGGTTTCCTCCGGGCGCTCCGGTTTCCTCCCACAGTCCAAAGACATGCTGGTTAGGTGGATTGGCGATTCTAAATTGGCCCTAGTGTGTGCTTGGTGTGTTTGTGTGTGTCCTGCGGTGGGTTGGCACCCTGCCCTGGATTGGTTCCTGCCTTGTGCCCTGTGTTAGCTGGGATTGGCTCCAGCAGACCCCCGTGACCCTGTATTCAGATTCAGCGGGTTAGAAAATGGATGGATGGATGGATTATTCACCAGCTTTTGTGTGTCTGCTTATATACAATACGATTTATTTTTGCATAGCCCAAAATCACACATGAAGTGCCGCAATGGGCTTTAACAGGCTCTGCCTCTTGACAGCCCCCCAGCCTTGAATCTCTAAGAAGACAAGGAAAAAACTCCCAAAAAATAAACCCTAGTAGGTGTAAACATGACTAAATAAAAATAAATATAAAAAAGATCCTTGAACCTTATAAGCAAAATGGATGGATCAAAAGAAAGGAAAAATCTAAATCGTAAACCAAACACGCAAGTATCCAATCAAATCAATACCAAAGCTGTTCAATTAAACTACTATGGCAGATCTCCAACTGCATAATCAAGTGGCCCTGCCTCCTTGGGCTACACATACAGGAGACAAGACAGTCAATGTAAATGTAAACACACAGCATTACACAATAATTAATAAACACAACGCCAAATAAACTCAACACATAAAGAACAAAACCAAAAAGATATTTGAGGACACAATTGTACCATTACCATATGATCTATATATATATATATATATATATATATATATATATACTGCTTAAAAGAATTAAAGGAATACTTTTTAATCAGAGTATAGCATAAAGTCAATGAAATTTATGGGATATTAATCTGGTCACCTGCTGTGGTGTTAATGAAATTAACAACAGATGCACTAGAGGGGCAACAATGAGATGACCCCCAAAACAGGAATGGTTTAACAGGTGGAGGCCACTGACATTTTTCCCTCTTCATCTTTTCTGACTGTTTCTTCACTAGTTTTGCATTTGGCTACAGTCAGTGTCACTACTGGTAGCATGAGGCGATACCTGGACCCTACAGAGGTTGCACAGGTAGTCCAACTTCTCCAGGATGGCACATCAATACGTGTCATTGCCAGAAGGTTTGCTGTGTCACCCTGCACAGTCTCAAGGGCATGGAGGAGATTCTAGGAGACAAGCAGTTACTCTAGGAGAGCTGGAGAGGGCCATAGAAGGTCCATAACCCATCAGCAGGACCAGTATCTGCTCCTTTGGGCAAGGAGGAACAGGATGAGCACTGCCAGAGCCCTACAAAATGACCTCCAGCAGGCCACTGGTGTGAATGTCTCTGACCAAACAATCAGAAACAGACTTCATGAGGGTTGCCTGAGGGCCCAAATGTCTACTGCGCCCTGTGCTCACTGCACAGCACCGTGGAGCTCAATTGGCATTTGCCATAGAATACCAGAATTGGCAGGTCCGCCACTGGCGTCCTGTGCTTTTCACAGATGAGAGCAGGTTCACCCTGAGTATATGTGAAAGACGTGAAAGGGTCAGGAGAAGCCATGGAGAATATTATGCTGCCTGTAACATCGTTTAGCATGACCAGTTTGGTGGTGGGTCAGTGATGATCTTGGAGGCATATCCATGGAGCGACTCACAGACCTCTACAGGCTAGACAACGGCATCTTGACTGCCATTAGGTATCAGGATGAAATCCTTGGACCCATTGTCAGACCCTACGCTGGTGCAGTAGGTCCTGGTTTCCTCCTAATGCACGACAATGCCCGGCCTCATGTGGCAAGAGTATGCAGGCAGTACCTGGAGGATGAAGGGATTGAAACAATTGAATGGCCTTCACGATCCCCTGACTTAAACACAATAGAACATCTGTGGGACATTATGTTTCGGTCCATTAGGCGCCGCGAGGTTGCTCCTCAGACTGTACAACAGCTCAGGGATGCCCTCATACAGATCTGGAAGGAAATGCCACAAGACACCATCCGTCGTCTCATTAGGAGCATGCCCCGACGTTGTCAAGCATGCATACAAGCTCGTGGGGGCCACACAAGATACTGAAAAGCATTTTGAGTAGCAGAAATTAAGTTTTTGAAAAAATGGACTAGCCTGCCACATCTTCATTTCACTCTGATTTTAGGGTGTCTACACAATTGAGCCCTCTGTAGGCAGAAAACTTTTATTTCCATTAAAAGACTTGGCATCCTTTTGTTCCTAAGACATTGCCCTGTCGTTATTTGTATAGATATCCAACTTCATATTGAGATCTGATGTATCTAATGTGTTTCTTTAAAGTGTTTCTTTAATTTTTGTGAGCAGTGTATATAAAATTTTTTTCGTGTTTGAAACGGAAATTACGTTCAGTGGCGACGAGTCATAAACACAAAGTGGACGCTGGGAGGTGCGGTTTACTAATCACTTATTTTTTTTCCTTTTGCTCAGTGAGCGAAGCCACTGGGTAATCTGCCAGTTTTTGATAAATAGAAGCTGAGCCATTGAGATCTTAATGATTTATTAATACAATGCAATACAATTTATTTGTGTATAGCCTAAAATCACACAAGAAGTGCATCAATGAGTTCTAACAGGCCCGGCCTCTTGACAACACCCCAGCCTTGACTCTCTAAAAAGACAAGGGAAAAACTCCCCAAAAAAAACCCCAGCAGGGAAAAAAAATGGCAGACACCTTGGGAGAGGCAGCTCAAAGAGAGACCCCTATCCAGGTAGGTTGGGCATGCAGTGGGTGTCAAAAAGAAGGGAGTTAACACAATACAATACAGGACACAAGTCATCCTCAATACAGTGTCACACACGTGTGAGTAGGGGGACGTTGTGTGGACCAAGCAAAGGTAATTCTTCATCAGGCTAGTGGGTGGCAGGGTGCACTAAACCTTCTCCTGTTATCTCTACAGACCAGCTGTGGGATAAGCTATCTGGCTCGGTGCTGATGATGCCGGTTTCGGCGGCCAGGAGAACGTCACTTCCGGTGCACAGGCTGACGTCAGAAGGACATCACTTCCAGTTCCCATTCATCACTTCTGGTCTAATCCCTTAAAGCCGCCATCTTTTCCAACCCTCATCAGTTCTGCTTTGGACTCAGTGCTATTTGAACAAACCATTTGCAGCCAGGAATATTATATGGGTGGATTCCCCAAACCTTTTTAAGTGTGTCAAATCTGTTCCTTTTTCACAAACAGTATAAAAATTTAAAATTTTACAAATACAGAGCAGAATTTAACAGTAGATGATAGCAGATAACATGATTTGGATTTGTTCAGAGTCCTGGAGACTTCAGCCATCAAGCTCCTCCCCCTATTGGCCATTCCACAGCTGAGTCAGATGAGCCAATCAGATGAAAGGACCTCTCTACTCGACAATTCCTGCGATCCTCCATCAGAGATGACTCTGTCTTAGTCAGGCTTATATCCCTTCAACGATATCTTTTACAGGAAGCAAAACTTTACACCGGCTGTACAGACTGAAATTAAAGGCTCCTTCATTTTGGGCGCATACACCGTCAGCATGTCACTGCCAGATCTAAACACTAGCTTGGCGAGTTGCTTGCATACTGAACTGACTTTAGCTACAGGTGGAAGTCCCATTTTACTTTATGGTGCCAAGCAGAGTTTAGCCAGCGAAAGTGACATGAAGAAGCTGTCTGTTGCTACGGTCCCGCCTTTGTCCAGTCTGATAGCAGTCACGGGACATCGTATCTTTGATTGCTGGTACAACAAATAGTTCTAAGCAGGCATCAGCCACAGCGCTGCTCTTGTGAAAAAAATGGAGATGAATGCCATCATCTGAGAGAAGGAGAGGCAAGTTGGTTGTATCACATGAACGTCACTGAGAGAATAAAAGTGAATAGTAAAAAAACAAGTGGTAACTTTTACAAGTAGCCAAAATTTACACCAGGTGTTACAGACTCAAATCAGACGTATGTTTTTATTATATTATAGTAATTATAATAATAATAGCAGCTCACTACACAAAACGCAGAGCGCCCGCTCTCGAATCCGGCACCATCGGGTTATGAGGCAGCAGTTCTTACCTATGCACCATTCAAGAATACGTGTAACCTCCCTGTCGACTGACATTTAAGCCCAGGATTTTAACTCATTGACAATAACATGTATATCGAATGCTTATTTTTTCTTTTGTTATATTCTTGAATAAAAGTGCACGTGTTTATTTGATATTTGGACTAAAGTCTTCACGTCATTATTAGTATAACAGGAAAAAGTTTCTGTTTTAGTCATGTGTTCAGTTTTTCTTGCATTTCTCCCATATCCTTTCATCCTACACTTACACAGAGCTTTGTAGACACGGAACACACATAACATGCGTGTATTCCAAATATCGTTATACTGTATTATTTACCCGATACAACTCCAAGAACCTCACATGCAGATAAGGAGCCCAGACTTGAGCTGGGAGATCTTTTTTGTCCGAATTGAGCATCCATCAACGCAGGGGATGAGACAGCAGGCTGCTTACTGCTTGTGCTGATTGACACATTTACAAAACAAAAGACGCTGATGGAAAGGTGCAAAGGGATTTAAGGTGGGCTAGGATTACAATTTTTTTCGTAGGCTTCATGGATTTTAGTGTTAATGAACATTCCTTTGTTTGCTATTTTTTTTACTTTTGATATTGTCACTATGGAACTTGTTTTTTGGCAATCAGTACACTCTTTCACATGGTCTATCGGCTGTGTCTGTCTCCCTTATTGTCCCACTGACTCTCGGTCCCGACACTTCATATCTCCGACTTGCCCGGCTGCTAGAGCCCAAGGTGGGGATACTGGTGTACGACTGTCATCGGAGCCCAGTGAAGAGCTTTAGATTAGATTAGAAGAGATTCAGATTTACATGTCTGGAAGCAGAAATTAGATTGACACGGTTCATTTAGAGAATTCCGCTCTTTCTGATTGGGCTTCATCCTCTGCAGACCCCACTGTAGTGAATGTGCTGCCAAAAATCAGCAACATCAATTCGGGGAAGATGACAGCCTGTGTGACTCTCAAGCTGTGGCGGAGAGGTAATTTGATTTGAGTGCTGACACAAACAGAGAGGGTCAAAAGGGCCAACGAAAAATGAATATAAAATAAATAAATAAGTAAATAAATAAATACATAATTAATTAATTAATACATTAATTAATTAATTAATTAATCAATCTGAGATATTACTTACCGGGAAGGTCAGATAGAAAGATAGGGCAAAGCACAGAGTTCTTCGCTTACACAAGAGTCCCGGCTAGAAGGGAACATGTGGCACAGCCAGGGTTGCTGTGTGCATCCTAAATGGAGGACAGGACACACGCTGGGGGTGTGAAGAGGCCCAGGAGTTGAAATGTAGTCAAAAACCAGAAACCTTAAAGACAAAACTTTTTTGCACCAAAGCCTTAGCGCTTACCAAAAAGAAACCCTTAAGACCGTAAGCCATAAATGTGAGGAGGAAATATGTGTTACGTTTGATAGTGTTTTTATCCAATACACGCATACAGAACAAATCTTTAACACGTTGACTTCCCTGACCATTTATTTTTCACCAGGGCGCTTCAGTAGACGTCTGTGAATATGTGGAAAATAATGAACATGTCAAAAATAAATGTAACAAAAGGTATTAGAAAACAATGGTTTTATTATCAAGAGTAGCTCATTCAAAACTCTGAACAAGAAAATAAATTCAATGAAAAATTGAAGAAACTGTTCATTACATTATTTTTGCCAGCAAATAATAATAATTATAATAATTCTTTAAATTTATACAGCACCTTCCTCACTACTGAAAGCGCTTTAGTGAGTAGGGAGCCACATCAACTACCACTAATATGCAGCACCCACCTGCATAATGTGACGGCAGCCATTTTGTGTCAGAAAGCTCACTACACATTAGCTGGTAGGTGGGGAAATGGTTAGAGAGATAGTTTGCCAATTAGACACAGGGGATGCGTAGGGGGCCATGGTGGGCAATTTAGCCAGTACATCAGGACACCCTACTCTTTACAAAAGATGCCCAGGGATCTTTAATGACCACAGAGATTCAGGACTTTGTTTTTTTTTTATGTCTCATCTGAAGGCCAGTGCCATTTTTACAGCATAGTGTCCTTGTCATTGCATTGGGGTATTAGGATCCATATTCAGACCCCAGGGTAAGCACCCTCTGTTTGTTGCACCAACACCTCTTCCAGCAGCAACCCAAGCTTTTCCTAGATGGTCTCTAATTAAAGTATTGGCCAGGCCTGGACATGCTTAGCTACAGGTGGATGAGATCTTCTGAAGTGCAGGTGGTATGGCTGCTTCTGAATGAGCGTCCTTGAAGCATTTCATCTCACAGAGTGCAGGCTTAGAGGCACATGTGCTCCACAATTAAAACTGAAAATCAAACAATTCATACATGATGAAAGTGCACACTGCAGGCTTTCATTTAAGGGGATTTGCAGACAATTCAGTCTCACTACAATTTCTCTACATAATCCCCCCAACTCAAGGCACCATAATGCAATGGCAGGTCTATTAAAGAACTTTTTGGCATATCCCAACATGCAATGGCTGTTTGAAGTCATCGATTCATAGACATCAGCAGGTACTGAGGATCTTCTCTGGTGCTGCTCTGCCAAGCCTCTCATGCAGCCATCTTGAGCTCCGGATTGTTTTTTGGGATAGATAGATAGATAGATAGATAGATATGAAAGGTACTATATGATAGATAGATAGATAGATAGATAGATAGATAGATATGAAAGGCACTATATAATAAATAGATAGATAGATAGATAGATAGATAGATAGATAGATAGATAGATAGATAGATAGATAGATAGATAGATAGATAGATAGATAGATAGATAGATAGATAGATAGATAGATCGATCGATCGATCGATAGATAGATGCTTTGTACGTCATTTAAACCAAAATCTTGCATTTTTTCAGTAATCCAACAAAAGTGTCACCAGACTATTTATTTCATAAAACATACTGTAATTGTTATTTGTTTGATTTGCCACACATGGCATTCCATAGTGGAAAGGCTTCGTTAAATATGAAATAAGTAAATGGTCAACAGATGTTTTAGTAAAGAAAAAGACAAAGATCAGATGTCGGGCCTGCTTTTTATAGTCAGCCTATAGCGACGAGATCCACAGGGAGCAGAGCTTTGAACATCTCACTTATAGAAAACAAAATGTGCCGGCGCTGACCTCGTCTGCATGAATATCTTTGAAGCTTAACTGAAATTTCTTTCTCTCTGCGACCTTGGCATTTTCTAAAACCTCAAAAATGAAAGGCTCCCATGTAGACAAAGCAGGAAAAGAAAATCACGAAACTCTTTATTGATGGTGAAAGGCATCGAGCTGAAAAGCATATGAGGCAGTTGACTAGGCAACCATGGCAGGAGTGCAGCGCGTCTCTTCGGTTTGGAAGCATAAGAATGAGCATCACCAGGAAAACGCAGAGCCATGACGGCCTTCTCCATGAGGGCCGCTCAGTGGTGGATGAAAGCTGGGTAAGGTTGCATTAGCATTGTGGGTAAGGAAAAGAAAGAATTACACAAATTACACAGATAATATTTACCCTTGAGTTCTTAAAGAGGCTAGTGAGTACAGATACAAACCCTTGACACATAATTTTAGGAAGTCATTGTGCACTGGGGAGATTCCGAAGGACTGGAAAATGGCAAATATCATCCCATTATATGAAAAGGGTGAACGTGCAGATCCAAGCAACTATAGGCCAATAACATGCATCACATGTAAATTAATGGAAGGAATTATTAAGGATAAGATTGAGCAACACCTGGAAAGAACAGGAGTTATTAGGAACAGTCAACATGGGGTCAGAAGTGGGAGGTCGTGTTTTACTAATATGCTGAAATTCTATGAGGAGGCAATAAAAGGATACGATCAAAGTGGAGCAGATGATATTATTTATCTGGAATTTCAGAAAGCATTTGATAAGGTGCCACACGAGAGGGTGGGCATCAAACTAAATAAAGTGGCAGTTCAGGGTGATGTTTTTAGATGGGTGCAGAATTGTCTCAGACACAGGAAGCAGGGGGTGATGGTGTGAAGAACCTCATCAGAATTGGCCGATGTTAAGAGTGGTGACCAGCAGGGGGCAGTGCAGGGTCCTCAGCTATTTTTAACATCTATAAATGATTTAGATAGGAATATTATAAGAGGGCTTCTGTTCTCTTTCTCCAATGTAGAACCCTTGTCCTCATCTGAGTTCACCTCTTTTATAGCAGAGCACAGCAGTGTCAAATCAGGGGGAAGTGCAAACGCGATTGAGAGAAATAAACTAAATAAAAACAAATGCTAACCTTTACAAGTACCGTACATATACACCAGCTGTTACAGACTCAAATGAAATGTATATTTGTATTGCATAATAGTAACAATAAGAGCAGCTCACTACTCAAAACGTTTATTTTGTGACACGACAAGGCTCGAACCCGCGACCTGTTGATGATGAGTCAGCAGTACACTAACTCTTTTTTCTTCGGTTATAGTCTTGAATAAAAGCACACTTGTTCTGTTATACTTGTACCTTTACTTGATATTTGGACTTCAGTCTTCACACATTATACACTTCATATCAAAATGTTGTCGTTAGTACTAAAACATGAAAAAAGTTTGTCTTTTAGATATGCGTTCAACATTTCTATCATGCTACACTTACATAGATCTTTGAAGACACAGAACACACATAAGATGCATGTGTTCCAAATAACGATTGTGATGGACAACCGGGTCCCATGCCCAGCCAGGATGCCCCTACTGTATCTGTTCCGGGGTACCAATCATGGGCAGCTCAATACCTCCCCCAGGACGCTTGGCGGCAGCCTCCCTGGCAGACGGTAACCCCCAACTGGTCGCATGGCTCCATGGGAGATGGAGTCTTCCATAGCCTGGCTGGGAGCTCGGATGGCCACTAGGGGGGGTTCCATGGATCAACAGCCTGGCTGGACAAGTCTTCAGCTCCACCTGGAAGTGCAATTAGGACCAGGTGGTCAAGCACCTGGAAAGCTTCCGGGTGGGCTATAAAAAGGGCCAGCCACCACCACTCGAGGGCCAGAGTCGGGAGGAGGAGGACAAAGCTTGAGGAGGAGTGGTGGTAAAGGACAAAGAGAGTGTTTTTGTGTTGAAATTGTGCTTTGGGACTGTGTTGGGCTGTGTGGCAAGGGGAAGACGCGTCCCACGGCTGAAGAATTAATAAAACTTTATTATTATTTTGTACGTTCCTCTGTGTCAGTCTGTTCTGGGTCGGGAGCTTATAGAGCGCTTTATTACACGATATATTATTTACCTTCTAGAGCTATAGGTACTACCTCACTCCCTGATTAACAAGGCTTAAGCTGGGAGAGCGATTTTTGCCATTTCTGTGGGAGGATGGGATAACAGGCTGCTTGCTGTTTGTACTTATTGACACATTTACAACACAAAAGATGCTGACAGAGAGGTGCAAATGGATTTAAGGTGTGCCGGGTTTACGAGTTTTTTCGTAGGCTTTGGTAATTCTAGTGTTAATAAAAGCTTTAGCATTGTGCTTGCTGACTCAAGGCCTCTCGCCTGCTTCCAGCTCCAGCAGCTTAGCTCTTATCGGTAAAGTTGCATGTTGCGCTCACCAGGACAGCTGCCTGTGATTTTAGTCTTACGGGTTGTTGGTGCAACAAGCAAGTACTAATTGAACAGTTCAGGTTTTTTATATGTGGGTAATCCTGGTTCCAACTTAATGATGAAAACCTCCAATTTGTATTAGCTCAAGATTGGGAATGTGAGGAATGTAAAACATGATCAGATGATGGTCAGGTGGCAAGTTTGATTGTTGTGAAAATATTGATGATTATTAGGAGAAAGAAGTTTACAAGGCGAGGTCTTTGTTATGAAAACAGGTACAGAACAATGTCATTATTGCAAAGATAACGTGAAGTGAATGAAGAAAATTATGTATGAAATGGGGATGTTTTTGTGATTAGAATTGAAATAAAAATGAATCGCGCCCAATTCACTGGGCTCACTTCATGAACTGAGACAGCTTTATGTGCTCTACAGTTGTTTCCTATGCTATGTAATAAAGTCTTAAATTCTAACTGCCTTTTGAAGACTCTGCTCATTTTTTCTGAAGATTTCTTCACAGCAAAACACAACAGGGTGGGCTTTAATTTTATCTTTTATTTATTTTTTGATTACACTGTAGATTGCCTGATGGATAGAGAGACTTTGAATTTTCCATGTTTTCAATTTTCCATCTAATTTTGCCTCCATCTCTCTTCCTTTCTCTCTCTCCTGATCGCTAAACCATGAACTACAAGATGCCCACGGGTTCTGCTGAGCTGCTGAGGCCGAGGGCCAGGGGCATCATCCACATTTAAACTGAAGTCATTGAAAATCATTTTTTTTATTTCATCAAACAACACTCATTACGCTCAAAATGACAAAGCATAATAACAGCATTTTAGGATTTTTTGTTAATTTGGCTCGACCAGGGATGTATTGAAATGGGACAGTGAGGAGGACCCTGCCCGGCTCCCCTCTCCTGACGTCAGGCTTCCCTCTCCCCAGGACCTGCTGCATGTCTCTCATAGTCTCGCAAATAAATCGATACCGCAAGCGAACTATGATTCTTAATGCAATGAGAGAAGTCACAAAATCAACCAGAATGTTCAAGCAAATTATAGAAAGAAACTCGATCTAAAGCCTTTAAGTAGTTTTCTCATGAGAAGTGGACAGACATGCAGATATTGAATTTTATATAGAAATAAAGAGAAATGAAATGTCCCATTTTTAACAAGTGTTGAGGCCCTTTGCTTTGGCTTGGGTACATCTCACTCTGTTGATCTTTGTTGAGATGTTTCCACACCTTGTTTGCAGCCCATCTGAGGTCAATTCAATTGACCAGACTGACTGACTGCAGGAATCTGTGGTATCCGGGGTGAACTTCTCCAGGCTGGTAGTAAGGCTGTCCTCCAACATCCAGGCCTTTAATGACATCTTGGGCATGGCCATCAGCTGTGTGTCTGTTTGTGGAGAGAGTGTCGACCTCGTCGAGAGGATTACTTACCATTCATTTCTCTGGTGACTCTTCCTATGAAGTCAGTTGGTGGATTGGGAGAGCATGGGGAGTCATGAGGTCGCTGGAAAGGGGTGTGTGGCGCTCATGATATCTGCAAAAGGACGAAGGTCCAAGTATGTAGAGTCCTGGTGCTTCCTGTATTGCTATATGGTTGTGAGGCATGGACGATATCCAGTGAGCTCAGATGAAGACTGTACTCCTTTGGTACTGTGTCTCTTCAGAGAATTCTTGGGTACCGCTGGTTTGATTTTGTGTTGCTCATGGAGTCCCAAATGAGACACATTACCTGCATTGTGAGGGAGCGTCAGTTACGGGCATGTGGCGTGTTTCCCCGAGGATGATCCAGCTCGTAAGATCTTTTATTGTTGGGGACCCGAGTGGCTGGACCAGGCCAAGGGGTTACCCACGTAACACCTGGCTGTGGCAGATAGAGGAGGGTAGGACTGGACTGCATGTCTGCCTGGGGGGTTGCCAACCGGGATCCAGAGCTGTATCGTCGTGTGGTGGGTGACACAACACTCTGTATTGGTGCATGCTCCTCAACTTGACTTGACTTGACTTGGACTGACTAGGAAAGGCAAACAACTGTCACAGGTGAGCTTAAAACCAAGCCATGAGGTTGACAGCAATGTCTGCAGAGGAAGGCTTGAGACAGGATAATGCTGAGGCACAGATCTGGGGAAGGCGACAAACAAAATGGCTACAGCATTGTGGCGCAGTGGTTAAGGCTTTGGACTTCAAACTATGAGGTTGTGAGTTCAAATCCCACCACTGACAATGTGGGACCCTGAGCTCCAGTAGGAAACATAAAACAAAAGAAATGTAATCAATTGTACCTCAGATGTTGTTATTCACTTCAGATAAATGCAATGGCCAAATAAATGAATAGGGGAGAACGGCCTTGGTAAGAGGGGTGATCAAGAATCTGATTGTCACTCTCTGGCTGAGCCTGTGAGGCTCCTCATAAGGACAACAACCTCCATCACTACAGTTCACTAATCTGGGATTTACACTTCAGTTGCCAGACAGCAGCCATACCACCTGCACTTCTGGACAGGTCATCCACCTGTTTGGGCCCGGCCAGTACTTGGATGGGTTGCTGCCGGAAGCCAGCAGGGGGAGCTTACCCTGTGGTCTGTGTGTAAATCCCAATGCCTCAGTGCAGTGATGGGGACACTCTGCTGTAAAAATGATGCCATCCTTTGGTTGACATATAAAAAGTCCTGACTCTCTCTACAATCATTAAAGATCCCTGGGCATCCTTTGTAAAGAGTAGGGTGTGCCCTGATGTCCTGGCTAAATTGCCCACCTAGTCATTCTGGCACCCTTAGTCATATCCTGTCTCTAACTGGTTAGCTGTCTTTCTTAGCACTTCACCAGCTAACAGCTAATGTGTGATGAGGGTACTGCCACAAAATGGCTGCCATCGCATCATAATCCGGTGGATTCTGCACATTATAGTGGCTCCCCACTCTTCATGTAAAGTGCTTTGTTCGAATGGACGACACACATGGGCTGGCATCCTGGTGAGGATTAAACAGGGATCCTTACCCGGCTTGGATGCCAGTACAATGGAAGGACCTGGGGAGATGAACACTAGTGAACATTTTGTCCAACAGTTTGTTAGATGGCAGCATCCCTGGGTTAGAAATTACACATGGACACTCACATGACGTTCTGGAACATGTAATCCCCGGGGGTAGCGATGGAGGGGTTTAGCCACGGGACCCTGATTAGATACACAATCCCTACTTTTCCACCTGGGACAAAACTCACCTGGGAGGTGTGGAGGAGAAAAGAGAGAGAAAGAAATAAGAATGGTGTTGTGGTGTTGAAAATGTCTTTTCAAAAGGCATTTGTAAACATGATCATTTTTATTATACCAGGACTTGTGACCTATAGAGGGCTCTGCTCCATCTTTGTGTCGGAACTCCACTCAGGTCTGTCATTTCAGATGCACCTTGAGGTACTTCAGTGTCTCCACCACCTCCACATCTTCATCATCAAAGAGAACTGGGGGCAGAGTGGGCTTGATTGACCCTCCTGGAGTCCCTAATTATCTCCTATGTATTCAGTTTGCACCGTTCACTATTCCTTTGTTTTTTCATTCTCCTACCCACCACGGATGCACTCATTTATGGCTGTGTAAGGGGGTCCTGTAACTAAAAGCTCGACCTCCCACTGTTATTTTATTAATCCTTGGAATCCTAAGCATTCCGGCATCTTGAGATCTTAATATGCACTCTGGTTTGTAAGTCATGATAAATTCAGAGAAGTAAGCTGGATCTCAGCCATTAAAGGCTTTATATATTAAAAGGAGGATTTTGAAATCTGCCCTAAACTTAACCGGGAGTTGGTGTAAGGATTGAAGAACTGGAGTTATGTGTTCGTATTTTCTAGTTCTTGTAATAATTCTTGCAGCAGCATTTTGGATTAACTGGAGGCTGAATAAAGAACAGTTTGAACACCCAGTGAACAACGCATTGCAGTAGTCAATCCTACTAGAAATAAATGAATGAATTAATTTCCCAGAATCCTGGTTATTTAGGAAACAACTTAATTTCCAACATTTTTAAGATGGAAGAAACACGATTTGGACAACTTTGTAATGTGTGCTTTAAATGACATGCTACAGTCAAAGATAACTCCGAGATTGCAGGCTGATTCAGTAAAATTAATGGTGGTTCCAACCGAGTTAAATGATGACAAGAAGTTCGGCATCTAAAATGTTCCAACATTTAAGATGTTTGGCTTGACTATCTTGGGGACTGGGGACCACAGCAAGATGTTTTCCAAACAGCAGGAGCCCTTTGTAGGATAAGACGGAGGTTGAAGATACGCTGAATAGCTGAACACAGTCCGCTAGCATTCCTTAAAATGATCAGGGGTGCAGCTGAAGCCATCGGCAGGACACCAAATCCCTTACCGGTTTAACAACCATGTAGTTCAGCAGTTAAGTGAAATCTCTTACAGTCGGATAGACTTTAGTTCCTTTTGAGAAAAAAAAATCAATCCGTTTCAAACAAGAAAAGAATTCTTTTAATATAACATTAACACAATATCACTTTAACCTTATTAAAGAGCCATTATCGTGTTCAGAGGAGAGCCAACGGCTATCTAATTTCACAGCTTTTTAATTTCCAGGCATTACGAATATTAACTCGAAGGTTTTCTTTTCGTTGTAATAAGTGACCTCTGACCGCAATAAGCAGCTGAGGTCCTCGTTGCCAGTCTTCATTTCACTTTGAATAAATGAGATGGAAAAAAAAAAAAAAAGATCGCCTGTCTTATGCTTGGTTTTTATTTTATTTTATCCTTGACCCTTCCTGATATGAAAGCAAAGATTAGCAAAATGACCCTCATTATAAGGCCCTGTATTCTGTGCGTAATCGGCGTTAGCTCATAACAAATTAAAAATATGAGAATTTGAAAGAGTCAAACTGATTAGTGGGATGAGAGAAGTCCATGGTGGAGTGAACTTTAAATAAATGAGAGCGCGTTCAGGCTCGGAGGGGGTGTTGGGATGGGCGGTAGTGTGGCGGAGCAGCTCCGTAAGTCGATGGGACGATTGGCTGATCATGTCAACCTGTGCGGTTTTGGTTGATTGTCTCATTAGCACTCTGGGGGGCTGTAATCAATGCCAACACACCTACACTATTGGTCAAAAGTTTTAGAACACCCCAGTTTTTCTTCAATTTAAATCAGTTGAAATACAATGAATGACCTAAAATGGTGAAAAGGTAAGCAGTAAACTGCCAGAGGTTTACTTTTAAAGTTTAAGCTAGCAAAAATCTGACAAAAAAAGGAAATTTCAGTGTAGCTGAATTTGATGAAGGTTTCCAAATGGTTCCAAATAGTTCAAATCCAGCTAGCAGATAGACATTACGATACTAGTATAACCCACCGAACCAAAAAAAGCACATTTACCGAAGCCTCTCCTCTAGCAGTTTGGAGCTGCATGGTATTGAAAGCATCAGTGAAGATCCTCACTCTGCTGCCTTGTTCCTCCAGATGAGAGTCGGCTCGGTCCAGCAGATGGATGACAGCGCCTCCATGTGGTAGAAGGCTACCTGTACAGGAACCAGTGCAAGGGTCACAAATAGACCAATATTAGCTTATCATGATGTGTGAGGTCACAGCCATGGGTTGGTAGTCATTTAAGACTTTCGGCTCGACTATCTTGAGAACTGGGGACCACAACAAGATGTTTTCCAAACAGCAGGAAACCTTTGTAAGATCAGATGGAGATATGCAGAGGTTTACATTTCAAGTTTAGGTTAGCAAAAACCTGAAAAAAAGGAAATTTCAGTGAAGCTGCATTTGATGAAGGTTTCCAAATGGTTCCAAAGAGTTCTAATGCAGCTACCAGATAGACATTACTTAGTGGAATAACTAATAGGTGGCATTAAAAGAAAGAAATGCAAAATCCCAATCCATCAACTATAAGAAACTTACACAAAAATTTGGAGCAGTGAGTGTCTAAGTGTCAATACTCTCCACTGGAGGTTATTGATAATTTCTCGCTTCTATCACTCATCTCTCCGAACGAAGTCAGTGAGAATTTAGAGGAAATTACAGCTAAGTCAGCAACCGATCCAGATGGGATCAAAAAAGAGGACATTACCATACTAGTATAACCCACCGAACCAAAAAAAAACATATTGACCGGAGCCGCTCCTCAATTAGTTTGGAGCGTTGAAGGCACCAGTGAAGATCCTCACCCTGCTGCCTTGTTTCTCCTAATGAGAGTCAGCTTGGTGGATGACAGCACCCCCATGTGGTGGGAGGCTAGCTGTACAGGGACCAGTGAGAGTTCACAAATAGACCATCCGTCCATCCATCCATTATCCAACCTGCTATATCCTAACTATAGGGTCGCCGTGGTCTGCTGGAGCCAATCCCAGCCAACACAGGGTGCAAGGCAGGGAACAAACCCTGGGCAGGGTGCCAGCCCACCGCAGGGCGCACACACTAGGGACAATTTAGGATCACCAATGCACCTAACCTGCATGTCTTTGGACTGTGGGAGGAAACCGGAGTGCCCGGAGGAAACCCACGCAGACACGAGGAGAACATGCAAGATCAGACGGAGACTGAGGATAGACAGAGGTTTACATTTCAAGTTTAGATTATTAAAAACCTGAAAAAGAATGGAAATCTCAGTGAAGCTGCGTTTGATGAAGGTTTCTAAATGGTTCAAAATAGTTCTAATGCAGCTACCAGACAGACATTACCATACTAATATAACCCACCAAACCAAAAAAACCCCACATTGATCGGAGCCTCTCCTCTAGCAGTTTGGGGCTGCATGGTGTTGAAAGCACCAGTGAAGATCCTCACGCTGCTGCCTTGTTTCTCGAGGTGAAAGTCGGCTCAGTTCAGCAGATGGATGACAGCACACCCATGTGGTGGGAGGCCAACTGTACAGGAGCCAGTGCTGTTCTGACCAGGGGTCACAAGTAGACCAATATTAGCTTATCATGAAGTGCGAGGTCAGAGTAATGGGTTGGTAGTTATTTAAGACTTTCGGCTGGACTATCTTGAGAACTGGGGACCACAACACAATGTTTTCCAAACAGCAGGAACCCTTTGTAGGATCAGATGGAGATTGAAGATACGCAGAGGTTTACCCCAGTTTTTTCTTAAAATTTAATCAGTTGAAATAAAATGAATGACCTAAAATGGGGAAAAGGTAAGCAGTAAACTACCAGAGGTTTACATTTAAAGTTTAGATTAGCAAAAACCTGAAAATGAAAGGGAATTTCAGTGTAGCTGCATTTGATGAAGATTTCCATCCATCCATCCATTATCCAACCCGCTATATCCTAACACAGGGTCACAGGTGTCTGCTGGAGCCAATCTCAGCCAACATAGGGCACAAGGCAGGAAACAAACCCCGGGCAGGGTGCCAGCCCACCACAGTGAAGGTTTCCAAATGGTTCAAAATAGTTCTAAAGCAGCGCCCAGATAGACACTCCGATAGTAGTATAAGTAACTCACTGCACCAAGTGTTGCTGTATTTTAAAGATTTTAGTGAAATTCAAAGCAAACAGTTCACACAAAAACTAGAGAAAAAGGTTGAGAATACATGCAAAAAGTAAAGGGGAAAAGGGAAACTCATAATACTCTGCTTAAATATATACAGTGTCACACATGTGCGATTAGGAGGCAGTCAAAGAGCCTAAAGGTGAGTGAAATATCGCGTTATCACGTAGTACTTACCTAAACCTCTTTTCATCAACAGAAAACCTGAAGAAAAATAATTCCCTCAACTTCTGGGTTCCAAAATGGCCACGATAATGTCACTTCCAGCCAACCATGATGATGTCACTTCCGGCTCCATCAAATCACCTCACTTCCGTCTCATCATGATGACGTTGGTTCTGGTTCCTGCTGCAACGTCACTTCCTGCCAACCATTTCCTGTCCCATAATCCTTTTTGTTATAAATCCGCCATTTTCCTTCAGTAAAATGTTCATTGTTTGAATGAAGACTTTGAATCACTTTATTTCTTTATTGTCTGGATGACAATATACGGGGACGGTCCCCAAAACTTTGTTTTTGTGAAGTATTATTTTGGCAAGAATAATCACCACAACAGTAAGTTACATCTCTTAACGGTCAGAAAACCATATGCCCTTAATGTCTATCTGTCGGATTGTCCTCAAGCTGTCCATTTTCATTCACAGGGCTGTTCTCCTGTCACACAGAGTTAAGATTAGGAACAATTAGGAACAGTCCATTCTCTATAACTAACAGGGGGGTAAACTGAATCTTCCATTATAGATAGATAGATACTTTATTAATCCCAAGGGGAAATTCACCTAATCCAGCAGCAGTATACTGATACAAAGAAACAATATTAAATTATATAGTAATAAAAATAAAAAAATGAAAAATACAAAAATAAAATTAATGTTAGCATTTATTTCACCGGGTGGAATTGAAGAGTCACATAGTGTGGGGGAGGAATGATCTCCTCAGTCTTATCTATGTTAAGCTAAATTATTTTCCATTTCAAGCTAAGCAGACTAAGGAAATTGTACCAATAGTATTTAGCTCTTACATTTAGAAAATTCCAAATGGGCCTTCATCAGGGAACAACTACAGTAATAGGTTACAACCTACAGAGTTTCTGCAGCCATCCATCCATCCATCCTCTTCCGCTTATCCGAGGTCGGGTCGCGGGGGCAGCAGCTTAAGCAGAGAGGCCCAGACTTCCCTCTCCCCGGCCACTTCTTCCAGCTCTTCCGGGAGAATCCCATGCTCCCAGGCCAGCCGAGAGACATAGTCCCTCCAGCGTGTCCTGGGTCTTCCCCGGGGCCTCCTCCCGGTTGGACGTGGCCGGAACACCTCACCAGGGAGGCGTCCAGGAGGCATCCTGATCAGATGCCTGAGCCACCTCATCTGACTCCTCTCGATGCGGAGGAGCAGCGGCTCTACTCTGAGCCCCTCCCGGATGACTGAGCTTCTCACCCTATCTTTAAGGGAAAGCCCAGACACCCTGCGGAGGAAACTCATTTCAGCCGCTTGTATTCGCGATCTCGTTCTTTCGGTCACTACCCATAGCTCATGACCATAGGTGAGGGTAGGAGCGTAGATCGACTGGTAAATTGAGAGCTTTGCCTTACGGCTCAGCTCCTTTTTCACCACGACAGACCGATGCAGAGCCCGCATCACTGCGGATGCCGCACCGATCCGCCTGTCGATCTCACGCTCCATTCTTCCCTCACTCGTGAACAAGACCCCGAGATACTTGAACTCCTCCACTTGGGGCAGGATCTCTCTCCCAACCCTGAGAGGGCACTCCACCCTTTTCTGGCTGGATTTTCTGCAGCAATTCAAGTAAATGAAGCCTTTCAGGCTAACGCAAACAATTTGCACAGGTGTCCCAACTTCTGTTGATTACCCTCTGTGTGTCTTAAAGCAGACTGTGTTACTACACCGTCTGAAGTACAACATGAACAATAGTCCAGTGATAATGGCAAGAAAACGGGCATGGAAGAGACAGTAGACTGCTTTGAACCCCAAAATATTTTCATTACAGTGAGACTTTCTGGGTTTTGACCTGTGAAATTATGTTTATTGGATGCAGCTAATTTTATGTTTTTTGTGTAAACATGACTAAACAAATTTTAAAAATCCTTATAAACAAAATGTAAGGGTGGAAAGATGCTGAAAGTCCAAACAAATAAACTCAAAAACCAATGATGCAGAAATCCCATCAAGTCAATGCCAAAGTTGCCCATTTATAATGCAAGGGCAACTCCCCAGCTGCATTTTCAAGTGGCACCACCTCCTTGGGATAGACAATGTTAATTTAACCTCAATAATGTTAGACGTGAGGATTACTCAGGCTGAAAAGTAAGTGGCAAAATCGGTGGTCCAGAGTGTTACCTGTGCAACTGTATAGGCGCATGTTCTCCTCTCACCTGCAGGCATGCTTAGTAAAGTCTTGTTAAAAATGTTTTTCAGCACCCCAAGTGTTTCATGCTCTTGACAGTGACATGAGCAGTGATGTTGAGGAGCCTCTCATCAGCAGTGATGACGATGTGAATCTGTCTTCAGGCAGTAAAAGTGAAACTGAAAGCGATTCTGATGAATCCAAAAGTGACACCCGCATTGGGGTCTCTACTGACCCTACTTCAGATAAACCAGCACCACCTCGTTTTGAATAATCGTGAGTGTTGACAGTTATACTTTTTACACTTCTGACTGCGTACTGTTAGTGTTTGGCATGTTTAACTATAAAAATGTTTTTTTTGAGAAGAAATGCAACACTAAAGAGGTAAATATACAGCATGCATTACACAATAAATAATAAACACAACTTCAAATCAATTAAACACATAAAGAACAAAAGCAAAATGATAATTAATAACCCAATATGAAAAAACAATTATTAATAACAACAAAGGGTGGCACGGTGGCGCAGTGGGTAGCGCTGCTGCCTTGCAGTAAGGAGACCCGGGTTCGCTTCCCAGGTCCTTGGAGTTTGCATGTTCTCCCCATGTCTCCGTGGGTTTCCTCCCACAGTCCAAAGACATGCAGGTTAGGTGGATCGGCGATTCTAAATTGTCCCTAGCGTGTGCTTGGTGTGCAAGTGTGTGTCTGTGTGCGGTGGTCTGGCACCCTACCCGGGGTTTGTTTCCTGCCTTGCGCCCTGTGTTGGCTGGGATTGGCTCCAGCACACCCCCGTGACCCTGTGTTTGGACATAGCGGGTCGGATAATGGATGGATGGATAACAACAAAGAAAACTAAATAAACAAACTTGAGCCTGATTGTGCCATAGACGCTTTTTATTTTTAACATAAATCCAATTCTTGGCATAAAGAGGAGGCCTCTACAAAGCTAAGGTACTAAAAGCCGCCACATGGTTGTATTGAGTGTTAATCTGACTGATGTTGGTCACAATTGGGAGCCGATTTACAGTAGCGCAGGAAGATGATAGGGAAGAGCAGGAGTCAAATATTTCTTTTGTTATGATTGTGGTGCTCCTCAAAGCACAAGACAGGCTTCACCTTAAAAACTAGGCTTTCCGGCCTGCACATCGAAAACATAAAGAAAATAAAAGTACAACATAATTCTATAAAGTACCTTCACATAACCTCCTTCTGAGTTTTCAGTCCATAAATTTAGGTGTGCCTTCACCACCAGATTAGGATACAGTTGCATGGCAATATGCCAACACGGAACCCTTGTATTGGTCATCTGTTATGGAGTGATGTATTTTTAGTGTTATTTTTATTATTATTCATATTTTAATGTTAGTTCACTTATTATTGGTTTATCGGGTCTCTTTAAATGTGCTTATGTACCCGATTCCTTGTGGACGGGGCAACCCTGACATCACCACTCCTGTGCCCTCCCTCTGGTTATTTAAAGTGGCTGAGAAGGTTCGGGAGTTGGGAATCATTCTTTTTTTGGACTTTCTGCTTACTGTGTTGACTGTTATTGATTTTTGATCATGTTTCAATGATTCTGATTTTTGGATATCACATTGAGGCTTGTTTACTGTGGATTACCTTTTAGACAAATCCATTGTTTTTGTTTTTTATTTTTTTCACCGCTCATTATTTTGGCCTTATCTTCTAGTTTTTGATAATAACTTCTTATTGATTAAGATTGTTTGTTATCCCCTTTTTATGTACTTAATAAATAAATAAATAGAAAGGAAAAACGCTATAATAAAAGGTAAAACCCCAGGCAAAAATCATCATAATAATTAGACAGTAAATGGTCAAATGATGAGGCCTACAATGGCTTAAGTTTTCAATGATTCAGCTTCTCTTTATCAAAAACGATAGCAAGGTGTGCCAACCAAAATCAAAGAAAACGAGAAATCAATAAGATAACAAGAAACAGATCATCGGCCCATCGGCGTCGAGAGACGCCCTCGCAACAGAGCACATGTAAGCGTAACCTTCATCGGGTCAATAATGCACTCGGGGCTACACTTTGGCTTCTTAGGAGGCTCTCATCCAATCTCAAATTCCTTCTTCTAATTTTCTATTTCTTTTTTACCCTTTTCCCCCCCCCCAATACGCAAGAGAATGAACAGTAGAAAGCAAGATAATAAAGTACACAAAATTTGATGAATAAACCTTTGCAAACAATGTATAGAGGTATAAGAGGTAAAGAAATATTGTACAATGTTTGCTAATAACTTATTACTGAAAGTTAAAAATACTAATTTCAATTTTTCTTGTGTAAACATGACTAAATAAAAATAAATATAAAAAAAAAAGATCCTTGAACCTTATAAGCAATATGCATGGGTCAAAAAAAAGGAAAAATCTAAACCAAACACGCAAGTATCCAATCAAGTCAATACCAAAGCTGTTCAATTAAACTACTAGTGCAGATCCCTGCATAATCAAGTGGCCCTGCCTCCTTGGGCTCAACATACAAGAGACAGGACAGTCAATGTAAACTTCCATCCATCCTCTTCCGCTTATCCGAGGTCGGGTCGCGGGGGCAGCAGCTTAAGCAGAGAGGCCCAGACCTCCCTCTCCCCGGCCACTTCTTCCAGCTCTTCCGGGACAACCCCAAGGCGTTCCCAGGCCAGCCGGGAGACATAGTCCCTCCACAAAGTCGATCATCGACCTGAGGCCTATGGTGTCCTGGTGCCAAGTGCACATATGAACACCCTTATGCTTGAACATGGTGTTCATTATGGACAATCCATGACGAGCACAGAAGTCCAATAACAAAACACCGCTCGGCTTCAGATCGGGGGGGCCATTCCTCCCAATCACGCCCTTCCAGGTCTCACTGTCATTGCCCACGTGAGCATTGAAGTCTCCCAGCAAAACAAGGGAATCCCCAGAAGGTATGCCCTCTAGCAACCCTTCCAGAGACTCCAAAAAGGGTGGATACTCCAAACTGCTGTTCGGCGCATATGCACAAACAACAGTCAGGACCCTTCCCCCCACCCGAAGGCGGAGGGAGGCCACCCTCTTGTCCACCGGGGTAAACCCTAATGCACAGGCTCCGAGTCAGGGGGCAATAAGTATGCCCACACCTGCTCAGCGCCTCTCACCGGGGGCAACTCCAGAGTGGTAGAGAGTCCAGCCCCTCTCAAGGAGATTGGTTCCAGAGTCCAAGCTGTGCGTCGAGGTGAGTCCGACTATATCTAGCCGGAACCTCTCGACCTCGCGCACTAGCTCAGGCTCCTTCCCCTTCAGAGAGGTGACATTCCACGTCCCATGAGCCAGTCTCTGTAGCCGAGGATCAGACCGCCAAGGTCCCCGCCTCTGGCCACCACCCAACTCACACTGCACCCAACCTCCTTGGCCTCTCCCATAGGTGGTGAGCCCATGGGGAGGAGGACCCACGTTACCTCTTCGGGCTGTGCCCGGCCGAGCCCCATGGGTGCAGGCCCGGCCACCAGGCACTCGCCCAATGTAAACTTAACATACAGTATCACACAATAATTAATAAACACAACTCCAAATAAACTCAACACATAAAGAACAAAACCAAAAAGATATTTGATGACACAATTGTAACATTACCTTATCATTTTTGATAAATAGAAGCTGCGCCATTGTGATCTTAATGATTTATTACTGCAATATATTACAATTTATTTTTGTATAGGCCAAAATCACACAAGAAGTACAGCAATGGGCTTTAACAGGCCCTGCCTCTTGACAGCTCCCCAGCCTTGACTCTCTAAGAAGACGAGGAAAAACTCCCAAACATTTTTTGGGAAAAAAAATGGAAGACACCTTGGGAAAGGTAGTGGGTGTCAAAAATAAGGGGGTCAATACAATACAATGCACAGAACAGAATACAAGTAATTCTCAATACAGTATAAAAATAAAAGTATTACAAGTATGCAGTAGAATTTAACAGTAGTTGATATCACATAATAGGATTTGGATTTGTTCAGAGTCCAGGAGACCTCAGCAATCAAGCTGCCTATTGGCCATTTGACAGCTTAGGCAGCACTGGGCCAGCCAATCCGATGAAAGGACCCCTCTACCTGATAATTCCTGCGATCCTCCATCAGAAATTACTTTACCATAGGTGGGCAAAACAACTTGGCAGATGGGCAGTGGCACCAAGTGCCACATTTGAGTACCGAAAAGAGAAACAGAATAGCTGAGGGTTAGCAACAAATTCTAACTATAGTGTTAGTTATGTTTTAGTGTTAATGACTAACAACAGAGATGCAGTTTGGAAAGTTAATCAGCAGCTCTAGTCAGGGTGAGCTAAACTGAAGTAGTGAGTCTTCAGCCAGGATTTGAAAGCTGAGACCGAAGGGGCATCTCTTATAGTAGTAGGCTGACCATTCCATACTTTAGGGAATTTGTTATTAATTAAAGTTATTATAAGATACTAATTCATCAAATCAAATTGAATGACATGTATATCTATTGATACTTGTGTACTTGGATGGAAGATCAACAAAGAAAAACTTGAGTTGCTGCTGGAAGAGGTGTTGGTGAGGCCACCAGGGGGCGCTTACACTGAGTCGTGAATATGGCATCGTCCTTCAAATGAGGCGTAAAACTGACTGAGGTCCTCTGTGGTCATTAAAGATCCCTGGGCATCCTTCTTAAAGAGCAGGGTGTATCCTGATGTCCTGGCTAAATTGGCCACCTCAGCCTAGCCATTCTGGTCGCCTAATCATCCCCCTAATTAGCTAACTATCTCTCTCACCCCTTCACCACATAACAACTCAAGTGTGGTGAGCATACTGGTACAAAAATGGCTGCCATCACACCAACCATGTGGGTACTACATATGAGTGATGGTTGAAGTAGCTTCCCACTCACTGTTTAAAGTGCTTTGAGTACTGAGAAAAACAAAATAAATGTAATGGATTATTATTAGTAATAGTTGGACAGGTTTCCCAAGTGGGGTGGGTGGACCTTTACTTGCCCAGAAGGACAAGGGGACACCTCCTATCAAGGCTAATGCACTTAAACAGTTTAGTCCCTTGGTTGGATCGTCAGTGTGTGTACAAGCAGTGCACCCTGGTGATTGTAGTCCCATTGGGCAGCACTCTGGGTTGCTTGGGTCCTACCAGAGGTAAATACCAAGCGTAGATATCTCTACTTTGGGGGCTTCTGACCTGACCGATGTAATGTTGTGGCCACTAGAAATAATCACAGGTCTTAGAATAAAGGGAGCTGTCTCACCTCACTTGGGACAAGGTGGGCAAAATTCAACTGGGGAGAATAGGAGGGAGAAATGATCAACAACTGCACATTGTGTATCCTGGATGAGAGACCATCAATTGAAAGGTATTTGTTGTCAATATTAAATATATATATATATATATATATATATATATATATATATATATATATATATATATATACTATATATATATATATATATATATATATATATATATATATATATTATTTGCACCCAGACTGGAGTAGATGTGTCTGGTTGCTGTAGGGGGTGGTGATGCACACCAGTGGCCACACCTTTTAATGATTTTCTCATACAAAATGTGATTATAATGCATTACCAAAATGTAAGGTCATAACCTTTCATATATTTTCAAAGTGAAAACTGAACACATTGTACATTAAATTGTTTTACAATATCATTTTTAGCCATTCATTTAGCTTGTAGCAGTTGTGAAGATGCTCAGATTCTCACGACTTTTAAACAGTGATTTGTTTATTTTGTTTGGGAACCCCAGGAACGCATCCAGCCTTGATCTGGCTTGCACACTCACACACAGAGTCACATACAGAGGCTCAAATAAATTGATAATAAAGTAATACTGTACATTAAAAAAAATTAAAGAGCAAAAAAAAAAAAACAAAAAACAACTACACAAGCAACACATATGCAAAATCCCCAGTTTTCCAATGGTGATAATTATTCAGCTAAACAAATAATACTCGATAAAGCACACTGAGCAGAAAATGATTAACAACAAACACCATAAAGTCTTCAAACAGTCCAGCGCCAAAGATGTGACGGTGATAAAAATCAATTGAGATGCCAAGTGAACTTTTTCCTGAATGTTATGAAAGTTTTGTCCTACCGTGTTCCAGTTATCGTTTGCCGATCTTGGGGGTATTTTTCGTACGTCGGTTAAATCATCCGAGATCAGATGCCTCATCTTGGATGCCGGTGAAACTCATTCGGGATAAGTCGATTTTACAAACGCAGCGGTGTAGTAGATTAGTTTAGCTGGGTCTAATCATGCGCGCTGATTGAAAAGCCCATATATATTGAGTCTAGAAAACATGATCAGCAAGTCTTTGATAGGCTGCAACAAAATGACGAAAGAACGAGCGCATTTTTTTGTGTGTGTGTTAGTTAGTTACTCGAAGGATTTCAAGATTTAATATGCACAAGGGGTAACACTGCAAAAGCATCCCAAACCAGAAAAGACGGCTGGCAAAAAGTGGCCGACAAATTAAATGCTAAGTAGTGTGCATTGTACTTACTGAATGCAGCGTTTCAATTCCTATGCGTCAGATTAATTATTATTGAATATGTCATAATTCCAGATCAAACGTGAGCACAAGGAGAACATGGGAACAGGTTAAAGTGAAGTACAAAAATATACTTCAAACTGGTAAATATTGGTATATAACTATTTAAATAATTGTTGACATAAAGAACCATATATAATAGAAAAAAACATTCATTTTAAAGCTAATAGGAAGGCAGACAAGCAAAAAACAGGTGGAAGTCCACGCGGTCCAGACCTAACCCCGGCAAAAGAGTTGGCTCTCCAGCAAAATGCCCACCGCCCTGTTTCTGAGGGCATTCCAGGGGAAGCTCCTCCTCAGAACCAGTGGCAGGATGCAGTGGTCACTTCATTTCAGGTAAAGGATGGTCATTGCATAGATTTGATCTCAATGTGTGCCATGGGTATGTTCCATATGGCCCTCTTTTTTGTTGGGTCAGTTGTAGGGAATGTCATATCCCTAGAACTTGTGTCTGACCAACGAGATACTGATGAAGGTCAAATATTTGATGAAGACACTGTGTCTGATTATTCATCAGGGGGAGAGGTACATTTTCAAATTAATGTTTGATCAAACTCCACTCTGATCAGTCCCATGTGCCCCAATCACATTTGGAAATCCTGGGTAATGAGAATGGTAGGCTGATTGTGAGTTTCTTTATGGCACTGTGGGTTTTTTTGCCCACGTATTACCAACCTGCAATGGCATGAAACGCCTCTTTTATTGTCTGCACACGCAGGTGTCCAGGAAACACTATGAAAACCCGAAGGAAATATTTCAGAACCAAAAAGACTTTATGAATTGCCTAGCAAACTGCACTTTTCAACAGATTTTCTACATTGCCTACAGTATATAAAAAAAGTGGTGCTTGCGAAAAACCTCAAAGCAATGCATACTATCTGTGTGATTTTGAGAGCCCGACTTCGCCTAGTGTGACTTCAAATATAAGGTGCTAATAAATCTTTGAGGTACAATATTCCCCCAAGGCTTTATAAAGTGGTATCCTTCGAAAAGAATTTCCTCCGGGAGCAATAAAGGATCTTGCTGATCGCGCAAAACCCTCTCTGTATGAAATTCTCTTCTTATAATTTGCATACCGATATCAATTGGTCACTCATTGATGAACGGCGAAGCCATGACTGAATGAATTCCACGCATGGACACTGATTAAGTGTGTGAGCTAATCCTGCTCCGAGCAGGTTTGAGGATTTGGATGTGCTGCTATGACAACACATCCAGCAAGAGTTTCGAAAAACCGACAGATCCAAGATCAGGCCAAATCGTCAACTATTACATCCGGCTAAACGAGTAATCCACGTACGAAAAATACCCCCCTGGAGCGCTCCCAGGATGAAAACGTTTACCAGTATAGACAAAATCCCACAAACAAGCAGGCACAGGTCAAGAACATAAATTCAGAAAGAGACCAAAGCAATCCACACTGGTTGTATTCCAATTGTAGCAGACTAAAAACCCAGCTAAGATTCACACCGTTGATAGGACGTTGATTTATTTAATTTTTCGGTGGGGATCCCAAGAACACACCCAGCCCTGGCCCGACTCACACACAGTCCCTCACAGAGACAAAAAAGCAACTAGTAATAAAACAGAAATTGAAGACTGTATTAAACAATAATAAACCGATATATAACTACACCAACTAAAATGATCCCACCCCAGTTCCCTTTACGGTGATATACAATAAACACAAATTCAACAATAACAAACTACTAACAAAAACCACACACGGTGAAGTCCATGAAAAACGGCAACTGATGAAATGAAATGTTGGAGGTAGACAGTCCAGAGATCAGCACGTTGTATATGAACGTAAAGGTCAGTCCTACCAGTATTTCCTGATGAGACGATGACGTGTGAATGGGATCGGGAGCGCTCCTTTCGTCGAAGGATGACAACAAATCGTTGTCCCCAGCAGCCCTGGCACTCTCAGCAGACGACCAATCAGAGCCATTTCAGGGACTGCTGAGAACTGAAGTTTTCACTCCCCAGTAGCGCCACTACACAGTGGTGGGGTGAGCAGCGTAGAAACAAATAAACATCGATCATGACAATCCCTTTTGATGTCTTTCGTATCCTTTTTAAAAAGAGTGTTTAATCATCAATCTTCCCAGCAACCTTTACAAAACTCTGAAGCTGTTCAATATACTGAGGATGCTGGGATTTGTAGGCCATTTAAACATTACTGTTAGAAGCATTTGGACTCCCTGATTTAGATTAAGTGGATTCAAAAATACAGCTGGTACAGAGTGTTTCTAAAGGCTGTGAAAAAAAAAAAAGTTAAATGCAGAAAAAAATTAATAATAATAATCTTTACATTAATATAGTGTCTTTCACCTTTAAGTCTTTAATTCTTGTTTTGAGATGAAAGCTGGGCGCATGGCTAATTATACATCCACATTATCCATGCAGTGCTGCGTTGCTAGTGCACAGGGATCAGTGTGTTATATATCTGGTGGCAGTACTCATAATATTCACATAACAGTCCACTAATATGCCCATCAAATGAAAAAAAATGTATTTTTAAACACATGTGAGATGGAAATCAGAAATAAAGTGGCGATTGGGTGGAAGCATTACACATGCATGAGGCAGATCAACAACTTAAAGTACACAAGCAAGAAAGTTCTGTGCATGTTTGCTACAGCTCTGTGACATCACGGTGGCCTTGCAAGGCATCATGGGACATGGGGGAAAAAAATGTTCACCTAAGTCAGCTGCACAGCAAACTTTCCAGAAACATATTCACTGAAATCACAAGCGAACACAGCATACTTACCACTTGAAGCATATTGATGAATTTTGCTGATCAACACAATGAAACACTAAATGTCAAGGTGAACGTCCAAGCCAGGAAAGCACTAAGAATTTTGTTTCACCACATTTTTTTTTGGAGAAGGGAGTTTGGGGCATCAGCATCTTTTAACGTGGCAGCACATCAACTCATTCATGACTCAAAACTCGTAATGAATAAATGAGGCTTTCCCACCTAGGACCCTAAACCTTGTAAGTATATTTCTACAGGGTCTTTTTGTGGTATTGGACTGGGAGAATACATTGAAAAAAGTTTAAGTTTATAAATTATTAAAGCAATTCCTGGTTTATATTTAAACTTTTCTCATAAACTGAGTTTATAGAATCAAAGCAGGCAGTAAACCACAGCAGATTATTCAGTTTTATTGAGTAACATGATGTTCTTTTTAATTATGGCTGGAACCAAATGTGTGAAGTTTTTGATTTCACAGGCCGGGTTTTATGAAGCTTTTTTCCTTCCAAGCGTCTTTTTCTATCAACACAACCACACAGTCATTTGGAATTAGCTATGGATGCATTAAGAAGAAATTATGGCGTTGTGCTTTATGTGTACCTTTGCTCAAAAATTAAACTGATGATTCATTTTGAGGAACAGGATTTGGGCTGACGGATGAAAGTGAGGGTCAACTCGAAATAAAAACATTTCTGCCTTACAGAGCACAGGTTTGAATCCTGACCTCAACACTATCTGAGTGGACACTGCTCCTTCTCCCTGTGACTATGGGGGGTCTCCATGTGACTATGGGTGTTTTTCACTGAGTACCATCCCAATGACTTCAACGGTAGGCTTGTTGGTGACTCCAGAACATAAGGAATTTGATAAATGAGTAGAAACCTTTTAGGCCCGTCAAGCGTGTCTGTTTAGCTAATAACTAAGCTGTCCTAATTTCTCATCCATTTGCATCTTAACACTAGTATCCCTGAAGCCTACGAAAAAACGTGTAATCCCGGCCAACCTTAAATTTCTTTGCACCTCCACATCAGTGTCTTTTGTTTTGTAAATGTGTCGATCAGCACAAGCATCCTGCTATATGCCATTCCCCAATGCCGACAGAGCTGAAGTCAGTCTCAGATTTCTCAGAGCTCAAGTCTGTTTATCTCGGTGTGAGGTGCCTGGAGTTGTAGATGGTAAATAATATATCATTGTCTGGAGCACAAGCATTTCATGCGTGTTCCGTGTCTACGACGATCTTCTGGTTCCTTTCACGAAGATGTCACATCCGGCTCCCCATGATGACGTCATTTCCGACCCACAGCGATGACGTCTCTTCTTTCAAGCCCACTTCCGTTTCCTTTCTAATCCTGATTCCTTCCTGCCACCAGTCCATCTTTGACTGTCAAATGGATTGTTGACAACTTGGACCACCGACATTATACGGGGAATTCCCCCAACAGCAAGCTGGATCTGCTCTATTCAAATGTTGACACCTTTACATGTAAACCTGTGGTACATCTGGACAGGTCTTACCATTTTACGGCCACCTACAATACAAGCCCGTAATTGACTGCATCAGCTCTTCATTATCCCAGGCATATGGTAAAAACCCATTGAACTAGGGGTTGGCACTGCATTCTTATTCCTTCTCCTACCTCAACACTTCCACTGTCTGATTATCTGAACCCGCCCCTTCCTGCCGCATGACAAATAACCTGGGAACTGACCATCTTCTTTCCAGTTCTGGCTTGAAATCACATCCGAGAAAACATCTCCACAATTATTGCACGTTCTTTTCTTCACTTATATGAACTCTTTATCTTTATTTGTCTCCTTTTAAGAAAAGCATATTTCCAAATATACAGTATATATTATACCAGTAATGGTGCACTGCACGATAATGTGCAATGCATACCCTAGACTTACAGTTTTCAGACTATATTGAGGTTGATGCGCTTGCTGCTTCCTGAGCAGCGGTTCTTTCCTCCACCCTAGCGGCCCGCTGCTTCTCTTCTTTCATCGGCATCTTTTCGCATTAAAACTGATTAAGTCAGAGTTTGTGTTGCAATTCCTTAGTACGTTTTTCTTAATTTTTCACTTAAGCTGGCACTTAAGTATACAATCTGCCTCAAGAATGATTTTAGATATGAAGAGGTAGGGGAAGTGACGGCGAAGGTTGTTGGGATAAGAACGGCACCTGTATACATGTGCCACACGACTGCCCTGCTGCAGGTTGCCAAGAGTTGATTCTACAATAAAATAAAATAAAAAGAGGAATAAAAATCATCACCCCGAAAGCGGACAATAGACGTCACATAGTATATGTGTACAAAATTTCAGGTCAATCGGTCAACCGGTTTGCGAGCAACAGGTGATTTAATTTCCTGGACAGATAAACAGACAGCATATTAAAGAAGAAGATATACATATTTTGTGACCAATGAACAAACTGAGGACAGTAAAAAGTGATCATTGGGACACCAGCTGGGTTACCCTTTTTAAAATATTCATAAAATAAAACAAAAATGTTAGGCTTTCTTAGTCGTTGTCTCTGGCTTCTCTCTGTCAGGTGATTGAGGCTTATGGTGCGATCGGGTCCAAATAGACACCATCCTTCTGCTGACGCCTGCTTTTAAAGCATCTAAAACAGAAGGGGTGTGGCCAAGTCAGGATATGGTAGGTGGGGCTTTGCTTAGTTGATGTTTTTTTTCTCTGAACTGGAATGGAGGAAAGAGAAGAAATCGTTAGTGACAGTGCTCATCTCATCCTGAAGTGTTAGGGCTGTCCTTAATGGAGCTTTCTCTCTCTCTCTCTCTCTCTCTCTCTATATATATATATATATATATACACATATATTTTTCTATATAAAAGCGATTGTCCTTCCGTCCCGTGAGTGCTACACAGGCGTGGAGTTTCACACACGCCCCGTCCATTTTGCAATGCACGATGGGATTTGTAGTTTTGTTTTTCCAGGTAAAAGATGATTTTCTACTCCAGACTGTGCGATATCTTCTTCTTCTTTCTTACTATATAAAGGGGATTGTACTTCCGTCCCGTGAGTGGAAACCATAGCGGTATTCCGCTTATCACAGACTTACTACTTGCAGCTTGCGGTACGAAGCGGCATGATGTGAGCAGAGTTCTGGTGCTCCCATTGTTCCCTTGCTTTTGTGCGCGATGCGTTGGAAAAATAGACAAAATTATGTCTCTGGAAATAATTAATGTTGATGGAGTACAAATGCCTCACCGCGTAGTAAATATCAGGGGGGTTCAAAAGGGCGACCTCAATATAGAAAAAAAGTTTAAATTTCATCACAAAATAATAGAAACTACGAGTATTAAAGTAATACCGCTCAAATGCAATATAACCAAATTAATGAGTTTGTATAAAATATCAAATTGATCTACATATTGAATTGCCTTAAGAAGTGGTCAAATTAAAAGTCTGTCGCCTTAAAAGGCGGGTCATCCTAGTATATATATATTCTGTATATATATACATATATATATTTATATACTTGGGGGCTTTTCCCCCTGCTTCGCTCACCAACCCCTTTCTCCCCTGCCAGCACTATGTGCCGTTGTGAAGAGGGGGGCTGAACGCACCCCAAGGAGACACGGCTGCTCCTCCAAAACCCCTCTTAAATGGTGATACAATGGGAAATAAATAACAGTTGGTTTTTTTACCTCCTATATGCTCGATCAGCTGCTGGCTTGGTGCTGCTACCGTGCCTTGTGATCTGCATCTCACGCTGCGCTTCAGACGTTTAAAAGCCTGTACAGCAGCTGTCCTTTTGTCTCACTGCCTTGTCTCTCTTCTCCCCCAGACATTCTCAAACACTATGGAATCTCTTTCTCTGTTCCGTTATTTCACCGAGTAATATTTTCCATTTGTTTGCGCTAATATGATCTTTACTCTCCTTTTTTTGAGACTTTTGAATTCTCTTACTTCCATTGTCTCTAACCTGCTCTGCACGTGTATCACGGGACTTGCTTCCAAAGGTTGTAAGTATGACGTGACTTGACCATCTCACGGGATGTGAAAGTGTCTCTCTGACACTCTTTAAAAGATCACGTCTTGTCACAGGAAAAAAATCTCGTCATGTTGCAAGAATTTAATTTATTTATATATATATATATATATATATATATATATATATATATATATATATATATATAAAATAAATTAAATTCTTGCAACATTATATATATGTGTGTGTGTGTGTGTTTGTGTGTACATACATATGTAAATATATATATATATATATATATATATATATATATATATATATATATATATATATATATATATATATATATATAATAAGGACATCAGGCAACAGCCCTAACCCCTGGTCCAGGTGAAAGGGGCCTTTAAAATGTTTTATATAGTAAGAGATTAGACAGACCACAATAAAGACTTGGGGCACCACCTGGTGACCCTGTATAACTGGAGGGCAGTAGAATAAAGAAAACAAGCAATAATTGCAATAAATTCTATTCCGACAAGAGTACCAAAGTGAACTGATTTCAAAAAGGCTAAACCTCTAGTCATATAGCAACCTAGCAACAACTAAGAAGGTTATCAGGGGGGCTAAAAGACAGTTGGAGAGGAATATAGCAGATAAGGTGAAAGACAACCCTATGAGATTCTTTCAGTATTTTAGTAGTAAAAGAACAGTCAAGGATGAGGTGAAGTGCATCAGAAATAGTAAAAGGGAATTAAAAGATACAGACAGTGAAATAGCAGATGCCCTAAGGTGTTCACAAGTGAGCAAGTGGATAACCTCCCAAAGGTAACAGGGACTACTAAGGAGGTACTGAGGGATTTGGAAATTGTAGAGGGAGAAGAGCTTCTCAGATTAAATAAGCTGAAATCAAACAAATCACCAGGGGCCTCATGCATAACACCATGCGTGGAATTTGCACTATAACATGACGTAAAAAGCCGAAAAGCCGAAATGTGCTTACGCACAGAAAAATCCAGGTGCAGGAATCTGTGCGCACTTCAACTTCCACATTGTTCTGCTACATAAATCCCAGTTAGCGTGAAAAGTAATGCACGAGCACACGCCTGCTCTCCCGCCCCAATTCCTCCCAGAATTACGCCTCTTTGAATATGCAAATCAATATAAATAGCCCTTAAGCTCAGCCTTCTGTGAAAAGATAATGGGAAAAGCATGGGGGGAAAATATAAGAATTTCAGCGAATACCAAGTGGAGGCAAAGGAAAAACATACTTTTTGTTTAATTAAACAACAAAAGGAAGTTAATGGAGTGACATAGTGTGTTGGAGAAACTTGAAAGCTCAAGTTCACAAAGTCGCACAGTGCCCGAAATATAAAAGAAGTTGTCAGATATCAAAGCCGCCATGAAAAGGCGAGTCGTAGCCCACCGTCTGAGTGTCATATGAAAGGTTATTATGGTAAAAAGAAATAAAAGGCACACAGTGGGGAAAAAGCATGAAATGTCAACTTCAATCTCGACATTTCCACTTTAATCGCGTAGTTTATTTTGTCATTAAAGTAGAAAATTATAAACATCATCTTAAAATCATTTAATTAACCAGTTTCTCAAATCACAAATCGTAATTAAAGTAGCACGTGAAATGCTTTGTATTGTATGTGTTCTTCTATGTGCTCTGTGTGTCTGAATCACTACGTGCTTCTTAAACTGGCTCTCTTCCTCTGACAGGACACAGAATCAATTACATTCATGATATTACAGCTCTCTGAATAATTAAAATACTGAGATGTATACGTCATATTTTCATGATGATAGGAGTTGAAGCACGTTATTAAACATGAGTTTTACGGTGGCGCAGTGATTGTGCGCGACCTTCGATTAAATAATTTATTTCAGCATTACTGGGCAGAGAAAGAATTGGTGGCCCCTTTGCCCACCAATGTCAATATGGTATCTTATGCACGGCGGATGGCCATGTCCGTTGCGGACACTGCATAGCCGCCTCATGCTCATGACACAAGTGTTTAACATTTGCCGCTGCGTTTTTAGCTGTGTCGTTATTTTCTCTTTCTATTTTATATTCAATATACTGTATATTGGCTTGGCGGCCCTGTTCAGGTGCACAGTTCGCACATGCCTAAGGCTACCCCTGCAGTATTGTCTCTTTCAAACGTACTAGCCCTCAATTCCTGTCCTTCCTTTTATTTCTCCAAGTAACTGATCGCCCCACAATCAGCTGTGTAATGGACGTTAAGCCATCTGTAAGCTTATAATGCAGATTCTTCCAAACTTTTAAGGAACATTGAAATATCTTCGTAGTACATGTTTAATTATTCTATCCTTCACGCCAGTCCCAGTGTGAGGCAGGAACAGTTGTGAACAGAGCGCCAGATCCTTGCTAGTGTAGCAACACCGTGTCCTTTAATTATTAACAATATAGATTATTTAAATGAAGTTAAAGATTTATCTGTATAATAAAATAAACATATTTTGCTGCATTTCATCTTAAAAATGATATTGTCATCATATGTAAATACACGTTTTATAAAGTTGCTCAGGTTGTGTAATATTATAACTGTAGTGGAAGTTTACAGTGAGGTGATTGTACTTATAAGTACAGACAGTTCAACGAGGAGCACTTGATGGACTGATTGTGTGCGTTTACAGCTCTTGGGATGAAACTCTTTATGAACTGCGAGGTCCGTACAGGAAAGGTTTGAAGCGTTTGCCATGTGAGAAGCAGTTCAAATAGGAAGCATGGCTGAGGCAGCGTGTGCTTGATGCTGTATACCGATAACTCTCTTTCCGATCAGCTGCTCCGAGTGGTGCAGTGAGAGTAATATGATGAAAAAGATGATCCGCTGTGGCAACCCCTAACGGGAGCAGCTGGAAGAAGAAGAAGAAGGTGCAGTGAGAGTAACAACGCTAAAGCAGCTATTTTATTTAGAATAGTTTGACCATTCTGTGGACCAATATATTGTTACTGGTTAATTACAATCAGATGCATTAAACTAATAAATAATATGCGGTTAATTGCAGTGTATTAATAAAGCCGCGTCAGGGAAATGGACCTAAAAAAGAAAGATAAACCACACAGTAACAGTAGCACTGCTTTGACGCTGGGTGCCGCCAGTCTGCAAAACTGAGCTGAGAACTTGCGTACGACAGGGTATGAGGTACCGTGGAAATGTGCGTGGCTTTATGCCAAGTGTAGGTTTTATACATCGTGATTTGAACGTGGAAATGTTCTTACACAACATTTCTGTACGTACGCACCATTTATACATGAGGCCCCAGGACCAGATAATATTTACCCTTGAGTCCTTAAGGAGGTTAGCGAGTACAGATATAAACCCTTGACACATATTTAAAGGAAGTCACTATACATTGGAGAGATTCCGAAGGACTGGAAAATGGCAAATATCATCCCATTACATAAAAAGGGTGACAGGGCAGATCCAAGCAACTATAGGCCAGTAAACTTAACATGCATCACAGGAAAATTAATGGAAGGAATTATTAAGGATAAGATTGAGCAACACATGGCAAGGACAGGAGTTATTAGGAACAGTCAGCATGGAGTCAGAAGAGGGAGGTCGTGTTGTACTAACATGCTGGAATTCTATGAGGAGGCAACAAAAGGATACGACCAGAGAGGAGCAGATGAGATTATTTATCTGGATTATCAGACAGCATTTGATAAGGTGCCACATGAGAGGTTGGGCATCAAACTAAAAGAAGTGGCAGTTCAGGTTGATGTTTTCAGATGGCTGCAGAATTGGCTCAGACACAGGAAGCAGAGAGCGAAGGTGTGAGGAACTGCATCAGAACTGGCCAATGTTAAGAGTGGTGACCATCAGGGGTCAGTGCTGAGGCCGCTGATATTTTTAATATATTGGGATGATTGTGATATATAAGTAGCAAGCTGGTTAAGTGTGCAGATGATACCAAGATAGGTGGATTAGCAGATAATTTGGAATTCGTTATATCATCACAGAAGGACTTGGATAGCAGACAGGCTTGGGCAGATTTGTGGTCGATGAGATTTAATGTCAATAAATGTAAAGTATGTAAAGTCGGGAGTGACAGAGAAGTACATAAGAGTGGTACAGGAAATGTAATGAGGGAAGTGTGACCATGGTGAGGTCTGCAGCAGGAGTGAAGGATACATTGAAGGTGGAGGTGGGATTACATCAGGGATTGACTCAAAGACCTTTCTTATTTGCAATGGCGATGGACAGGTTGATAGGCGAGATTAGACAGGAGTCCCAGTGGACTGTGATGTTTGCTGATGACATTGTGATCTGTAGCGATAGTAGGGAGCAGGGTCAGCTCAGGTTGGACGGTTGGGAGACAAAGTCAGAGAGGCGAGATTGCGTTGGTTTGGACATGTGCGGAGGAGAGATGCTGGGTATACTGGGAGTAGGATGTTAAAGATAGAGTTGCCAGGCAAGAGGAAAAGAGAAAGGCCTAAGAGAAGGTTTATGGATGTGGTGAGAGAACACATGGTTGGTGATGTGTGTGACTGAGCAAGATGTTGAGGACAGGAAGATATGGAACAAGATGATCTGCTGTGGCGACCGATAACGATAGCAGCCAAAAGAAGAAGAAGAATGTGGCTGTTGTGATTATTGTGCTAGCCCATAAATTGACACCTTTGTGTGGGTAAAAAAGGTAAAGAATGAATAACTGAGGCTAGGGATCTATACACTGGCAATCGGAAGGTTGCCAGTTCGAATCCCATAAAATGCCAAAAGGGACTCTGCTCTGTTGGGCCCTTGAGCAAAGCCCTTAACCTGCAATTGCTGAGCTTTGAGTAGTGAGAAAAGCGCTATAGAAATGTAAAGAACTTCTTTTCTAATAAACCTGCTTCTGGACAAGCATCAGTGTGCCATTCAGCTGCCTATCTGGAATTTGTTCCTGCCTTAAACACAATGCTTTCATATTAGGTACCTGGTTCTTGCAATGCATCACACAAAACTGGATGGAATTTATATTTTATAGCTTGAACTCCATGATGTGATTTGGCCTGATAGCTAATGATATTAAGTTGCTATAGCAGCCGTCTGTGTCGAAACGGCTGAAAAATCAATGACTGATGAAGTGCTCTGGGCCATGATGGAGACTCACATTGCATTAGCTTGTGTGTCCAGCAGTTGATAATTCTAGCACACAACTCTGCTCGATTTATTTAGGGACGTTTCTGGTAAAGGAACCTTAGACTTGCACTCTTAGGATTTGATTTTTTAAATGAACTTTTGACAGTGCAAAGAAAACACTTTGATCTCCAGGATCAGGGCCTTCCATCATTCAGAAAAGCTCTTGAGACTCCGACAATGTGCCATGGATTTTATTTAATTTAGGAACACAACACGCAAAAGTACACAGTATCTATTCTATTGAACGGCCGCCAGTTTTCTTTTTTGGATATACTTTGTTTATCCCCGATGGGGAGTTGTCTTTTCACATGACCTTTGGGGGAGAGAAAGCAGCGTCAGCCATTTTACAGCACCCCTTGAGCAATTTTCACATTAAGGCCTTTGCTCAAGTGCCCAACGGAGTAGGACCCCCTTTGGCAGTAACAGAATTTGAACCAACAACCTTCTAGATACCAGTGCAGGTCCTAAGCCACAGAGCCACCACTCCACCAACATTTCTTTTAATGTAAAAAGGTTTAATAAGGTATTCTAATGATAAAGAGGCTCACTTAACGTATACCTGATAGGCACAGGGTAATTGTTTAGGCTTAAATACAATATAACACAATTTATTTTTGTATAGCCCAAAATTGCACAAGGAGTGCCGCATTGAGCTGCTTTAACAGGCCCTGCCTCTTGACAGCCCCCCGCGTCAGGGAAATGGACCTAAAAAAGAAAGATAAACCACACAGTAACAGTAGCACTGCTTTGACGCTGGGTGCCGCCAGTCTGCAAAACTGAGCTGAGAACTTGTGTACGACAGGGTATGAGGTACCGTGGAAATGTGCGTGGCTTTATGCCAAGTGTAGGTTTTATACATCGTGATTTGAACGTGGAAATGTTCTTACACAACATTTCTGTACGTACGCACCATTTATACATGAGGCCCCAGGACCAGATAATATTTACCCTTGAGTCCTTAAGGAGGTTAGCGAGTACAGATATAAACCCTTGACACATATTTAAAGGAAGTCACTATACATTGGAGAGATTCCGAAGGACTGGAAAATGGCAAATATCATCCCATTACATAAAAAGGGTGACAGGGCAGATCCAAGCAACTATAGGCCAGTAAACTTAACATGCATCACAGGAAAATTAATGGAAGGAATTATTAAGGATAAGATTGAGCAACACATGGCAAGGACAGGAGTTATTAGGAACAGTCAGCATGGAGTCAGAAGAGGGAGGTCGTGTTGTACTAACATGCTGGAATTCTATGAGGAGGCAACAAAAGGATACGACCAGAGAGGAGCAGATGAGATTATTTATCTGGATTATCAGACAGCATTTGATAAGGTGCCACATGAGAGGTTGGGCATCAAACTAAAAGAAGTGGCAGTTCAGGTTGATGTTTTCAGATGGCTGCAGAATTGGCTCAGACACAGGAAGCAGAGAGCGAAGGTGTGAGGAACTGCATCAGAACTGGCCAATGTTAAGAGTGGTGACCATCAGGGGTCAGTGCTGAGGCCGCTGATATTTTTAATATATTGGGATGATTGTGATATATAAGTAGCAAGCTGGTTAAGTGTGCAGATGATACCAAGATAGGTGGATTAGCAGATAATTTGGAATTCGTTATATCATCACAGAAGGACTTGGATAGCAGACAGGCTTGGGCAGATTTGTGGTCGATGAGATTTAATGTCAATAAATGTAAAGTATGTAAAGTCGGGAGTGACAGAGAAGTACATAAGAGTGGTACAGGAAATGTACGAGGGAAGTGTGACCATGGTGAGGTCTGCAGCAGGAGTGAAGGATACATTGAAGGTGGAGGTGGGATTACATCAGGGATTGACTCAAAGACCTTTCTTATTTGCAATGGCGATGGACAGGTTGATAGGCGAGATTAGACAGGAGTCCCAGTGGACTGTGATGTTTGCTGATGACATTGTGATCTGTAGCGATAGTAGGGAGCAGGGTCAGCTCAGGTTGGACGGTTGGGAGACAAAGTCAGAGAGGCGAGATTGCGTTGGTTTGGACATGTGCGGAGGAGAGATGCTGGGTATACTGGGAGTAGGATGTTAAAGATAGAGTTGCCAGGCAAGAGGAAAAGAGAAAGGCCTAAGAGAAGGTTTATGGATGTGGTGAGAGAACACATGGTTGGTGATGTGTGTGACTGAGCAAGATGTTGAGGACAGGAAGATATGGAACAAGATGATCTGCTGTGGCGACCGATAACGATAGCAGCCAAAAGAAGAAGAAGAATGTGGCTGTTGTGATTATTGTGCTAGCCCATAAATTGACACCTTTGTGTGGGTAAAAAAGGTAAAGAATGAATAACTGAGGCTAGGGATCTATACACTGGCAATCGGAAGGTTGCCAGTTCGAATCCCATAAAATGCCAAAAGGGACTCTGCTCTGTTGGGCCCTTGAGCAAAGCCCTTAACCTGCAATTGCTGAGCGCTTTGAGTAGTGAGAAAAGCGCTATAGAAATGTAAAGAACTTCTTTTCTAATAAACCTGCTTCTGGACAAGCATCAGTGTGCCATTCAGCTGCCTATCTGGAATTTGTTCCTGCCTTAAACACAATGCTTTCATATTAGGTACCTGGTTCTTGCAATGCATCACACAAAACTGGATGGAATTTATATTTTATAGCTTGAACTCCATGATGTGATTTGGCCTGATAGCTAATGATATTAAGTTGCTATAGCAGCCGTCTGTGTCGAAACGGCTGAAAAATCAATGACTGATGAAGTGCTCTGGGCCATGATGGAGACTCACATTGCATTAGCTTGTGTGTCCAGCAGTTGATAATTCTAGCACACAACTCTGCTCGATTTATTTAGGGACGTTTCTGGTAAAGGAACCTTAGACTTGCACTCTTAGGATTTGATTTTTGAATGAACTTTTGACAGTGCAAAGAAAACACTTTGATCTCCAGGATCAGGGCCTTCCATCATTCAGAAAAGCTCTTGAGACTCCGACAATGTGCCATGGATTTTATTTAATTTAGGAACACAACACTCAAAAGTACACAGTATCTATTCTATTGAACGGCCGCCAGTTTTCTTTTTTGGATATACTTTGTTTATCCCCGATGGGGAGTTGTCTTTTCACATGACCTTTGGGGGAGAGAAAGCAGCGTCAGCCATTTTACAGCACCCCTTGAGCAATTTTCACATTAAGGCCTTTGCTCAAGTGCCCAACGGAGTAGGACCCCCTTTGGCAGTAACAGAATTTGAACCAACAACCTTCTAGATACCAGTGCAGGTCCTAAGCCACAGAGCCACCACTCCACCAACATTTCTTTTAATGTAAAAAGGTTTAATAAGGTATTCTAATGATAAAGAGGCTCACTTAACGTATACCTGATAGGCACAGGGTAATTGTTTAGGCTTAAATACAATATAACACAATTTATTTTTGTATAGCCCAAAATTGCACAAGGAGTGCCGCATTGAGCTGCTTTAACAGGCCCTGCCTCTTGACAGCCCCCCAGCCTTGACTCTTTAAAAAGACAAGGAAGCACCCCCAAAACAAAAATATGGAAGACACCTTGGGAAAGTCAGTTCAAAGAGAGACAACTTTCCAGGTAGGTTGGGTGTGCAATGGGTGTCAAAAAGTCGGGGGTCAATACAATACAATACAATACACAGAACAGAACAAATCCTTAATTCAGTTAAAAATAAAAATGGTACAAGTATGGAGCTGAATTTAACAGTAGACGATATCCCATAATAGGATTTGGATTTGTTTAGAGTCCTGGAGACCTCAGCCATCAAGCTCCTCCCCCAGTTGGCCATTCCACAGTTGAGGCAGCACTGGGCCAGCCAATCCGATGAAAGGACCTCTCTACCTGATGATTCCTGTGATCCTCCATCAGAGATGACTTTACCTTAAGCAGGCAGAACAACTTGGCAGGTGGGCCGTGACACAAAGTGCCACATTTGAGTACCGAGAAGAGAAACAGAATAGGTGAGGGTTAGTATCAAATTCTAACTATCATGTTACTTATGTTTTAGTGCTAACTACTAACAACAGAGATCTGTACAGTTAATCAGCAGCTCTAAGCAGGGTGTGCTAAACTGAAGTAGTGAGTCTTCAGCTGGGATTTGAAAGCTGAGACCGAAGAGGCATCTCTTACAGTAGCAGGCAGACCACTCCACAGTTTAGGGGTCCTGTAACTAAAAGCTCGACTTCCCACTGTTATTTTATTAATCCTTGGAATCATAAGCAGAACGGCATCTTGAGATCTTAATGTGCACTATGGTTTGTAAGTCATGATAATTTCAGACAAGTAAGCCGGACCTCAGCCTTTTAATGCTTTATATGTTAAAAGGATTTTGAAATCTGCCCTAAACTTAACCAGGAGCCAGTGTAAGGATTTAAGAACTGGAGTTATGTGTTCGTATTTTCTTTTTCTTGTAATAATTCTTGCAGCAGCATTTTGGATTAACTGGAGGCTGAATAAAGAACAGTTTGAACAGCCAGTGAACACCGCATTGCAGTAGTCAATCCTACTAGAAATAAATGCAGGAATTAATTTCTCAGAATCCTGTTTATTTAGAAAACCACATATGGAATTCTAAGACAGTCTCAGCCTTGGTAATGTGAATACCTTCTGGCATCACTCAAGGACACGGTCTGAACAGCTGAACCATAGAACAATGATAGGCTCATTAGCAGTTAAAAAAGTGTGAGCCCAAGAGTCTAAAATGCTAAGGTATTACAAAAAAAAAAAAAAAAAAGATTTCTGTTATTAGTACTCTCTTTTTGTTCTTTTAGAAAAAGCAATATTTTCTAGTTTTAAAAGTTTTTGTTCTTTGCGTCATAAAAACCATGGGATTTAAAGTTTTCTTTATCTCATTTTCTTCTTATGTCTATAAAGTCGCTTCACTCTGGGGAGATTCCATGGAGCTGGAAAATGGCAAATATTATCCTGTTTTATAAAAAAAGGTGACAGGGCAGATCTAAGCAACTATGGGTCAGTAAGCTCACATTAATGGAAGGAATAATTAAGGATAAGACTGACCAGCACATGGCAAGGACAGGAATTTAACTGAACGGTCAGTTTAGTGTCAGAAGAGGGAGGTCGTGTTTTACTAACATGCTGGAATTCTATGAGGAGGCAACAAAAGGATATGACCAGAGTGGAGCAGATGATATGATTTATCTGGACGCTCAGAAAGCATTTGATAAGGCGCCACATGAGAGGGTGGACATCAAACTACAAGAAGTGGGAGTTCAGGGTGTTGTTTTTTAGATGGGTGCAGAATTTTCTCAGACACAGGAAACAGGGGGTAATGGTGTGAAGAACCTCATCAGAATTGTCTGATGTTAAGCGTGTCCAGTAGGGGGTCAGTGCAGGGCCACAGCTGTTTTTAACATATATGAATAAATGATTTAGATAGGAACATAAGGGACAAGATGGTTAAATTTGCAGATGACACCAAAATAGATCGATTGGCAGATAATCTGGACTCTGTTGATTTATAAGAGAAGGACTTGGCCAGCATGCAGGCTTGGGCAGATTTGTGGCATGTGAAATTTAATGTCTGTAAATGTAAAAAATTACACATATGAAGTCAATATGTGAGGTTTGAATACACAATGAGAGGTTTGAAAATCGAAAGTACACCTTATGAGAAGGATTGAGGAGCCATAGTGGACTCTAAGCTATCAACTGCCAGACAGTGTTCAGAAGCCATTAAGAAGGGTAAAAGAATGACAGGTTATATAGCGCCTTGATGTGTGGAGTACAAGTCACAGGAGGTTCTGCTCAAGCTTTATAACACACTGGTGAGGCATCATCTGTATTTCTATAGTTCTGTAGTTAATACAATAAACCCCTCTAAGCCCATCACCAAACCGAAGGACCTGTGGCTGAGCGTTCCATTGTGCAGTTGGATTTTGTACTTTCTGGCAGGCAGACCCCAGGTGGTTTAGGTGAGTGGCCACACATCATCTTCCTTCACTCTCAACACAGGGGCTCCATGAGGCTGTGTGCTAAGTCCTCTGCTGTACTCCCTCTACACTTATAACTGCACAGCTGTACACGACTCTTGCAACATCATTGTCAAGTTTGCTGATGACACAGCTGTGGTAGTCTTGATCTCTAACAATAGTGAGTAGGACTACCTGGATGAAGTGGAGAGTCTTTCACAAGGAATTAAGGACAACATAAGATGCCACATGAGAAGTTGAGCATCAGACTAATAGTAGTGGGAGTTGAAGGTGTTGGTTGTAAATGGGTTCGGAATTGGTTCAGACACAGGAAGAAGAGGGTGATGGTGTGAGGAACCTCATCAGAATTGGCCGATGTTAAGAGTGGAGTCCAGCAGGGGTCAGTGCTGGGGCTGCTGCTACTTTTAATATATATACATGATTTGGGTAGAAATATAAATAATAAGCTGGTTAAGTTTGTAGATGATACAAAGATAGGTGGACTGACAGATAATGTAGGATTCATTGAATCATTACAGATGCAATTTAATGTCAGTAAATGTAAAGAATTACATATAGGAAGTAAAAATGTGAAGTTTTAATACACAATGGGAGGTCAAAAAATTGAAAGTCCACCCTATGAGAAGGATTTAGGAGTCATAGTGGACTCTAAAGAGGCAACAAAAGGATACGAGTGGAGCTTATGATATTATTTATCTGGACTTTCAGAAAGCATTTGATAAGGTGCCACATGAGAGAGTGGGCATCAAACTAAAAGAAGTGGGAGTTCAGGGTGTGGTGTGTAGATGGGTGCAAAATTGGCTCAGACACAAGAAGCAGAGGGTGATGGTGTGAAGCGCCTCATCAGAACTGGCTGATGTTAAGTGTGGTGTTCTACAGGGGTCAGTGCAGGGCCGCTGCTATTTTTAATATATATAAATGATTTAGATAGGAATATAAGTAACATGCTGGTTAAGTTTACAGATGATACCAAGATAGGTGGATTAGCAGATAATTTGGAATCCGTTATATCATCACAGAAGGACTTGGACAGCAGACAGGCTTGTGCAGATTTGTGGCAGATGAAATTTAATGTCTGTAAATGTAAAGAATTACACATAGGAAGTCAAAATGTGAGGTTTGAATACATGATGGGAGGTCGGAAAATCGAGAGTACACCTTATGAGAATGACTTAGGAGTCGTAGTGGACTCTAAGCTATCAACTTCCAGACAGTGTTCAGAAGCCTTTAAGAAGGCTAACAGAATGTCAGGTTATATAGCGCCTTGATGTGTGGAGTACAAGTCACAGGAGGTTCTGCTCAAGCTTTATAACACACTGGTGAGGCATCATCTGTATTTCTATAGTTCTGTAGTTAATACAATAAACCCCTCTAAGCCCATCACCAAATCGAAGGACCTGCGGCTGAGCATTCCATTGTGCAGTTGGATTTTGTACTTTCTGGCAGGCAGACCCCAGGTGGTTTAGGTGAGTGGCCACACATCATCTTCCTTCACTCTCAACACAGGGGCTCCATGAGGCTGTGTGCTGAGTCCTCTGCTGTACTCCCTCTACACTTATAACTGCACAGCTGTACACGATTCTTGCAACATCATTGTCAAGTTTGCTGATGACACAGCTGTGGTAGTCTTGATCTCTAACAACAGTGAGTAGGACTACCTGGATGAAGTGGAGAGTCTTTCACAAGGAATTAAGGACAACATAAGATGCCATATGAGACTTCCCGACAGTGTTCAGAGGCCATTAAGAAGGCTAACAGAATATCAGGTTATATAGCGCCTTGATATGTGCAGTACAAGTCACAGGAGGTTCTGCTCAAGCTTTATAACACACTGGTGAGGCCTCATCTGGAGTACTGGGTGCAGTTTGGGTATCCAGGGTACAAAAAGGACATAACAGCACAAGAGAAGTTCCAGAGAAGATCGACTCAGCTGATTCAGGGCTACAGGGGATGAGTTATGAGGAAAGAGTAAAAGAGCTGAGCCTTTACAGTTAAGACAAAGAAGAGTAAGAGGAGACTTGATTGAAGTGTTTAAAACTATGAAGCAGTGGATCGAGACGGTGATTTAAAAATTGAGCTAGTCAAGAACACGGGGTCACAGCTGGAAACTTGTAAAGGGGAAATTTTGCACCAACATGAGGAAGTTTTTCTTTACACAAAGAACGATAGACACTTGGAGTAAGAGACCAAGTAGTGTGATAGACAGTTGGACTTTAGGGATTTTCAAAACTCGACTTGATGTTTTTTTAGAAGAAATAAGTGGACAGGACTGGCGAGCTTTGTTGGGCTGAATGGCCTGTTCTCAGTCTAAAGTGTTCTAATGTTCTAAGCTATCAACTTCCCGACAGTGTTTAGAAGCCATTAAGAAGGCTAACAGAATGTCAGGTTATATAGCGCCTTGATGTGTGGAGAACAAGTCACAGGAGGTCCTGCTCAGCATTATAACACACTGGTGAGGCCTCATCTGGAGTCCTGGGTGCAGTTTTGGTCTCCAGGCTACAAAAAGGACATAACAGCATTGGAGAAGGTCCAGAGAAGAGCAACGAGGCTGATTCAGGGCTACAGGGGATGAGTTATCAGGAAAGATTAAAAGAGCTGAGCCTTTATAGTTTAAACAAAAAGGAGATTAACAGGTGACCTGACTGAAGAGTTTAAAATGATGAAGTGAATTAGTCCAGTTGATCGAGACGGTGACTTTAAAATGAGTTCATCAAGAACACGGGGACACAGTTGGAAACTTGTGAAGGGGAAATTTCATTAGAATGTTTGTTTCTACACAGAAAACCACAGACACTTGGAATAAGAGACTAAGTAGTGTGGCGGACAGGACTTAAAAACTGAACTTGATATTATTTTGGAAGAATGAAGTGGATAGGACTAGCCATCTTTGTTGGGCTGAATGGCCTGTTCTTTTCTACAATGTTCTAATATTCTCCCTGATTGCCTCCTTTTGCTGAGGAGGTGTTCTGTACCACTACCATATCCTTTATGACATCTCTTTGGAAAATGCCAAGAAACAGTTAAATAAGAATATTATCATTGTTACAACCAATAGGACAATAATCATAAATAAAAGTCCTATTTGCTTTACAAGTATAAGACTCATCTAGCTGTGAGCCAGTGATCATTACTTTCACTGGAGAACAGCCGTTCTTCTAGATGTCCAGTAAATTGAGCATATGGTCAGTGTCATAAATGAACATTATTCTTTGTGCTGGGTGATAGATTTATATTGTACTGTTGGGGGTTTAAGCCATTTTTATTACTTGGACGAAGTTCCATTTATCTTTTGGTTGCTAACATCTTTTGTTTTTGTGACGCTCAGTTTGTGTCACATGGATGCGAGCGGCACATCGGTGACATATGCTGAGCTTCACGTGTAAAAATGGAGGATCCACAATGTAGCATCTTGCCTCAGTGGTTACATTTTTTTTAAATCAAACCTTCTTGTTTAGTTCATTTATCTCCAAGTAGGCCTTGCACTAGTCTTCCACTTTGGCTTTGACTTTCTCCTGTCTTTGATTTGTCTTTCAATTCACCGTTGTGTTTTGTTTGCATTTCTTTCGGTTGTAACCTTTTCCTTTCCCTCATTATGAGCCTGCTTGACATGACATCTTCTGCTCTGCCTGCATCTCACAACAACATTTGGAGATGATGTCTGAACATCTACTGAGGACTAATGCCACATTGCTGAGTCTCTGTAGTAACAGCAGAACTGACACATCGGTCATTGATACGCCGCACACAATCATGTGACAGGAACTGCGTGTCGCATAAACCAAAAGGACGCACAGTCGAAACTGAGGGTAGCAACTGAAATAAAATGTAAACTTTAACCAAATAAAAAAAAAATTCCTAAAATCCAACAAAAAGAATTCTCCGTAATTGAAAAACAACTGTCTTCCAGCATAAGGAATAACGTTGATTTAGGACAGTCAGCTAATGATGTTGGAAGATGAATCAGGAATATGGGTGCAGACCTGAGGACCAACCATTGCACAAGTCCTACCTTGACTGGCCATGTTCATGCCCACGTGGTCCTGGAGTGCCACTGATCTTACGACTATCATCTCTGTGAAGAGCTCCTCCTCAATAGCAGCGAGTTTTGCTACAAGCTGCAGAGCTCAAGTCCTGCTCATTCATCCTTTGGCCATGGGGTTAGCGAGTTAACATGAAGAAATGTCATTTTCTTCCCTCTGACACATTCTGAAACTGACTCATATGCCCTTTAATATAAATCAGGGGCTTACGGTTATCCCTCCCCTTGTTAGGTTTTTGTTATATTTTTGGGATATTTATAATTCTTTAGGCTGCTCCCCATTTATGGGCCTGTTCCAGTTGAACCCACCAGGTATCCTTAGGGACCTGGCTGAAGTCAGGAGAGTCTCTGGCTCAGCAGATGTAAGGCAGGACCCACCTGTGAATTGGGCACCAATCCACCACAGAGCCGAGATAAGTGTGTGGCAAAGGCGCTATATAGGCGTCGACCCACACAGACTGACAACTGAGGCACAGGTAACATAAACAAAAAAGATTTTATTCTTGTCTTCAGCCATGGGGCACGTGTCCCACAGGCCCTACACAGTCCCAAAAGCACCAAAACAAAAAACACCCAAAAACACACTCTTCTTCTTCTTCATCCTCCTCCTCTTCTTCTTTCTCCTTCTCCTCCTCTTCTTCCTCCTCCTCTTCTTCCTCTTCTTCTTCATCCTCCTCCTCTTCTTCCTCCTCCTTCTCCTCCTCTTCCTCTTCTTCTTAATGTTCCTCCTCTTCCTCTTCTTTTTCATGTTCCTCCTCTTCTTCCTCCTCCTCCTCTTCTTCCTCTTCTTCCTCCTTCTCCTTCTGACTCTGGCGCCATGAGTAGTGGCCACAGGCTCAGTGCTCCAGGTGGTAATTGGCCTAATTAGGCTGCACTTCTGAGTGTGGTTTCATTCCAGCCCACACAGGCTTGTTAAGCCATGCAGTTCCTCCCGGTGGTCTGAGCCCTGAAGTCCCACGCCTGTGGCCCCGATGTAACCCTGGAGGGCTGCCACCACGCATTCCGGGAGATGTAGTGTGCATTCCATGACTGCTCCCCCAGTCCCAGTGTCAAAGGGATGTCCCGCTACAAGTGCCAAATTCACAACTCTGATTGGAAGAGCAGCATCTGGAAATACCATTCAGCACTTAATGCATGGAGTAGATGATCCTGGCTTAACAAAAAAAAAAGTCAGCTAGGCTATGGCAATGCAGATAACATCATGAAGGACATTTTTATTAAATAATGATGATATATGAATATTTAAAAACTAATGAACCTTATTATATAAATCAAAGTTGCTTCAGAATATTTAAAAATATATATGGGGATGTGTATTAATGTCTAATGGAGATTATGACGCCTCCACTGAAAGGCGCCTGACGCTATTTTAGTGATGTCACATGATCAAGTGCCTTTGGGAATGAGGGGATTGTGAGAGTGCGAGCCACGTTAACAGGAGCCGACACGCAAGGAAGTGCAGGCAACGGCAGCATGTGGTCACTTCACATATGTTTCAAGTGACTGGCTTCCTGTCCTCCTACACTTGACCTTCCCTTGTAAGACTTCCATTATGTCGAAACATTAATTCATTTGTCTGCATGGTGCTTCATGAAAATTTGTCATTGGAAAGTTAAGATAAGAAGTGCAGGGGATTTGTAGAAAGAAAAGGAACAAGAAATGCATAGCTTATGTATACATTATATCTCTCTATTATAATCAAAAAATCTTAGGATGAGACGTGACTTTCTGAAGAGACTTTTTGGAATGAAGTCCCGCGAGATGGAGACTTTTAACGTGAGATTCCTTCAAGTCACATCATACTTACAACCTTTGGAAGCAAGTCCCGGTCATCTAACCTCTCAATCGTGTGGATGTGTTTGTCAGTCAAACTTCCTGTGCTCTCAGCTCTTATAAATTTTATCAGGATATTAATTTTATACGATCTAAATGATCAACGACTGAGCGAAGAAGAAAGAGCAGCGCGTCAAAAAGAGACCCAAATGAGTTGAAGAGAAAAGAATGCTAAAAAGAAGAATAATAATCCATCCATCTATCCATTACCCAACCCGCTATATTCTAATTACAGGGTCACGGGGTCTGCTGGAGCCTATCCCAACCAACACAGGGTGCAAGGCAGGAAACAAACCCTGGGCAGGGTGCCAGCCCACCGCAGGGCGGGCACACACACACACACACGCCAAGCACACACTAAGGACAATTAACCTGCATGTCTTTGGACTGTAGGAGGAAACACACGCTGACATGGGGAGAACATGCAAACTCCACGCAGGGAGGACCCGGGAAGCGAACCCAGGACTCCTAACTGCGATGCAGCAGTGCTACCCACTGTGCCACCGCGCCGCCAATACAATAATAATCTATGTTCAAATTCAGAAAATAAGGAATGTAATATTCAACCCGGACCAAGTGAAACTGAAAACCTTGCTGGTCCAATCAGGGTTGGAAATAAAAGACAAAGAGTAAAATACAAAGTAGAAAAATTATAAAACATATTATAAAAGCCAGCACAACCACAGACAGACAGACATCGTTTCCCAGTCCACCACACACGATTTATTTAAATATTTACAAATGCCAAGTCCATAAACAGTCCCGCACCAGACACAGTGCTTCCAGCACCAATCACCCTTCTTGCCGAGCCTCCCAATGCTCCTCTTCGGGCCATCTTCTTTCCATTCTCCCAAGCCTTGTCTCCTTCCTCCCGACACCAGCTCCCCGACTGTTGGAAGGCGGCCCCTTTTATGTTGCACCGGATATGCTCCAGGTGCCCCTTGATCAATTTCCACCGGCACTTCCTGGTGTGGGGAAAGTGCCGGCTCAGCAACCGGAAGCACTCTGGGTGACCCTGGAATACCTCCCGCCAGCACTTCCTGGTGTGACAGAATTGCTGGCGTCCAGGGCTACACGATCCAGAACCTGTCCCCTGATGGTGGCCACGGGCCCTTATAGGGCTTCCCAGCTTGGTTCCTGTGACCCCCATAGCAACCAAGGCGGCTGTCCTCTCATATCAGAGGCGCCATAGAGGCGTCCCAGCTGGATATGGCAATATATATGTATATTATATATATATATATATATTGTCACGCATGCGCGAGTAGGAGGCCGCGGATGGACCTTAAAGCACATCGAAAGACGTTCGCCGGCGGGGAATGGCAGGGTACTAACCTTTTTCCTTTGTTTTCCATAAGTAAAGACGCTCCGCCATAAGGCACTGTACCGCAGTACGTCCACTTCCGCCCTTCCTCCGCCGTCTTCCCTGACGTCACCAGTCCCGTCATCCCTCACGCCTCCTTCCCAGCATTCCTCCACTTCCGGCTCCACCCATATAAAATGGCCGCCGACGCCTAGTATGGCGTCGCGCAGATGAATGTTTTGTTTCTCTGTTTTTTGACCTGTTTTTTTGATTGTCTGAAGTGTGTAGACAATATACGGGGCCGGAAAAAAAAACAAACCTTTTTCTACTGTACGTGGAATTCTTTACATTATATATATTGTCACGCACGCGCGAGTAGGAGATCGCGGATGGATTCAAACGCACCTGGGGACACATTAGCCGGCAGGGAATGGCGGGGTACTAACTTTCTCCCTCTGCTTCCTCATATTAGAAAAGACCTTCCTCCACCATAAGCTGAGTTTTGACCGCAGTACGGTACTTCCGCCCTTCCTCCGCCATCTTGTCCTGATTTCATCAATCCCATCCTCCCTCATGGTCCTTCCCAGCATTCCTCCACTTCCGGCTCCTCCCTAATAAAATGGCCGCGGACGCCATGATACGGCTTCGTGCATATGAACTGTTTAGTTTATATTTTGACCTGTTTTTGATTTAATTATTGTGGATTGTCTACAATATACGGGGCCAGAAAACCCCAAACCTTTATGCTGTCTACTTCTGCATCTTTTACAATATATATATATATATGTATATATAGTGAAATAAACAGTCTCGACACACGAAAAAAGGTTTGGGGCAGCCACCTGAATACCTCACCCTGCCTGCAAAGAACAAAGTTTTCAGTACAATTGAATACAGTGTTGAATCAAAATCAGAACTGATCAACAAAAGGAGAAAGTCAGGATTTAAAGTGATGTCAGGGGAAGTGATGTCGTCCTCGGGGCTGGGACTGGAAGTGACATCTTCAGACTCAGGCAGAATTTCCCGTGTCTGGTGTGAATGGATAAAATAAGAAGGTTTAGTGCACCCCACCACCTCCCCAGCCGGGCATGGAATTCCCTTCTTTTGGCCCATGTAGCTGGCTCCCATGGACATGTGTGTGACAATATATACAGTCATATGAAAAAGTTTGTGAACCCCTCTTAATTCTTTGGAGTTTTCAAAGTATCAACTTCCTTTTAATATCTGACATGCCTTATGGACACAGTAGGATTTCAGCAGTGACATTAAGGTTATTGGATTAACAGAAAATATGCATCATAACAAAATTAGACAGGTGCATAAATGTGGGCACCCAACAGAGATATGACATCAATACTTAGTTGAGCCTCCTTTTGCTCCTTTGAGCCTCTCGACGCTGTCCTCCTGTAGCCTGTGATGAGTGTCTGGACTCTGATGTTGGTATTTCTGACCATTCTTCATACAAAATCTCTCCAGTTCAGTTCAATCTGATGGACAGCCTGCTTCAAATCATCCCATAGATTGTCGATGATATTCAAGTCAGGGGACTGTGACGGCCATTCCAGAACATTGTACTTCTCCCTCTGCATGAATGCCTTTGTAGATTTCCAACTGTGTTTTGGGTCATTGTCTTGTTGGAATATCCAACCTCTGCTTACGTAACTTCAACTTTGTGACTGATACTTGAACATTATCCTGAAGAATTTGTTGATATTGGGTTGAATTAATCCGACCCTCGACTTTAACAAGGGCACCAGTCCCTGAACTAGCCACACAGCCCCACAGCATGATGGGACCTCCACCACATTTGACAGGAGGTAGCAGGTGTTTCTCTTGGAATGAGGTGTTCTTCTTCCGCCATGCAAAGCGCTTTTTGTTCTGACCAAATAACTCCATTTGTGTCTCATCAGTCCAAAGCACTTTGTTCCAAAATGAATCTGGCTTGTCTAAATGAGCATTTGCATACAACAAGCGACTCTGTTTGTGGCGTGAGTGCAGAAAGGGCTTCTTTCTCATCACCCTGCCATACAGATGTTCTTTGTGCAAATTGCACTGAATTGTAGAACGATGTACAGATACACCATCTGCAGCGAGATGTTCTTGCAGGTCTTTGGAGGTGATCTGTGGTTGTCTGTCACCATTCTCACAATCCTGCTCATATGCCGCTCCTGTATTTTTCTTGGCCTGCCAGACCTGCTGGGTTGGTTTAACAGCAACTGTGCCTGTGGCCTTCCATTTCCTGATTCCATTCCTTACAGTTGAAACTGACAGTTTAAACCTCTGAGATGGCTTTTGTAGCCTTCCCTAAACCAGAGACTCAACAATCTTTGTTTTCAGATCTTTGGAGAGTTGCTTTGAGGATCCCATGCTGTCTGTCACTCTTCAGAGGAGAGTCAAAGGGCAGGAAGCACAACTTGTAATTGACCACCTTAAATATCTTTTACCACTCATGATTGGACACTCCTGTCTATGAAGTTCAAGGCTTCACGAGCTCATCCAACCAATTTGGTGTTGTCAGTAATCAGCATTGAGCAGTGACAGGCATTCAAATCAGCACAATGACAAGGGGACCCACATTTGTGCACAGCCAGTTTTTCACATTTGATTTAATTTCATACAACTAAATACTGCTTCACTAAAAATCTTTGTTCAGAAAACACCCCAGTACTCTGATGTTCCTAGGAAATGAAAGACATACCACTGGTATCTTTATTGTTGAAAGGAGAGTCAATTATTAGGCAGGCTAAGAGGGCTTCACAAACTTTTTCATATGACTATATATATATAACGGCGCACTGTACAATAACATTTAGTGAGTACACTTGAATTATAGTTTTCATCCTCCTCTTTCTCTGTACGTTTAGCTTTCGGTTGCTCAGAAGTTGATACGCTTGCCGCTTCTTCTCTTCTTTTGCTGGCATCTTTTCACGTTAAAACTGATTAAGTCAGAGTTTGTGTTGCAATTAGAACCTTTTCCTTAATTTTTCCCTTACTCTGGCACTTTGGTGTTCAATCTGCCTCAGGAATGATTTAAGATATGAAGAGGTAGGGGAAGTGACGCAGAAGGTTGTAGGGATGAGTACACATGTGCCATACAGCCGCCCTGCTGCTCGCTGCCGAGAGTTCATTCTACAATAAAATAAAATAAAAATAAAAAGAGGAATAAAAATCATCACCCCAAAAGCGAACAGTAGACGTCACGTAGTGTATGTGTACCAAATTTCAGGTCAATCGGTCAAATTTTTAGCGAGCTAACAGTTGATTTAAAATCCTGGACAGACAAATGGACAGCCACAGTAGCGTATTATATAAGAGAATTGTCACACATGTGAGTTTGGGAGACAGTTTACGGGCTCAAATAAATACATTTACTCAACGGACCAGGGTTTGCCACTGCCCTCTAACTCTTCCTCCACTCTCCCTGCAGAACAACTAACAAATTTACAACCTCACCAGCACTTCTGATCCTCAAACAACAACATCGCCATCACTTCTGGTTCCGGTCCTCAAGATCTCATCTCCTCCTGATGTAACTTCGAGTTCCAGAATGCCATTCACCGCCGACTTTATATACAACCTCCATTTTGTCATTTTCATTTCCATTTTAAAGTCCAGTCTGTAAAGACTACTCTACAGTATATGGGATGGATCCCCAAACATTTGACAGTGTTCTTGTGCTTATTTTACTATAAAATATTTATATACACTCACCTAAAGGATTATTAGGAACACCTGTTCAATTTCTCATTAATGCAATTATCTAATCAACCAATCACACGGCAGTTGCTTCAATGCATTTAGGGGTGTGGTCCTGGTCAAGACAATCTCCTGAACTCCAAACTGAATGTCAGAATGGCAAAGAAAGGTGATTTAAGCAATTTTGAGCGTGGCATGGTTGTTGGTGCCAGACGGGCCGGTCTGAGTATTTCACAATCTGCTCAGTTACTGGGATTTTCACGCACAACCATTTCTAGGGTTTACAAAGAATGGTGTGAAAAGGGAAAAACATCCAGTATGCGGCAGTCCTGTGGGCAAAATGCCTTGTTGATGCTAGAGGTCAGAGGAGAATGGGCCGACTGATTCAAGCTGATAGAAGAGCAACTTTGACTGAAATAACCACTCATTACAACCGAGGTATGCAGCAAAGCATTTGTGAAGCCACAACACGCACAACCTTGAGGCGGATGGGCTACAACAGCAGACGACCCCACCGGTTACCACTCATCTCCACTACGAATAGGAAAAAGAGGCTACAATTTGCACGAGCTCACCAAAATTGGACAGTTGAAGACTGGAAAAATGTTGCCTGTTCTGATGAGTCTCGATTTCTGTTGAGACATTCAAATGGTAGAGTCAGAGTTTGGCATAAACAGAATGAGAACATGGATCCATCATGCCTTGTTACCACTGTGCAGGCTGGTGGTTTTGGTGTAATGGTGTGGGGGATGTTTTCTTGGCACACTTTAGGCCCCTTAGTGCCAATTGGGCATCATTTAAATGCCACGGGCTACCTGAGCATTGTTTCTGACCATGTCCATCCCTTCATGACCACCATGTACCCATCCTCTGATGGCTACTTCCAGCAGGATAATGCACCATGTCACAAAGCTCGAATCATTTCAAATTGGTTTCTTGAACATGACAATGAGTTCACTGTACTAAAATGGCCCCCACAGTCACCAGATCTCAACCCAATAGAGCATCTTTGGGATGTGGTGGAACGGGAGCTTCGTGCCCTGGATGTGCATCCCACAAATCTCCATCAACTGCAAGATGCTATCCTATCAATATGGGCCAACATTTCGAAAGAATGCTTTCAGCACCTTGTTGAATCAATGCCACGTAGAATTAAGGCAGTTTTGAAGGCGAAAGGGGGTCAAATACCATATTAGTATGGTGGTCCTAATAATCCTTTAGGTGAGTGTGTGTATATACAGGTGTGCTTGAAAGTTTGTGAACCCTTTAGAATGTTCTATATTTCTGCATAAATATGACCTAAAACATCATCAGATTTTCACTCAAGTCCTAAAAGTAGATAAAGAGAAACCAGTTAAACAAATGAGACAAAAATATTATACTTGGTCATTTATGTATTGAGGAGAATGATCGAATATTACGTATTTGTGAGTGGCAAAAGTATGTGAACCTTTTCTTTCAGTATCTGGTGTGACCCCCCTTACTAAACGTTTCCGGTAACTTCTGATCATTCCTGCACACCGGCTTGGAGGAATTTTATCCCATTCCTCCATCCAGAAGAGCTTCAACTCTGGGATGTTGGTGGGTTTCCTCACATGAACTGCTTGCTTCAGGTCCTTCCACAACATTTCCATTGGATTAAGGTCAGGACTTTGACTTGGCCATTCTAAAACATTAACTTTATTCTTCTGTAACCATTCTTTGGTAGAACGACTTGTGTGCTTAGGGTCGTTGTCTTGCTGCATGACGCACCTTCTCTTGAGATTCAGTTCATGGACAGATGTCCTGACATTTTCCTTTAGAATTCTCTGATATAATTCAGAATTCATTGTTCCATCATTGAAGGCAAGCCGTCCTGGCCCAGATGCAGCAAAACAGACCCAAACCGTGATACTACCACCACCATGTTTCACAGATGGAATGAGGTTCTTATGCTGGAATGCAGTGTTTTCCTTTCACCAAACATAACGCTTTTCATTTAAAGCAAAAAGTTCTATTTTGGTCTCATCCGTCCACAGAACATTCTTCCAATAGCCTTCTGGTTTGTCCACGTGATCTTTAGCAAACTGAAGGCAAGCAGCAATGGTTTTTTTTTTGGAGAGCAGTGGCTTTCTCCTTTCAACCCTGCCATGCACACCATTGCTGTTCAGTGTTCTCCTGATGGTGGACTCATGAACATGAACATTAGCCAATGTGAGAGAGGCCTTCAGTTGCTTAGAAGTTACCCTGGGGTCCTTTATGACCTCGCTGACTATTACACGCCTTGCTCTTGGAGTTATCTTTGTTGGTCAATCACTCCTGGGGAGGGTAACAATGGTCTTGAATTTCCTCCATTTGTACACAATCTGTCTGATTGTGGATTGGTGGAGTCCAAACTCTTCAGAGATGTTTTTGTAACCTTTTCCAGCCTGATGAGCATTAACAACTCTTTTTGTGAGGTCCTCAGAAATCTCTTTTGTTCGTGTCATGATACACTTCCACAAACGTGTTGTGAAGAGCAGACTTTGATAGATCCTGTTATTTAAATAACACAGAGTGCCCACTCACACCTGATTGGCATCCCATTGATTGAAAACACCGGACTCGAATTTCACCTTCAAACTAACTGATCATCCGTGAAGTTCACATACATCTGCCGCTCACAAATATTGTAAAAGATGCAACAGGAGGCAACAAAAAGGTTTGGGGTTTTCCGGCTCCTTATATTGTCGACACTCCAGACTTTATCAAAGAAAATATATCGGTCAGACATAAACAAAACAAGCATGGCTAGTGGCCTGGTATGGCGTCGCGGCCATTTTTATATGGGAAGAGCCGGAAGTGCAGGAATGCTGGGAAGGAGTCGTGATGGATGATGGGACTGCTGACATCATTGAAGATGGCGGAGGAAGGGCGGAAGTGATCGTACTGCGGGCAAGGTCTTTATGGCGGAGCGTCTTTAGTTCTGGAAAACAAAGAAACAAGGTAATTACCCCACCATTCCCCGCTGGTGTTTTAAGATCCATCTGCGGTCTCCTAATCGCACATGCGTGACAATATGTAATATTCGATCATTTTCCTCAGTAAATAAATGACCAGGTATAATATTTTTGTCTCATTTGTTTAACTGGTTTCTCTTGATCTAATTTTAGAACTTGAGTGAAAATCTGATGATGTTTTAGGTCATATTTATGCAGAAATACAGAACATTCTAAAGGGTTGACAAACTTTCAAGCAAAACTGTAGAATAAAATTAAGGTCTGATGGCCAGGGAGGACAGAAAAAACAAAAAACAAAAACTCCAGCTCCAACGGCTGGAGAAAAAAAATAAAATCTGCAGGGGGTCCTGGGGCACAAGACCACCCAGCCCCCTCTAGGCATTCCACTTTACATAAATAACCTCAATCAGTCCTCATGGTATTCAGGGTTCTCATGGAAGAACTTGATGATGACGGTCATGTTTACTTCTGGCCTTTAATCCATCAATGTAGGGACATCACGGTGCTTTGATCAGGTGGTGTTGGTGCAGGTCGCCACCACAGAAAACCTCAAAAAGAACAGAAGAGAGAGGAGAGGTTAGTATGGATTTTGAATATGAATACCATGAATAATAATGATAATTAATTGAATATACAGAGCATTGGGATTAAACTAAGATGAAGCTATGAGAAAGGCATATTAAAATGTGTTTTCAGCAGTTTTTTAAAGTGCTCCACCGTATCAGCCTGGTGAATTTCTATCGGTCAGCTATTCCAGATTTTAGGGGCATAACAGCAAAAGGTTGCCTCACCACTTCTTTTAAGTTTTGCTCTTGGAATTCTAAGTAGACCCTCATTTGAAGATCTAAGGTTATGATTTGGAGTCTAAGGTGAAACATTCTGAAATACAAGATGGTGCGAGATGATTTAAGGCTTTGTAAACCATAAGCAGTATTCTAAAGTCAATTTTAAATGGCACAGGTAACCAGTGTAGTGACATCAGAACTGGTGTGATGTGCTTGGATTTTGTTTTACTAGTTAGGATTCTAGCAGCTCTAATCTGCACTCGTTGCAATCGATTGATGTCTTTTTTTTGTGGTCCTGAGAGGAGAATGTTACAGTAATCTAGTCGACTGAAAACATAAGTGTGGATTAATTTCTCAGCATCTTTCAATATTATAAGAGGTCTAACTTCTATATATATAATTCACTAAGGCAAGACAACCATGGAAAGCACACCGGAAGGGGCGTGGATTCACTAAGCCGCCGACAACTTAGACACCTATGGCGCATGCAGGAAGGAGCCACGCCCACCAACTCCAAGACCATTAGATACGACGACAACTCACAGAGCCACGCCCACCAACTCAGATGCGACGACACAGAAAAACCGGCGTCATTTATATACGTCTGTCGTAGAGGTCACATGCAGCTCTGACCCACGTTGACTGTTCATAGAGGCATGTTTCTCGCAGAGGTGAATCGCCATACGCAGCGTGTAAAACTGTTTGTGAGGGGTATCCCATGGGATCCTTAAAACATTCCTTTACAACTGAGGTTAAAACACAATGAAGTGAGCAGTCTTTAAAAAATGAGTTTTCGGTTACGACGCATAGCAAACTACTTACTTACACGCTACCTACAGCAATTCACATCCGCGACAAACATGCGTCTTCTTAGATGCTCCTGCACTTTGTACACACCCCCCTCCCACCTCGCTACCACCGTGGTCGGGTGTCTTGGTGGATTACATATAGAAAGGCAGCCAAAACCGCGCAGAGCAATGAAAAGTCTACGTGAGTCACAGGTGCATCTGGACTGTACAAAGATGACAACGACTCGAGTGATGAGTTGAAGGTGGGCACATGAGCAGGCAGTGTATACTGAACGAGAAATCAGCAGACTAGCATGACGGAGGGAGCGGAGTGGACGTCCTTCTCCTCTCCTCCCATTCCAACCTTCGCACCTGAGCTCCCGCAGAGATGATTGTGTGTTGGATCGTTCCGTGCATTGGTTAAAACCCAATGAAGGAAGCAGTCTTTAAAAACCAATAAGCCCTGTGCCTCTGTTTCATTACCATCTCACCTGCTTCACCAATGCAGGCCCTGCAAGAGTCGAGACGCTCTCTCGGCAGCTGACCTTCTCTGTGCCTGACCGGTTCACACAGAGGCACCACATGACCAGGTGGTGTGTATGCTTCGAAGACGAAGGTGGACGCGACAGGACTATCTAAGAAGAGGCATGTTTATCACGAATGTAAATCGCTGTATGCAGCGTGTAAACAATTTGTCGCGAATGTGAATCGCTGTATACAGCATGTAAAACGCTGTATTGTTTGTTGCCCTCTCCAGAGTTGCATCTTTTCATTCATCTACAGTCGTATACACAATGAAGTGAGCAGTCTTTAAAAATGAGTTTTCGGTTACAACGCATGACCGCGTGCACCATAGCAAACTGTTTTACACGCTACATACAGCAATTCGCATCCGCGACAAACATGCGTCTTCTTAGATGCTCCTGCACTTTGTACACACCCCCCCCCTCCCACCGTGGTTGGGTGTCTTGGTGGATTATATATAGAAAGGCAGCCAATACTGCACAGAGCAATGAAAAGTCTACATGAGTCACAGGTGCATCTGGACTGTACAAAGATGACAACGACTCGTGACAAGTTGAGGTGGGCACATGAGCAGGCAGTGTATACTGAACAAGAAATCAGCAGACTAGCATGACGGAGGGAGCGGAGTGGACGTCCTTCTCCTCTCCTCCTGTTCCACCCTCCGCACCTGAGCGCCGCATGGACGATTGTGTGTTGGTTTGTTCCGTGCATTGTTACAATGTTGCATTTCTTGCTGATTTATTACATTGCCGATTTTTCAAATGTTAATTTTCTCCCTGTGCTTAAAAATTATTTAAAAACTGGCCTGATTATGCGGCATATGGTACGCCGTGGGTTGGCTAATTTGTTATATTTCTTAAGTGGAAAAATGATGTCCTAGTGATCTGACTAATATGTGATTTAAAATTCAGGTCAGAGTCAATAGTTACCCCTAAATTCTTTACCTCCGTCTACAGATGCCCCAAGTCTTTATGTGTCTCTGCATTCTTTCTTACATTGGTGTAGTTGGCAGGATGAGGCAGGTCCAATGTGGACTGGCATCAGAAGTGATGTTAGCAGTAGAAAGGTCATCAGTCTCCCACTATGCTGAGGGAGAGAGAGAGAAGTTATTATCATGGAGTGCCATCCTCTGGTGCAGTGGAGAATTACTGTCATCAGAGCCCTTACACTGTCCCCTATGTGCACACATGTGACAGGATACTGTATAGTCTTTGTAGTCAGCGACACCACTTGCCAAAAATGTGTTCCTATGGACCTGCAGTTATGTGTCAAGTGAGCTTAACCACATAAATTCATCACTTGGTGAATGACTTTTATCGAAATTCCTTTTTAGTATAATTAGTTAATTTAATGCTAGGCTTTGTTTTGGTTTTTTGACTGATCCTGACTTCACCTGCAGTTTTCCCTCGGGTTTTTGTTTGCTGATTATTTACGACCTTTTCGGTTCTGACCTTTGCTTGTCCCTCATAATGAGTTTGCCTGATGTGACGTTCCCTTTTCTCCTCACAATAACATCTGGAAATGTCGTGTTTACAAACCAGAGAGCCACGTCTACAAGAAATCGGTATCTTCTCCACTTCATACTCCTGGCCAGCGTAAAAATTGATCCAAATCTTGCTCTACCACATTTCCGTAGAAATGAGCGCTTCACTAAGAAATTACTTTTTTATTAAGGCTACCTCTGCCTTGAGAAACAGATGACCTTGGCCAAGAGGACTCCAGCAGTTCTAAATGTGTAAGAAATATTGGCTTAAGGCCACCCCTCCTGGGAAAGTGTAATGTTTCTGAAGATTCAGGGTGGAAATATTGTAACTTCAAAAGTACCGCAGATCAATGGAGATCAATAAGAACACAGGATGTTTGCACAGAGGAAAGCAGATCCACGCGGCCACAAAAGCCACGACTCAGCACACAATGAGAAATGAAGATAAGGGTACAGGACATTTTGAGTCAATGGCCCGATAATATAAGAACTTCAATACAATTCAAATAAATGGAAAAAACTACCATAACCAGGGTTTCAGATGATACCACAATGACAGGAAACATTTCAAAGGGCAGAGGTTGGACACTAAGGAGGGAGAAAAGGTTGGCTAGATAGTGGGACCAAGCTAGGAAAGATGTGCAGCAGGCTAGGGTGATAAAGGATAAAGATGGAAACGAACTCACAAGCGAGGAGAGTGTGTTGAGCAGATGGAAAGAGTACTTTGAGAGGCTGATGAATGCAGAGAACGAGAGAAAGAAGAGGTTAGATGATATGGAGATAGAGAATAAGGAAGTGCAACGGATTAGCAAGGAAGAAATAAGGACAGCTATGAAGAGGATGAAGAATGGAAAGGCTGTTGGTCCAGATGACATACCTGTGGAAACATGGAGGTGTTTAGGAGAGATGGCAGTGGAGTTTCTAACCAGATTGTTTAATGGAATCTTGGAAAATGAGAGGATGCCTGAGGAGTGGAGAGGAAGTGTACTGGTGTCGATATTTAAGAATAAGGGGGATGTGAAGGACTGTAGTAACTACAGGGGCATAAAATTCATGAGCCTCAGCATGAAGTTATGGGAAAGAGTAGTGGAAGCTCAGTTAAGATGGGAGGTGATGATTAGTGAGCAGCAGGATGGTTTCATGCCAAGAAAGAGCACCACAGATGAGATGTTTGCTCTGAGGATGTTGATGGAGAAGTATAGAGAAGGCCAGAAGGAGTTGCATTGCATCTTTGTGGACCTGGAGAAAGCAAATGACAGGGGGATTTGAGAGGAGCTGTGGTGTTGTATGAGGAAGTCGGGAGTGGCAGAAAAGTATGTAAGTGCTGTACAGGATATGTACGAGGGGAGTGTGACAGTGGTGAGGTCTGCGGTAGGAGTGACGGAGGTGGGATTACATCAAGGATCGGCTCTGACTCCTTTCTTATTTCCAATGGTGATGGACAGGTTGACAGATGAGATTAGACAGGAGTCCCCATGGACTGTGATGTTTGCTAATGACATTGTGATCTGTAGCGAGAGTAGGGAGCAGGTTGAGGAGACCCTGGAGAGGTGGAGATCTGCTCTGGAGAGGAGAGGAATGAAGGTCAGTAGGAACAAAACAGAATACAAGTGTGTTAAAGAGAGGAAGATCAGAGGAATGGTGAGGATGAAGGGAGTAGAGTTGGAGAACGTGGAGGAGTTTAAATACTTGGGCTCAACAGTACAAAGTAATGGGGATTGTGGAAGAGAAGTGAAGAAGAGAGTGCAGGCAGGGTGGAGTGGGTGGAGAAGAGTGTCAAGAGTGATTTGTGACAGATGGGTATCAGCAAGAGTGAAAGGGAAGGTCTACAGGACGGTAGTGAGACCAGCTATGTTATATGGGTTGGAGATGGTGGCACAGGAGACAGAGCTGGAGGTGGCAGAGTTAAAGATGCTAAGATTTGCATTGGGTGTGACGAGGATGGACAGGATTAGAAATGAGGACATTAGAGGGTCAGCTCAAGTTGGACGGTTGGGAGACAAAGTCAGAGAGGCGAGATGACATTGGTTTGAACATGTGCAGAGGAGAGATGCTGGGTATACTGGGAGAATTATGATAAAGATAGAAATGCCAGGCAAGTGGAAAAGAGGAAGACCTAAGAGGAGGTTTATGGATGTGGTGAGAGAGGACAGGCAGGTGATGGGTGTGACAGAGCAAGATGACGAGAACAGGAAGATATGGAAGAAGGTGATCTGCTGTGGCAACCCCTAATGGAAGCAGCTGAAAGAAGAACCAGAAGACACATCCCTTGAATTTATGCATCTTAGGGATATTGATTTTGGACCACAGTTTTGACTGCATGTTGTCACACATGTGCAAATAGGGGAGAGTCAAAGGACTCAAATGGGTACGAAAGAAGGAAAGATGGGTAACTGGAACAGAGCACTAATGTTTATTCTCCTTTTATCTACGGAAAGATGCAAGAATTAAATGTGACTACCGGTCGTAACGCTCCCATATCCACCTCCATGTAGCGCAATAAAGAAGACTGCGGAACTACTTCACTTCCGGTCTCATCCCAATGACTTCAGTTCCATTCCTCCACTTCTAACAACATCTTCGGCTTCTGCATTCACCCTTTAATTTGCTGTTGTTGCCATTTCCTCCCCACTTAATTGTAGCTCCTTGATCAACACCATAAAAACCCAAGAGAACCCATTTTATTTGGCCAAATGTCGGTTTTGTTCTATTTTGACCCTAATTTTGGACAACTGGACCCTACAACCTGAAGATGCCTGCTACTACAAGAGATGCCCCTTCAGTCTCACCTTTCAAATCCCAGCTGAAGACTCACTACTTCAGTTTAGCACACCCTGACTAGAGCTGCAGATTAACTGTACAGACTGCATCTCTGTTGTTAGTCATTAGCACTAAAACATCAGTAACATGATAGTTAGAATTTGTTACTAACCCTCACCTGTTCTGTTTCTCTTCTCGGTACTCAAATGTGATATTTGGTGCCACGGCCCACCTGCCAAGTTGTTCTGCCTGCATAAGATAAAGTCATCCCTGATGGAGGATCGCAGGAATCATCGGGTAGAGGGGTCCTTTCATCAGATTGGCTGGCCCAGCGCTGTTTCAGCTTTGGAATGGCCAATAGGGGGAGGCAGCTTGATGGCCGAGGTCTCCAGGACTCCTATTATGGGATATCATCTACTGTTGAATTCTGCTCTGTACTTGTAATATTTCTATTGTACTATTATATTGTATTGAGGATGACTTGTGTTCTGTTCTGTGTATTGTATTGACCCCCTTCTCTTTGACACCCACTGCATGCCCAACCTACCTGGAAAGGGGTCTCCCTTTGAACTGCCTTTCCCGAGGTTTCTTCCATTTTTTCCCTATTAGGGTTTTATTGGGAGTTTTTTCTTGTCTTCTTAGAGAATCAAGGATGGGGGGCTGTCAAGAAGCAGGGCCTGTTAAAGCCCATTCTTGTGTGATATTGGACTTTACAAAAATAAAATGTACTGTATTGTGTTATATTGTAATTGAAGGGAAGATGAATGCAGCTAAATAGAGAGTGGGGTCCTGGAAGAAAACGTGTTCCAGAGTGCATGCTACCTCAGACATGGGCGACGGTTCACCTTTCAGTATGACAATGACGTCTAGTATACAGCCATGATGATACTCTTCTGGCTTCAGGATAAGTCTGTGAGTGTCCTGGAGTGTCACATCCAAAGTCCACACTTACTGTAAACCCCACAAAACACCTGAGGAGTGACCTGAAGATGGCAGGTTACAGACAGTCCCCATCCTATCTAATAGAGCTTGAGAGGGTCTGGTAGGAATTATTGGATAAACTGACCAAATCCAGGTATGCCAAGCTTGTAGAGGCTTAGCCAAAAAGACCTGAAGTTGGAATTGTTGCCAATGAAGCTTTTACAAGATACTGAATGAAGGGTCTGAATACTTATAGGGGAGAGAGGTTTCAGTTTTCAAATGTTTAAAAATTTACAAACCTTTCTCAATGCATGCCGTCACTTTGATATTATGGGTTACTGAGTGTAGATTGATGGACAAAATGGCAAATGTAATAATTTAAAATTAAGCCTACAACACAGTAACACGTGCAGAAAGTTAAGGGAGTCTCAGTGCTTTCTGAATTCAGTTGTACAGGGTTTGGCCTGTAGGGGGCATCTCACAACCCTCAAACTCCGACACCACTTTGCCAACACAGTTTCTGTGCAAACATGAACTCCTTTCACTGGTTTCTTCCATTCAGTCACCCACAACTGAAGGACAATTCTTTTATCCTCATTTTCTAGAGGAACCTCTCTCGACTCCCCTTCTTCCTGTGCTGACTCTCCATCTGAGTGGAGGTGACCCCTTTAATGACGAACATCACAAATCAGGTTAGGGAGCAGCTCTGAAAAGTAGGGACAGCTCCTTCCTGCAACTCCCCTTGGTGGCTGCCACAAGACCCTCTTAAGGGACTACAACATGTTGTGGACGGGCACCTCCGTTACTGGCCCTTTTTATTTTCCTGAGATTTTCTATGACTGTTCACCACCCTGACTGGGACAAAGCAGATTTAGCAAATGGAGTCAGAATTTAATCCATTAAGTCTAACCTGAAATCATTAATTACCATTTCTAACAATACTGTCATTGTCTGAATGAATAAGAATGATAAAGGAATATTCTCTAGGGGGGCTCCGTCCTCGTGCTGGTGTCGCTGCTATTCAATGAAACTCAGACAATTCCTTATCACTAGAGGGGTCTACACTCTCCATCTTGTTTTATTCTATAGTCAGTACCCCTTAGAGAAAGACGGAGTCCTTATCAGTGACATGACACAAGCCCACCATGTGAAAACGAGAGAAGACAGGTGTCCGCAGAGTGCTTATTTACATCCTTATTAATTTACATGGCAGGGTGGGGGGTTCTTTTTCATCTCACTTCACATTTCTCTCTCTATAATGTCAGAAATGATCATTCAGTTTTATCTTCAGCAATAGCACTTGCTATTAGAATTGGAGTAATGAACCATTTGACATAAGGACCCTAAATTAGAAGATTCACTAATGAGCCTCTTAAAGCTTCAGGGTATTTTTTTTTTTGGTTCATTGGAAAAGCTTCACTTCAGCAGTTAAAAGGGCGCTTTTTGTTTTTGGACATAACGCAGTAATTCAATTTTTATTCATTATTTTAGAGTGCGTTTCATTTTCACAAGCTTCCCGGTTGTATTCCGTGGCAATTCATTTTACAGCAGAACCCATTTATCCAATTTCTTTCTTTAACAGGTGGAGATTTCAGGAGACTATCCTCGTCGCAGCATATGCAAGCCAGAGATCTGCCCTGTAGGGGGCACCAGTCTCCTGTAATCCCTGCATTTTCAGACCCTTTCATTATTTTCACATTTTGTTATGTTGGGCTAAAACTGGTTCAATTAATTTTTTCTCCTCATTAAGCAGCACTCAAGAAAAGCAAAAACAGGATTTTTGAAATTTATGCAAATGCATTAAAAAAAACTGAAATATCCAATTGACACAAGTGTTCAGACTGTAATGTATAATAATAATAATAATAATACATTTTATTTATTTAGCATCTTAAGTGTTTAGACCATTATAATAATAATCATCATCATCATCATCATCATGATACATTTTTATATAGCGCCTTAAGTGTTCACACCCCAATAATAATAATAATAATAATAATAATAATAATAATAATAATAATGTTTAGACCATTATAATAATAATAATAATCATAATGATACATTGTATTTATATAGCACCTTAAGTGTTCAGACCCTTATAATAATAATAATAATAATAATAATAATAATAATAATACATTTTATTTATATAGTGCCTTAAGTGTTTAGACCATTGTAGTAGTAATAATAATACATTTTATTTATATAGCACCTTAGGAATTTAGACCATTATAATAATAATAATCATAATCATAATTATACATTTTATTTATAAAGCACCTTAAGTGTTTAGACCATAATGATAATAATAGTAATACATTTTATTTACATAGCACCTTCCCCATGCTCAAGCTGCTGGATTTTTGAGTAAAAGTCTGTGACGGTGCAGGTCTTCTCCACGCTTCTGGTTCCCCACCAGAGTCTTTTGAACCCGACGTTATCAAGGGATGAGATGAGCAAATGAGGACACCACACAAGGCAAGGACAAGGAGCAAAATGCTTTTATTACAATCAACTGAAACAAAAAAGTGTTCAAAAAAAGTGCAGTGCTCAAAAATCTTCATCCAATAAATAGATAATCCATAAAAAGTCTCTGATGGTGAAGGTTAAAATTTATCCAAATAAATATCCATAAAAATGAGGATAAAAAAAGCAGGAAGCAGCCTTCTGAAATCCTAAGCCCAGGTGCATTCCTTTAAAACAGTCATCTCTCTGGCTTATACAATACAATACAATACAATTTATTTTTCTATAGCCCAAAATCACACAAGTAGTACCACAATGGGCTTTAACAAACCCTGAAATGGACGAAACTTTGAGAAAGGCGGTTCCAGGTAGGTTGGGCATTCAGTGGGTGTCAAAAAAGGGGGTCAAAACAATACAATACACAGAACAGAACACAAGTAATCCTCAATGCAATAGAGCAATATTACAAGTACAGAGCAGAATTAAACAATAGATGATACAGTATCTCATAATACAATTTGGATTTGTTGAGAGACCTGGAGACCTCAGCCATCAAGCTGCCTGCCCCTATTGGCCATTCTACAGTTGAGTCAGTGCTGGGCCAGCCAATCTGATGAAAGGACAACCTTCAGTTCTGACTTGTGTCCCCGCCGACCATCCCATGGCATTCCACGGGGCACCGCCAAGCCTGTTATTAAATCCCATGGTTCACTTACCTTTTCCACTACGGCTGTGAACGTTGAATGCGTTAGTAAAATAAAGACATGAAAGAGTAGAATTTTTTGTGTGTCATTGGCTTAAGCTCATTGTGTGTATCGGTACCTGCGACTTAGATGAAGATCAGATCACTTTTTAAGATCATTCCAAAGGGTTCACATACTTTTTACTTTGACTGTATATATATATATATATATATATATATATACATATTAGGGGGCTCTGCCCCCTGATCACTTCGCTCGGCCACCCCCGTGTTTGGTTTCCCGGATATACAATTTACATTTTTTCATGGGAATTATTACATATGCATTATTTTCACTTTTACTTTAAAACTTTTGTAAAAACAATACTTGTCCTTTATTTCCGGCCCCGGGCATGGTTACATCTCTTTTTCGCAAGACGTATACCGCTGCTCGCATTGTGAAGGGAGATACCATCGGATCATCTGCTGGCTTGCTGCTGCTGGCGAGCTGCCTGTTCTGCTTGTCGCTTGTCGTTGTTTTAAGAGCTGGGAGCACATGATGCGTGTCTGCCAAAAGCAATCCAACAACTGCTAGGTTAGATGTCCGTGGACTTGTTTTAAATGATGGCTCACTGCCTTGTCTTACGTGACATTATAAAAACAATGCTTGTTTCCTGCCTTGCGCTCTGTGATAGGATATAGCAGGTTGGAAGATGGATGGATGGATATACCAATAACAAAAGACGCATACGTTCATTCTGTGGTTTTGCTTCAGATGCAGAACTGAGAGAGCTCGATAGTTTAAAAGTCTAATAGACGCAGAGATAAACAGACCTTAAAACTGCCGAGTTTTGAGCTAAGTGTGGCCTGTAATATATGCACCAGTGCCCCGGCGAATCAGGTGGAGAGACTCCTGGAAAGTGGGTGGAGTCAAAAGTGATGCCGCCGACAGGGGAGCGTCAGCTTGTCTCAGGTTGCCTCAGGCTGTCTCTTCTGCAGCTGGACTCTGTTGCCTTGGCCTCCTCCTGCCATTCAGCTCTGGAGTACTCGTGTCACTTCTGCTCTCAAGCTCATCAGGAGTAACCTTCTTCCCCCATCGAGTGCCAAGCACACACTCCACCCCTGAGGCTCACCTTCCCTTTTTACACCTGCATGTTCTCTCGCTCCTGCCCTTCTCTCCTGCCTTTTACCTCCGCTCCCATTCTCTCTCATCTGTCCAGTCTGTCCCCTTCAATCCCAGGCAGGCACCTTTTAACTTTACTATCTAACTGGGTGCAGGTGAGAGGGGGAGTCCTCTACGCGGCCCCATTGAGGCTCCAGTCAGCCTGCGCCCCACTTAACCGTCACATACACCTGCAACCAATGGGAGACCTGCACCTTTCGGAGCACGATTATTTATTTAAGATCAGCACAGCACCACAGACCCCCTCATCACAAAGCCCCTTTGTCAGCCATTCCAGACTGCAGTCTTCTTTAAGCTTTGCACACCTGGATTTGGAGATTTGCTTCCAATCTCCTCTGCAGGTCCACCCAAGTTTTGTCAGGTCGGATGGAGACCATTGGTGGGCAGCTGTTTTCAGGTCTCTCCAGAGATGTCCAGACATTGGCCGGGCCATTCAAGGGACATTCACAGAGTTGTCCCTAAGCCTCTAGCTGGAGGGTGAACACTTCAGCCCATTCTTAATGTGCAGAGTGCTTTGGAGCAGATGTTCCATTAAGGGTATCTCTTATAAGAAAAGAAGCAAACACACACACACACAATGTTTGGGGATGTCCTCCATATAACAAAAATAAATGAAAGTGAACTGATCTTCTTACAAAGATGAAAATGATGTCTGTTCGGATGTGAGTCTATTACAGAACTGATTCGAAAATGGCCCTGGATTCCAAGGGGGAAGGGGCAGGTCCAGGAGGAAGGACAACAGAAGTGACATCAGTGGTGGGACGGCCATCAATCTTCCATTCTGCCATGGGAGGAAGAGAGAAGAAGTTAGAAAACAGCGCCAACCCCTGGTGTGGAAGGCCGTCTTCGTGAGGGTGGCCTGAGGGTCTGACGTCCTCTAGTGGGCCCTGTGCTCACTGCCCACCTGGCACTGTGGAGCTCAATTGGCATTTCCAAAGCCCTTAAACTGCCCTCCCAAGTGCATACACGTTACACAATGGCAAGAAAAGTGTTATATATTAATGTAATACATTTATTATTGTTATTATTATTATTATTATTATTAAAAGAAAAAAAAAACATAAAATAAAATCTGAGCTGAGGCAGAACACTTTGTTGAAGGCTCTCAAAGCCCAGTGAGAATGCATGGAGGATAGGTGATGGCTCATTTTCGTAATTTACAGTTGTCACCACAAGAGGGCTCCACTGAACCCCAAAAACCCTCTCCTCTTCAGACAACACAAAAACATTGAAATAAAGGTTGTTTATTTGCAGAGTACCGCCATTTAACAGTCGGTCAGTCATTTTCAAACCTGCTATATCCTAACTACAGGGTCACGGGGTCTGCTTCAGCCAATCCCAGCCAGCACAGGGTGCAAGTGCAGGAACAAATCCCCGGGCAGGGCGCCAGCCAACCACATGGCACACACACACACACCAAACACACACACTAGGGACAATTAAGGATTGCCAATGCACCTAACCTGCATGTCTTTGGACTGTGGGAGGAAACCGGAGAACCAAACTCCACACAGGGAGGACCCGGGAAGCAAACCCAGGTCTCCTTCCTGCAAGACAGCAGCGCTACCCACTGTGCCACCATGCCGCCATTTAAAAGACAATCACAGCTTAAAGTATAGTCACCATAATTGATTGAAGTTTCTGTCCTCTCCTTCCACTCATCCTTTTATGTAATTCCGACATCACAACATTCTGGGTCATGTGGAAGCACTCCAGACCAGCGCCCTCTGGTGAACAAAAAGGGACCACAACAGGGGGGTGCCCTTTTGAACTGCAGGTCCAATGAAACCTTGTGGGTGTCCAAACTGGCACCAAAGTAGCACAGCCACCTGGGGGATCAACTGTCTCCAATAAACCAGTACCCAAATCCATTATATGATTGCCCTGACTAGGATAGGCGCCTAGAGCCATCCTGGCCGGTTTGCACCTCCACTTATGTAGTCCATCCATTATGACCTCCCAGCCTGGATAAGACACCACTACTCTATGCCAGTCAGGATGCCAATCCATCCGTTCCAGCACCATAAATTGTATGTTTTTAAAGAATGCTTGTATAATCTAATTACATTCTGCTTCTGAGGAGTTCTGGCGTCATGTGCTGTCACGTTGAATTATTTATAAATATTAACTCGTCCGCTCACGTGGCACAAAATGCATTGGACGGCTTTGCTGTTTACTCCTTCTCTCCATTAAAGATCTCCGGCATTTCCTCTAAATGTGCTGTGGGACACCCTGCTGGAAACAATAATGTGAGCAGTCATTAAATAATCATTCCGGCTCTTTCCTCAGGTACATCCCAGTTAATTATGCAGTGCCCTGGAGCTCAAGCACTTCACAGTGTCACCGGCACCGTGTTAGAGAAAGGCAAAGTAATAAAATCTGGTGGGGCTGTGTGCAGCTTGGGAGTAACCTCCGTGCAGAACGGACCTTTGATTCTTTTTTTTATAACTTGTCTTCATATCAAAGAATGGAGTTTTACTTCTATTCATTAAAAAAAGATAATCATGAAAATGAACGAATACAGAGAGACATTGTCACAGTTCGGTCTGTCTCCACAAGAGGGCACAGGGAGACCTATAATGACGCGGTGCAGAAGTCAAGGTTGTTGCAGGTAAAGTGGCATCCGGAAACTGGTCCAGAAAGGTCCTCGTCAGAGAATGCAAAAGGTGAAGAACGGACTCAAAGGGGCAGTCCTCGTATCTTCTTAACAGACACCATTTTTTTGGTGTGGCTGCTCCAGGTACACTTGATAGGACAAAGTATAATCAAACAGGACAGGAGACACACCAAGGGGGTATAAAAGGGAGACTATGCTTATTTAAATAAATGGGACAGAATATCTGGATGCAAAACTTTTCTATGGATTCCCACCTTGCTGTTTGATATGGAGCCCTCTAGTGGTCACTTCACCGGCTGCATTGTATGTGTGCATCTACAGTGGATCCAGAAAGCTTTCAGACCCCCTTCACTTTCTGCCCATTGTGGTCCCCGGCCCGGGCTGGAGCCCGGCCGGGACGCCCAGAAGGAGGAGAGGAGGGCTTGTGCCTCCTCCAGACCGCGAGGGGGCGTCCGTCCTGGTTATATTGTGGACCACGGGTACAGGGCTTGGAAGCCCAGCCCTGTAGGGACCCATGGTCACCGCCAGGTGGCGCCCCGATGCCGGTTTACCCCGTGTGGTCTTTGGCCGGGGATGGAGCCCGGCCGGGACGCCTTGGAAGACCGGAGGAGGACGTGTGCCTCCTCCAGACCGAGAGAGGGCGTCCATCCTGGTTATGCAGGAGGCCTCGGGTAGGGGGCTTGGAAGCCCAGCCCTGTAGAAGGGGGAGACGAAAGGGGACACATGGACGGCTTCCGGGTGCGCAGCCGGCACTTCCGCCACACAGGGGTGTGGCCAACGTTAAGTGCTGGGAAGCAGCTGGAGCCCATCCGGGTTCCCAGAAAAGGGGAAGTCGGGAGGCAGTATTGACGGAGCTGGAGAGAGGATAGGAGGCGGCCAGGAACAAAGGCACAGTGACTGTGGGCCCTGGACTTTGGGGAAATCGGTGCAAGAGGCACTGGGGATTGTGAGTGCACGTGACTTTGGACATTGTAAATATTGTATATAGTGTAAATAAACAGTGTGTGGGTGCAAAATATGTTGTCCGTCTGTCTGTGTCCGGGCCAGCTTTCACACCATGTTATTGTGCTGTAGATTTCATTTTAAATGTAAGAATTTGCCAGTTTTGCCCATCAATCCACACTCGATATCCCACAATGACAACGAACAAAAACATTTTTATAAAATCAAAAAACTGAAATCTTTCAATCCTATACGTTTTCAGACCCTGAATTCAACACTTTATGGAAGCTCCTTTTTGCAGCAATTCCAACATCAAGTCTTCTTGATGCTTGGCATACCTGGATTTGGGCGGTTTATCCCATTCTTCTTGGCAGATCCTCTCGAGCCCCACTAGACTGGATGGGAAGCGTCGGTAAACTGCCATCTTCAAGTCACTCCCCAGATGTTCTATGAGGGTAAGTCTGGGCCACTCCAGGACAACCGGTGATTTGTACTGGGGCCACTCCAGCATTGTCATCGATGTATGCTTTAGGCCCTTGTCATGCTGAAAGCTAAATCGTTGTCCCAGCCTGAGGTCACAGGTTATCTTCAAGGACCTCTCTGTATTCGACTTCATTCAACCTTCCATCTGCTCTGACCAGTCTCCCTGCTCCTGCATCTCCATGGCATGCTGCTGCCACCACCATGCTTCACCATAGACACAAGTGCATAGAGTTCTCTTCAAGGAGTTCAATGTATGTCTCCTCAGGTCAGAGAATCTCTTTCTGTTAGCTCTCAGAGTCCAAGCGGACGGTCAGATGCCTTTTACTCAAGAGTGGCTTCCATAGGCCACGCTTCCATAAACACCGAGTTGATGGAGTTGCTGATGAGATGGTTGTCCTTCTGATCACAGCAGAGACCATCTGAGGCTCTGTTAGACTGACCATTGGGTTCATGGTCACCTTCTTTCCTTTTTAGTGTGGCTGGGACATCTTCATAAAGGAAAGACCCGGGGAGTTGATATGCACAGGGCACTGCCTCCCCCTGGAGTAATAGATGGCAGCCCCCTCAGGTTGCAGCAGTGCCTCGGAATCCCATAGGGCTCCATGGGAGTTGGAGTTTGGCACAGCCATGTTGGATTCTGGGGGAGCTGCAGAGCCCTACTTTGTTGCTTTGAGTGCTTCCAGACCTCACTAACGAACTACAGCCAGGTAGAGCATAAAAGGAGCCGCCTTTCTTCATTCAGGGAGCCAGTGAGCTGGGAGGAGGAGGAGGATGACGACAATGACACTTGCTGGTTTAGGAGGAGGAGGCGTGGAGGTGGAAGGAGACAGAAAGAGGAGGAGAAAGAAATGAAGGCCAAGTGCTGTGCTCTTCTATTACTGTGCTTGGTGCTTTATTGTACGGTGCATTGGTGGGAAACAAAGGGGAAGCGTTTCCCACATGCATTGTTGGACTTGTGCCTGGTGTCTGTCTGTGTCACGTTTGTTGAACGAGGGCACCCCCTGGTGGCCACACTGTTTGCTCAGTAGATTTCAAACTTCTCCCATTTCACAATTCAGGAGGCCCACTGTGCCCCCTGGGAAGCTTTAGAAATGGTTTCATCTCCTTGGTGGTGGTCTGCAGAGAGTTCCTTGGACTTTATGGCTTGATGTTTGTCCTGACAGGCAGTGTGAGTCATGGACCTTCTATAGTCAGGTTGTCATGAGCTTTTCTGAACAAAGTCCATTCAATTCACTTTGAGTCCCCACACACACATGTTAAGGCCAATGCAGCAGCACCACCTAACCTGCATATCTTTGGACTGTGGGAGGAAACCCGTGTAGACACGAGAAGAACATACAAATGTTATAACATGAACCCTGCCCTTCTTGCTGTGAGGTGGTGGCTCTCCAAACTGCGCCATCTTGCTGAAATTTAAATTTTGACTTTTAATTAGCCTATCTTGATTAAGCCTCCTGATGGACTGGCACCCCATTCGGAATATGTTCCAGCTTCAGTCCGCACTCTTTTTGTAGACAGTCCTGGCACTGGGCATGGTCTTTAGCTGTTGTAGCTCATTTGAGACCACGTCTGACAAGTGGTGTGCCCTGAGGTGACATTCTCTATGTACTGCTCCAAAAACTGAAAGGAACCCTTTTTAATGAGAGTACAGCATCAAGTCAATGAACCTTCTAGGCTATTGATCTGGTCAGTGAAGTAGCAGAGGGGCTTGTTCATCAGTTTCAGCTGCTGTGGTGCACTAGAGGGGGCAACAATGAGATGCCCCCCAAAACAGGAATGAATGGTTTAACAGGTGGAGGGAGGCCACTGACATTTTTCCCTCTTCATCTGTTTTGTCACTCGTTTTGCATTTGGTTACGGTCAGAGTCACTACTGGTAGTATGAGGACATACCTGGACCCTACAGAGCTGGCACAGGTAGTCCAACTTCTCCAGGATGGCACATCAGTACGTGTCATTGCCAGAAGGTTTGCTGTGTCTGCCAGCACAGTCTCAAGGGCATGGAGGAGATTCCAGGAGACAGACAGGCAGTTACTCTAGTAGAGCTGGACAGGTCTCCTCGTAGAAGGTCCTTAACACATCAGCAGAACTATTATCTGCTCCTTTGGGCAAGGAGCAGTCAGGCCACTGGTGTGAATGTCTCTTAACAAACAATCAAAAACAGAGTTTATGAGGGTGGCCTGAGGGCCCAACAATGTCTTCTAGTGGGCCCTGTGCTCACTGCATGACAGCACCGTGGAGCTCGATTGGCATTTGCTATAGAATACCAGAATTGGCAGGTCCACCACTGGCAGGCACCCTGTGCTTTTCACAGATGAGAGCAGGTTCACCCTGAGCACGTGACAGATGTGAAAGGGTCTGGAGAAGCCGTGGAGAATGTTATGCTGCCTGTAACATCGTTTGGCATGACCAGTTTGGTGGTGGGTTAGTGATGGTCTGGGGAGACATATCTATGGAGGGACACACAGACAGGCTGAACAACGGCACCTTGACTGCCATTACATATCTGGATGAAATCCTTGGACCCATTGTCAGACCCTATGCTGGTGCAGTGGCTCCTGGGTTCCTCCTGGTGCACAACAATGCCCAGCCTCATTTGGCGAGAGGATGAAGGAATTGATACCATTGACTGATACCCTAATCCACGCTCACTCGCATGATCTCAATCCAATAGAACACCTCTGGGTGGGACATTATGTTTGGGTCCATCTGACACCTCAGCCTGCCCAGGAGCTCAGTGATGCCCTGGTCCAGATCTGGGAGGAGACCCCATGCAGGACATCATCCGTCGTCTCATTAGGACATTGTCAGGTGTGGGGTCATACAACACTACTGAGTACGATTTGGAGTTGAAAATTTGGCAAAATGGACTGCACCTCATTTTTTCCCTTTGATTTTCGGGGTGTCTTTGAGTTCAGCCCTCTCTCTGTCGGTTGATCATTTTCATTTCCATCACACAATGTGACATCCTTTTGTTCCTAACACATTACCAGTCCATAGCAGTAGAGATAGCCAGTAGGATTTGTTTTCCCATTGTCATCTGATGTGTTTTCAATGTGTTCAGTTTAATTTTTTGGAGCAGTTTATTATCATTGATTTGCCTGGTTGGCGTTCATCTCATACAATTCTTGCTACCCTCCTTTGATTTACAAGATATTTTTTGTTCACAGGATCATCTGTCACTGCTTTTGCACCATTCTCAGTAAACCCAGCAACAGCTTTGCCTTAAAAGTCCAAGACTACAACACTTCTGGTCATTTAACCCTTTTAGTTTTGTTGTTATTGTCTCTTTTGTCTTTTTCTTCAGTTAAATGCTCTTTGTTTTGTCTCATTGTGTTACATACTGTATTGGCGTAGTCGGCAGGATGTCTACGAGGGACAGGGCGTATCCCACGGACTTCAGCAAGTTAAACCAGGCCATGATGGAACAGATACAAGGTTGCTATACAGCAAAACAACATTGCTGAGGCCAAATTACAAAGAACCGTCAGGAAAGCACTTCATAGAGATCAACTGGCCAGATGTGTCCCCATCTCTGATTCACCTGAGGGGAGCCAAAGCTCCTTTCCAGTTAGGACCCCAGAGTACTTCTGGTGCAGCAACATTGCCACCAATAAGCACTTAAAGGTCAGGTGGAACTTCCCTATGACAGGGGAGTATCCTTTTTGGCAACTCACCGTGGCGGCACCCAAGTACCCCCATAATATGGGGTCTTACAATGCAACGTACCCACTTGATTCTCTTTGAAGATATTTAAAAGGGTTTGGCTAAACCAGACAAATAGTGCCACCTGGTGACCTCTTTAAACATTAAATAGGCCTTGGATTAAAAGCATCGTTAGTGCCACCTGGTGACCCCCTGGAGGTATTAAATATGGTCATAAATATTTGTTTAATTTTTTTTTTTTTTTTTTTGTAAAACTTGAGTTATTTGTATGGAATGCTATTTGATTTTAATAAAATCAATAAAATCAAAATAAATAAATATGGTCATGCTAAAATGTAATCATAGTCAGTCATTGTGCCACCCATAAATATAATTATGCTAAAATGCAACATGTCCACCTAATAGCCTTTGAAGCCATTAAATGGCCTTGTTCTAAAATATATGAATGATGTCACTAGGTGATCCCTGGAGTAGATGGATCTTGTCACCTCAAGCTACAAATACGGTGCCACCTGAAGGGCCATGTTAAAATTTAAATTGGGTCATGCCTACATGCATCAATACTGCCACCTGCTGGCATGTGGAGACATTAAATGGAGTCAGGCAATCAGGGTGACTTCTGAAGACATTTATTTGGGTATATATCAGGAGTGCCACCTGGTAACCCCAGGAGACTTTTAATGTGTTTGTGCTAAAGTATAACCATAGTGCCACCCTTGTCCTCATAATTACAATTATACTAAAATGCAATGCATCCACTCCATGGTCTTTGAAGACATTAAACTGGGTTGTGTTAAAATATATGAATTGTGCCACTTGATGACCCCTGAAGAGGTTAGACGTGGTCATGCTAAGCTACACAAATAGTGCCACCTGAGGGCTTGGTAAAACATTAAATGGGGTCATGCCAAAATGCAACAATACTGCCACTTGCTGGAATCTGGCAACATTAAATGGGGTCAGGCAATCAGGGTGACATCTGAAGACATTTAATCGGGTATATCAACAGTGCCACCTGGTGACCCCAGGGGACATTAAATGTAGTCATGCTAAAATGCAACCATAGTGCCACTCTTGACCCCATAATTACAATTATGCTAAAATGCAATGCATTCACTTCATGGTCTTTGAAGATATTAAACTGGGTTGTACTCAAATATATGAATTGTGCCACTTGATGACCCCTGAATAGGTTAGACATGTTTATGCTAAGCTGCACAAATAGTGCCACCTAAGGGCCTTGTAGAAGAGTAAATGGGGTTATGCCTACATGCAACAATACTGCCACCTGCTGGCATCTGGAGACATTAAATGGGGTCAGGCAATCTGAAGACATTTAACCGGTATATCAACAGTGCCACCTAGTTGATATGCCACCAGGAGACCTTAAATGTGGTCGTGCTAAAAAGCAACCATAGTGTCACCTGGTGGAATCTAGAAAACATAAATGGGGTCAGGCAAACAGGGTGACTCCTGAAGACATTTATTTGAGTATATCAACAGTGCCACCTGGTGCCCCGGGAGACATTAAACAAGGTCCTGTTAACTGCAGCAGGTGTACCATCTGATGGTCTGGGCAGACACTAAACTGGTATCCTCTGGTGATATTAAAGAGGGTGATGCCAAAATGAAATAAAAGTGCCACCTGGTGGAATCTAGAAAACTTAAATGGGGTCAGGCAAACAGGGTGACTTCTGAAGACATTTATTTGAATATATCAACAGTGCCACCTGGTTGGTGCCCTGGGAGACATTAAACAAGGTCCTGCTTAACTGCAGCAGGTGTAACACATGATGGTCTTGGCAGACACTAAACTGGTATCCTCTGGTGATATTAAAGAGGGTGATGCCAACATGAAATAGAAGTGCCACTTGGTGGCCCCAAGGGATGAGGCAGTTCTTAAAATTGGTAACAGTGCCACCCGGTGGCTGCTGGTGACATGGACCCTTTGTCTTTATACCCTCCCACTAATGATAGCAGTGAGCCTGATCACAAGTCCCATTAAAGAAAAAGAAAAACAAAAAATGAAAGGAAACGCAAAGCAAGCCGATGCCACAGACAGTGAGGCAGGTCGTTATACAAGATGCACAACCGAACAACGCCATTCTCTGCACAAGCCCCACACCATCCTGTCACACTAATTCAGCCCGTTAAGAGATGACATGATGACAAGTCTTGTGGGCAATCGGGCACTAAAGCCTGCCACCTTCAGTCTTTACCACGGCGGAGGCTTTCTTCAGGAGCATCACGCCAGCTGTCGGCTAGCAACCCTCGCAGAACTCCATGGCAACGATTCCTCCGCCGCCTTTCGTTCCAGCGAGCCCTTTCAGATCAGCGGCATTGTTCTCGTCACTGCAACTCGAAGACATGCAAGCAAGCTGATTAATTATGACAACTTGATGAAAGCTTCAAGCACTTGGAGTTCAGAGAGACCAGGAATAGAAAGGAGCTCTTCAGGTCGTCATTAAGAAGGCTGGCTGGCCACATTTGTGCTCAAGCTGGTAAAGAAAGAAAGCTGAATATAAACACTGAGGTCATAATTAAAAAAACAACAGCAGACTTCTCCACCCTTCACACACAAGCCGTGTCTTCGCAGGGCTCTCTCCTTCCAAGTCGCGATAGACATGACGTCTTCCTTCGTTTCCAATTATTGCTTTGGCAGGTGGTTGTGACCAAAGGCACCAACAGATCACAAGGGGGGAGGTGTGTGACCAAACCACTAGGGGGCGTGCCAGCCACCCAACCTGACAAGAGGCACAGTTCTAAAAACACAAGTTATTTTTATTTCTTTTCTTCATCTGTGGGAAACGCCTTCTCCGTTTCCCACAGGCACAGTACCACACAATACTTTCTCTTGGTCTTTTCCTCCTCCATTCCTCCTCCTCAGCAAGCTTCGCTCTCCTCCTCCTCCCGACTCTGGATCACTGAGTCCACTGGCCCCTTATATACAGTACCACACAATAGTGAGTACACCCCTAAGTGACAAATGTCCAAATTGTGCCCAAAGTGTCAATATTTTATGTGGCCAAATTTTATGTGGACATTGGGTCAAAGTGTCATATCTTCAGTGTTGTCCCATGAAAAGATAGAATCAAATATTTACAAAAATGTGAGGGGTGTACTCACTTTTGTGAGATCCTGTAAGGCACCTGGAAGTGCTTCAGGTGCTTGTTACCCCACTTCCAGGTGTGGAGGTAGAACTGCCCACATGGGCTCAGGACCAGCTACAGTGCCCCCCTGGTGGCACCTGCGGACCCCAACAGGGCTGTATAACCCAGGGGGGATGCCATCTAGCACTCCAGGGGAGGTAACGCTCTGGCCAGGTTTGCACACCCGCTCCTCCCAGTGTGGAGGGGTCCCGGCCAGGCAAGGGCCCCAGCCGCATACTACAGGGGTTAAACTAGTTATACTGTAACTTATTATTGTCTATCAGAGCATCTTTCTTTTGTTAACATTGTGTTGGAGAGGAGATTGGGAGCATGCACCCACCACACGTCGGACCACCTCAGGATCCCAATTAGGACTTGAGTGCAGCCGAGCAAGGGGTCGGATGGAATGAAATATCTTTACAAAGGATGGAGTGCCAATCCTGTTGTGCTCGTGGGGAAGGGTAAGGTGTTGCCCACAGGTGAAGAAATAGAAATTGAACATTTATATATTTTTATAAGTGTGCCTCCCATGTCTGTCTGTGTCGGGTCGGCAGTCATATAGCGCCTTTTGTCACACCTGTAAAGTGAGGAATTGCATGCAACATACAAACCCCCTGTATACATAGTACCACGCTGCGGTGCTTCCACCCCCCGACATGAATCACAGAACAAAGCAGTTAAAACACACAAATGTGAAAAACAAATTAATGAAACCCGAGTCCTTTAAATATTCACCGTTAAACATGATCATTTACAGTCTGTGATGGCGAGGAAAGTTCCTCCCGTTTTGGGAAATGTAATGCTACCCAGTCCCTTATGCTGGCCCATCAGGTCCTCTCCCGAAAGACTTCACCTCATTCATAAGAAAAGGAAAAATGATTCTGACAGAAACAAACCCGGGTTCACCTGACTTTTTCCCAGTAGCTTCCCCTCTTACCCCTGTTTTGTGGCGTCTGCTTCTCCTTTGGCTCTGGCGTTCTCTTCTCCTCCTTCACCTTTTTCCCGCCACTGATTTACATATGGTCGGCTCCACCCCTTTCAGTCTGTTTGCCCCCCCGAGTCAGGTGCTCCCTTCTCCAGGAACCATTGGCTGGCCTTGTGTTCTTTTACGGGTTTAGGGAAAGGTGTAAAGCAGTGACACCCACACGTATCCATGACAACCGTCACACCCTTACGTATTCCATTGTGGATTCCACTGCTCATCTCTTTTCGTCCAGCGTGTTCTTCATGTTTTTTTTTTTTTTTAAGAAAGTTCCACCCCCAATGAACGGTTTTGTGTGAAGTGAGTAAGGCCGGTGGTCCAGAATGAGAACTATCTAAAGTTACACGCTTTTACTGTACAATTCAAGAGACTATGATGACGGCTTGAAATCCCCGAGTCGTGTCTAAAACAAATTGTCCTGTCTAATTATTAACAAGGAGGAATCTGACAAATTCCACCTGATCTCGGGGCCTCTGTGATCTGACAGAATGAGGATGTAAGATGGATGTCTCCACTGAGACCTGACAAAACCAAGCTGAGTGCTTGTAAAGCCTCCATACGTGCGAGAGCAGACAGAGAGTCGAGACTGACGAGAGAAGGTCTGAGGCGGGTGGGCAGCAGTCTGACAGCTGGGGGCTCCAAGGTAATAGAGCTGTATGGTCATGTCTGTGTGAGTGGGCAAAAGCCAGAAGTGGGCATCGCCGAGCGCCTCTTTTTATCGTATATGAGGGAAGACTCATTGTCATACGGTGACTTATTGTTGTACATACGATAGACACTTTTATCCAAAGCTACTATTATTATACCTATGGTAGGTGCTCTTATCCAAAATGACTATTTTTTATATAGTATGGTGGACATCTTATGCCTTTCATCCAACCATTTATCTACCTGTCCATCTATAATGTAATGCCTGCCATCCAACCATATTGTACTACCTTCAGGTCAGATCAGGTTGGGGAGCATGCACTAGTACAGTGTGTTGTCACACCCACCACACAACGAGACAGCTTAGATCCTGGTTGGCAACCCCCCAGAGCGAGATGTGGTCCAGTCCCACCCTATGGAAATGACCCTTTAGGTCCAGGGGTAACATAGGGAATCCCCTTGGCCTGATACAGCTGCTCGGGTCCTCAACAATTGAGCCAGAGCACCCTTGGGGGATCGCATCACATGGCTGTAGTGCCACAACTGACACTCCCTCAAAATGTGCCTCATCTGGGACTCTGGGAGCAGTCGCTCATTCGACACAAAGTCAAACCAGTGGTACCCAAGGTTTTTTCAGAGAGACACAGTACCAAAGGAGTCCAGTCTTCATCTCAGGTCCCTGGATAGCATCCACATCTCACAACCATATAGCAAGACAGGAAGCACCAGGACTCTAAAGACTTGGACCGTGGTCCTTTTGCAGATATTGGGTGCCCCTCACAACCCTTTCTAGGAACCCCATGACCCCCCATGCTCTCCCAATCCGTCTACTGACTTCATAAGAAGAGTCACCAGAGTCATGAATGTCACTGCTGAGGTAAGTAAACCTCTCGACGAGGTCGACACTCTCTCCGCAGACAGACACACTGCTGATGGCCATGCCCAAGAGGTCACTAAAGGTCTGGATGTTGGTTTTTCTCAGGACACTCGCGAGCACCCAGACACTCAGACTCCTCACTCAGTCTCTCGAGTGCCCTGATCAGAGGCTCCATTGACTCCACGAAGATCACTGCATCGTCAAGATCCGTGAATCTTTTTTCATCAACAGATGCCCAACACCCAGTCCATGTAAGCACTGAACAGAGCAGGAGCAGAGCACACCGCTGACAAACCCCAGAATCAACTGGGAATAACGTAGAGGGTCTTCCTCCACTCTGCATCGAACTCACAGTACCATGTGTACAGGCCGGCCATGATATCCAGCAACTTTGGGGCGATCCCGCAAAGTCTCAGGATGTCCTACAGGGAAGCTCTATCAACTGAGTCAAATGCTTTATGAAAATCAACAAAGGCTGCAATGAAACTCTGCCAACATTCACATTTGTGCTCGATGAGAACCCTCAGTGACAGGATGCAGTTGATGGTAGACCTCTTAGGCATAGAACCAGACTGCCCCAGATGCTGGTAGGTGAACAAGTGAACACAAATCCTATTGAGGATGACCCAAACAAGGACCTTACTTAGCAGTAAGAGAAGTGTTGTCCCCCTCTAGTTGCCACAATCCAGGCAATCACTCTTTCCTTTCCAGATAGGAGTGACAAATCCCGTTTTCCAGTCAGTTGGGATGACGCCCATCTCTCAAATGGAAGTAAAGACTGCTTGCAATGCCAGGAGGACAGCCTTACCACCCACTTGGTGAAGTTCACCGCGGATACCACATATCCCTACAGCCTGGTTCACCACCTGTGCAATCTTAGTGAGACTATTCGCAGCTAATTGGAGGATCAGTCTCAAGAACAGTGGACCCAGAGACGTCCAATGTCCTAGAGGATCAGCTTTGAACAGCTGGTGAAAGTAGCCAGCCCAGTGGGTCACAACTGTAGGGTTATATCAATATTATGTTTTCCATTCATCCATCTATCCCTCAATCCATCAATCCATAATATAATGCCTCCCATACATCCATTCATCCATCTATAACAGGGGTGGACAATGTCGGTCCTGGAGTGGTGCAGTGGCTGCTGGATTTCGTTCCAACCCAATTGCTAAATTAGAAACCAATTCTTGCCAGTCTCAGGCCTTATTTAATGTTATGGCTTGTTAGTCCTTTCCAAGGATATCATCCAAATGATTTGAAGCCAAAAATGGATAAATTTCTTGTCTGTTGCATTTTTCGTGTTTTATTAAACCAAATAGTACACAGTGAATCCACAGAGGTGTAAATGGAAACAGGTTAGAATATTAGAACATTAGAACACTCTAGACGAGAGCAGGCCATTCAGCCCAACAAAGCTCGCCAGTCCTATCCACTTGCTTCCTCCAAGAAAACATCAAGTCGAGTTTTGAAAGTCCCTAACGTCTTACTGTCTACCACACTACTTGGTCTCCTATTCCATGTGTCTATCGTTCTTTGTGTAAAGAAAAAAATCCTAATGTTTGTGCGAAATTTACCTTTAACAATTTTCCAACTGTGACCCCGTGTTCTTGATGAACTCATTTTAAAATACATGTCTCGATCCACTGGACTAATTGCCTTCATAATTTTAAAAACTTCAATCATGTCATCTCTTAATCTTCTTTTGCTTAAACTGTAAAGGCTCAGCTCTTTTAATCTTTCCTCATAATTCAATCCCTGTAGTCCTTGAATCAGCCTAGTCGCTCTTCTCTGGACCTTTTCTAGTGCTGCTATGTCCTTTTTGTAGCCTGGAGACCGAAACTGCACCCAGTACTCACCAGTGTGTTATAAAGGTTAAGCAGAACCTCCTGTGACTTGTACTCCACACATCAAGGCGCTATATAACCTGACAGTCTGTTAACCTTCTTAACTCTTTTAGGGCTAATTTTTTTTTTTTTTTCTTTTCTCCCAGGGCTGAATATTTTTCTAAAAACCTTTTTTTTACAAAAAGAACACAAAACAATTGTTTAACTTATCAAAGAAACAAAAAATATTTATTTTTGAACAACATAACTGTTTTGCATTTTGTATGAGCCTGCATACTATATAATTTAACATATTATTATTTCACATATTGCAAATTTCACAAGGCAAAGTCCTGCAAAGTGTGGTAACGCTCAAAGCATCCAATTGCGTGCATTGCCACGTTGCACTGCTTGCAATATGTGTTGCACTGGTGCCTCTTTTTCAATAGTCTGTTGCTGCACACAACACAGTCAGGCTTGTACTTTTTGTCCTCATAATTTGCAGGAAAGTGGCGCTCGGTCAGCCTGACTGGCACTGCTCTTTGTAATGGCCTTCCTCGCTTTGCCAAAGGCACTCCAACATATTCTGCCAGCAAGTTGTCCACCCCCTTCTTGCGGAAATCTGCCGCAGTCATAGTACTGTCACTGTTTGCCTGCTTGAATAATATATATCCATTTGTGAGTGCAATCTCACGGATGCGATGGTACACAGTGTGGTACCACTTGGTGGACTTATGGCCATAAGCATATGACCCCAGCATCTGATCCAGTCGATCAACTCCAGCCATTTTGCAGTTGTACTCTTCAAGTGCAACAGGCTTGTCCAGCTTTCTACCTTCTGGGTTTCCCTTAGAACGAATTACCTTCTCACACAAATTGTTGGTGTGAACTGTAGTAATACAAGTCACCCGTTTGACATCATGCCAAGTCAATGCCACCAAGTTATCCGCCCGCATAAAAACAGGATTGTCACCTTTTTTCATTTTCAGCCTCTCTGGCTTCAACTGTAAAGGCATGTGTCTCCTGCTCACCCTCACTGTGCCACAAGCTCCAATTCCCCTGCTCTGTAGCTCTATGAACAATTCTGGTGAACTATAAAAATTGTCCATGTACACAACATGTCCAAAATGTTCATAGCCCTGAAGCAGCTCCAGCACAACCTGAGTTGTCAAAGGACAGTTCTCCCTCTGTAAAGAATGCTTACCAGTGTAAGTAATTACTTTTAGGCAGAAACCAGTGCTTGCTTCAGCCAATACAAAATCCTTGATGCCATACTTGGTGGGCTTATCTGGCATATATTGACGGAAAAAAAGCCGTCCCTTATATTTTATCATTGACTCATCCACAGACAAATCACGGCCAGGCTGATAAAATTGTTTATAAGTTGGCTCCACTATGTCAAGCAGGGGCTGAACTTTATACATCGGGTTATAGCCCTGCTCACCCCTCGGGATTTGCTTCTTGTTATCACAAAAGTGAATGAAGCTTTGCAGCAGCACGTACCGATCACGGGGCATAACCTGTCCAAAGCCACCAGGTGACAAAGTACGTTTGGACCAGTGCTCCTGAAATTATATCGCCAGTCAAGTCCCATCTCTATCTGCAATGCCACAAAGCCCTTGATCTCGTCTTTGGTTGTGGGTTTCCACTTCGAAAAACGAGAATGCGGAGCAAGCGCCTCCCGCGATTCAAAAAATTGCTGTGCGTACCTGTTCGTCTCATCCGCTATCAGTTGAAAAACTGCCTCAGGAAAAAACAGCCTGAAATAGTCCAGCGGCGTGTGATCGGTGGTGTCCAGCAGCAAGCCGTGCCTTTTTGTAAAGTCCGGTAGCCAGTTCGGCTCCCAAGGATCAATGTCTGGGTATTCCTCCCAAGCGAACCTTGCCGTAGGTGCAACGACAGCGCGAATGCGCTCAGCTGCCAGCCGAGCAGCTGCGGTGGCATCGGCTGGTCTCCGATCGGCTGATGCCTGCTCCGCAATTTCTTCCTCGATCTCCTGATCACTATCAAAGAAATCGGAATCTGACAAATCAGAGTCCGACTCCGCGATAATGCGCAAAGTTTCTTCGGCCGAGTATTTTCTTTTTTGAGATCGCTTCGCTCCCGCATGAGATGTTGATGCCATCTTGCCTTTGTTTCTATTTGTTTACATATCGCAACTCGCACACGCAAGGATTAGTTGCTGAGCCAACGAGATTAACAGTCCTCCAAGCAGAGAGGGAATGCCTGTGACGTGACAATGGGTTTTGTCGCCATTAACAGCTGATTGTCGCCCTCTATCCCTGGATGTCGACTTTTGTCGACATCCGCCCTCAGCCCCTCCTGTCGACAAAAGTCGACACCCGCCCTAAAAGAGTTAATGGCTTCTGAACACTGTTGGGAAGTTGATAGCTTAGAGTCCACTATGACTCCTAAATCCTTCTCATAAGGTGTACTCTCGATTTTCTGACCGCCCATTGTGTATTCAAACCTCACATTTTTACTTCCTATGTGTAATACTTTACATTTACTGACATTCAGTTTCATCTGCCACAAACCTGCCCAAGCCTGTCTGCTGCCCAAGTCCTTCTGTGATGATAAAACATCTTCCAAATTATCTGCTAATCTACCTATCTTGGTATCATCTGTAAACTTAACAAGCTTGTTACTTATATTCCTATCTAAATCATTTATATATATTAAAAATAGCAGCGGCCCTAGCACTGACCCCAGTGGAACACCACTCTTAACATCGGCCAGTTCTGATGAGGTTTTTCGCACCATCACTCTCTGCTTCCTGTGTCTGAGCCAATTCTGCACCCATCTAAAAACATCACCCTGAACTCGCAGATGGAGATCTGCTGGCTTCTTTGTCATTTAGCATTAAAAAGGGTGAATGCAGCTGTTCAAGACTGAAATTAGCAATTAAGGATGGGGAACCTTAACAAGTGAGACCACGAAAATGAAGCATCAAAATGTCACTTCAGCAACAAGGGCTTCATCAGCGATAGTTGAATTCTCATTAAGACACTGGATTGGAATAAAAACCTGCAGCCACTGCAGCCCTCCAGGATCGACATTGCCCACCTCTGATCTATAATATAATGCCTTCATCCATCCAAGTATTATATAATGCATTTCGTGCAGCCATCCATCCATCCATCTACCTATTGTCAGTCACCACAGTTTAACCCTTAAACCGCCAGAACCGTCGGTTCCCAATGCAATCTGCCAGCACACTGGAGCTGATCAGTCCATGCTGTACATTCGTTGAGTGCCCAGCTAATGACCACTGGCGCTCCCTACAGCACTGCAGCATCACTGTCAAAGGGATTGAGCCCCTGCACTATACTAGCCTGCCAGCATCAGCGTTTACCTCTGTGTGTTAGCATGCATCCAGTTGAAGCGCAGTTGGCTCAGTGATTTACTGAATTTAAGCAACGGCATCAGTTGCACCTTCTACATATTGTTCCAGTAGTTTTTTGCAGTTCATTGGCAGTGTGTTAAATGATCAGCGTTGCAGTAATTGTGATGCTCTTTGCATGAAAAAAAAATGTGTTCCATTAAAATTTCACTTTTTCTTGGTGAATTGTGACATTTACTTAAAAAGTGTAGCAAAAAAGTATTTGGTGTCCGAGGGGTGCATTAACCCCCCCAAGTATGTGGCGGTTTAAGAGTTAAGGACTCTGGGGATGGTGATTCCCCGCTGCCCCACATGTTGGCTCTGTCTACTAATGCATTTTCTCCTCCTCCCTCTACAGACCTGGAAGACTGATGATGGCTTTAACACCAATGATGGCACTTCCGATGTCTCTCCACCTAGATCCACCTCTTTCTGCAGGAAGTCCTTAAAGAGAGAAGATCCACAATCTTGGGCAGTCGAGATTAAGACTAGCATCTGAAAAGATGTTTTTTTTTTCTTAGTGCCGTTTGTAAACCACATTTATTTTTAATCAGAACTGTGCGGGGTTTGCCTGGGTGTGTCTCTGCTTACTTTCTTACAGTGGCGTAGTCGGCAGGATAAATCGTATCCAGGAGGATGAACACCAGAAGTGATGTCATTGGTGTTAAAGTCGTCAATCTTCCCAGTCCGTAGAGAAAAGATGTTAGAATACAGCGTCAGCCTTGGGAGTTGTGGGGAATTACCATCACCAGAGCCCTTATGGTGTCCCCTATGTGCACGCATGTGACACTTTCTATGTGTTTATTTGTAATTAAATACCTTTAAAAATCAGCCTAACTATCATATAGTGCTCTTTTCACGTATTTGTATCTTTCTATAATGCTGTACCTTTAAATCTTTCTGTTTGAGCTTTGCATTGTCAAATGAAAGCCATAATGTACTTTGAATGGAACACACTTTATTAAGTCAATCAATGACCTTGAACTTTAATTAACTTAAATTAAATACCAGATTCACTAGCTACAGCTTCTCATTATTTCTTTGCAAACTCTAATAAATGGAAAACAAGAGAAGCCGAGTGTATAGGATACTTCACGCTAGACGTTCCTTTCAGTTGCTTATTCACCGTTGCGTCTGGTCTTTCCGCACGCTCTGTCTTCAGCAACATTCCAAGGGGGTTGCGTTGGAGCCAATTAGCCGCACAGGAAAGGCCACATTCTGGTTAATAGAATACAAATCACAATGTGGACATCACAAGATGCTTCATCCACAGATAGGGCAGTGCAAGTTAGTGTACAGTGCTGTAATAAGAAAGTTATTTGTGCCGATTTTCTTCTTCTTCTTCTTTCGGCTGCTCCCATTAGGGATTGCCATAGCGGATCATCTTCTTTCATCTCTTCCTGTCCTCGCCATCTATCTCTGTCACACCCATCACCTACATGTCCTCTGTCACCACATCCATAAACCTCCTCTTAGGCCTTCCTCTTCTCCTCTTCCCTGGCAGCTCTATCCTTAGCACCCTTATCCCAATATACCCAGCATCTCTCCTCTGCACATGTCCAAACCTGCGCTGTAATGGTTGCTACGTATTATATGCGCTTTTATCTGTTTCAGCCACTTGCTCCCTTTGGAATAGATTTCCGAGGGAATGAGTGTCTTGGAGGATATCTCTTTAAGGGGAGAAGGGGGGCAAAACCACGCCTGTGGGTCCTTGCCTATGGGTCTTGTTGGTGTATGTCGTAAGAAGGAGAACTGACTTAAAAAGGGAAGGAGGTGTGCATTTTAAAAGAGAAAGAGCTGGGAAGGTGGATTAGCAAGGAAGCTATGTGTAAAGAAAATAAGGTGCCGTAACAAGAACAGTTCGGGCACACGCAAAAAAGAGAGTTTTGGCTAACTGGGAATGGTCATCAGAGCGCACGGCTTTACCTTATATTTTTGACGCTGACATCTGCCATGGACGGACGTATGATGCTGCTGGTCATGCGCCGTCTAGTAATTCTATGTCTATGCTTAAACCTCCATCTTACCTCCAAATATTCAGTTCTGTTTTGGACATCTCTATTCAACTATTTCAAAATTTTTGCAGCTGGTATATAATATTCGGGTGGCTGCCCCAAACCTTTATGATGTCTGGAGACTTATTTTTATCACGGCAGTCTGTAAATAGTAATATTTCTTTTTCTTCCTTTTCTGCTTCGCCATTTTCTAGGGAGTGCATTATAGACCAGTTCAAGGGGGTGGCCATATTAATTGGTATCTGTTTAGTTGTTCCTCATTTGGGTAGGATTGGTGAAAGGTTGTTTAAAGTTTTGTTTGGTTGTTTAAAATATATATTCTTGTTTGTTTAATTAACTCAATTGTTTGGCCGGTTATTTCCTTTTTTTCAAACCATAAAGGACATTTCTATCTAAGGGAATCAAATTGGGGCTAAGGTTTTGTTTAGTTTTCGTTCCCAATAGAATTACTTTTTCCTAAGAGTAGGAGATTCACGTTTGTGCCGGGCTCCTCATCTTACTTCAAAAGGAACTCGCTACAATGCAATCTCGCATCTCTGACTTTGTCTCCCAACCGTCCCACCTAAGCTGACCCTCTAATGTCCTCATTTCTAATCCTGTCCATCCTCGTCACACCCAATGCCAATCTGAGCATCTTTAACTCTGCCATCTCCAGCTCTGTCTCCTTCTTTCTGGTCAGTGCCACCGTCTCCAGCCATTATATCATAGCTGATCTCACTACCATCCTGTAGATCTTACTGTTGTCCGCATGTTTATTTGGCCAAATTTTACACTGGATACCCTCCCTGACGTAACCCTCCCCATTTATCCGGGCTTGGGACTGGCATGAAGAAACACACTGGTTTGTGCATCCCCTGCAGCTGGGTTATTATTTGTGACAGTTTAATTTGTGAAAATTATTTCACACAGACATACAGTTTAGCTGAGAGAGAGATGGCCAGAGATGGACAAAGGACAGCTGTAAGTCACATTAGGCTGGCAGAGGGTGAGGGGCAGCACACAAGCGGGTTATTTTAAACAATTTGCTGATGTCTGTATGACCACCAGGGCTGAACAAACCCAGAGTCTGTGATAACACTGCACAGCAAAGATTTTGCTTCTTGAACACTGCTGGGTGTTTCTAATAGATTTTTGGGTGCTGATCACGAATATCACATCAACATTGACTCATCATTTACCGTTTCAGTTTTGTCATGATTTTTTTCTTTTATTTGTATCCAAACATTTTCGCTCCGGTAAGTGACTTATCAACAACGGTTTGTACAGCCTGAGTATGTCCAGGTTGAAAGCTGTTCTGTGGAAGTTGACATCCTGGGCTGGTCTGAACGAGCTTGACGCTGACTCAGCCTGCTATAAAGGGGGCTTACAGACACCGATCCTGCTCATACTGTATAGATAGTCAGTGTGTATGTAGAGTATCAGTATAGTAAAATATAGGATCTGTAGCAATATAATAGTAAGTAAGCTTGATGCTATAGACGTTTTGGTGTTGGTGATATGTCTCGACAATGTCGTAACAGCCGTGATACATTCTGCTTTATCTGTGGTGAATATACACTTGTGCCTCAGAGACGTTGGATGACTGCTCTTGTGAAGAAAGCTTATCATCTGTATTTCAGCTGGTGATCAAGACAAGACATTTGCTGTGCGACATGTGCTGTCAGTCTGAAATCCTGGCTCAGAGGCACTCGAAAGGCGATGCCGTTTGCTGTTCCGATGACATGGAGAGAACAGAAAGACCATGTGACAGAATGTTACTTCTGCTTGACTGATGTGTCTGGTTCCTCTGCCAAAAACAAGAAGTCATTGAATGTCCTAATCTGCCTTCAGCAATGAGACCCGTGCCACGTGACGACAGTCTTCCAGAAGATTGGATCTGAGAAGAACCAGATGAAGAAACTGCAATGCAGGGTACTGACAGTGACATTGAACCGTGCTCATCAGGCGATCCACATCTGATAACACAGTCCAAATAGAACGGTTTGGTCAGAGATTTGGGTCTGTCAAAAGCAAAAGCTGAGCTGCAGGGTTCGAGACTACAGGAATGGTGTTTGCTGTCACCAGGTATGAACATTTCTGTGTTTCGAGGCCGACATCGTGATATAATCAAATTTGTTGCACAAGTCGACAGTCTCTGTTTCTGTTGTTACATTGAAGGATTGTTCTCGGCCTTGGGTTGTGATCACAACCCAGAATAGTGGCGTCTCTTCATTGATTGTCAATATTAAGCCTGAAAGCTGTTCTGCTACACAATGACAATGTTTATCCTTCAGTACCTGTTGGCTATGCAGCACACATGAAAGAAACGTATGAGAATATGAAACTGTTGCTGAAGCACGTCCAGTATAGCGGGTACAACTGGAATATCTGTGGAGATCTTAAAGTCGTTGCTCTGTTACTGGGACTGCAGCTCGGCTATACAAAGTACTGTTGTTTCATCTGTGAATGGGACAGTCGTGCCAAAGAGTCACACTATTCTCGACAGAACTGGCCACTCTGTAAAAAGTTAGTTCCAGGACAGAAAAATGTGGCGCATCAATCGCTTGATATTTTTGCCTCTTCTTCACATAAAACTGGGACTCATGAAGAATTTTGTGAAAGCACTGAACAAGGAAGGTGAAGGTTTTCATATTTAAGACAGACGTTCCCAAGAATAACTGACGCCAAGATCAAAGAAGGCATTTTTGTTGGCCCCCAGATCAGACATGTTATGAGTGACAAATGGTTTGAAGATCTGTTAGTTGGGCCTGATAAAATTGCCTGGAAAGCCTTCAAAGATGTTGTTGACAATTTTCTGGGCAATTACAGAGCCCCAAACTCCATTCAGCTGGTAGACAAACTTCTCAAAGCATACAAGACAATGATGTGCAACATGTCACTCGAGATTCATTTCCTCCACTCACGCTTGGACTTCTTGCCCACAAATCTCGGCGCTGTCAGTGACAAAGACGGTGAGACAGGACATTGCTACGATGGAGAGACGATACCAGGGCAACTGGAATCAATGCTTGCTGACTACTGTTGAACACTGCAACGTGATGCACCAGACATTGAATACAAAAGAAAATCAGGAGCAAAACACTTTAAATTCTGTTGAATTTAACAGCTTATGTGAAAAATAAATGTGACTAAATATGTTATTGTCAGTAAACATATAAATGTATATTTCTCGGAGTTTACATGATGCAGTAAAACCAAATCTATATTTGTGCATAACCAGTAGGTACCTGTCACAATCAGCAAAAATTTTTCAGAAAGCAAGATTTTTGAAAAAAAATGTTGTACAGTACAAAATATGAGAGCAGGTGAGGGTATTTATAACCAGAGTCGACCCCTGAACCCTTAGACAACACATCAGACACCAGTTAAAAGTTCAGAAATGAATTTAATATTTCTATAATGTGCACAAAGCACCGCCACCTCCACAATAATCACAATAAACAATCAATAATACGAAACTCTAATCACAATCCTCCACTCCCAGCAGCTCCGTCAGCCTTCCTCCCAACTTGGCTCTCCTGCTGGGGTTTCCCAGAGTCCTTTTATATTTCTTGACCTGGAAGTGCTTCTGTCCCTCAGTCCATGTGATTTCATAGCACCTCCGGGTCAGATGAAAACTTCTTTTCTTTAGCCCAGAAGTACAGTACTTTGTTTCTTCCATTCCCCGTGACTAGGGAGTATGTCCGGGCTATATGGAAAATACAAATCCCTGTTCCTCCCTGCAGCATCCCCTGGCAGCTCCTATTGCATCCAGCAGGTCTGTGAAGCCGAACTCCATTGTCCATTATGCCCTGCTGGAATTTGGGGCACCTCCATATTGTAGGGAGGACTCCATCTAGCAACGTGGGGGTATTGGCCGGGATTAACTGCCGGCCATATATCACATCAGCCAGTGCTCTGGTAGTCACCCATATTTGACATGAATGTGAGGGTTGATAATGACGAGGATCCAGCATGACAGAAGCAACCAAGGTGGCCAACATTTCTCACTGGATGGGACACCTGTGTGTCAGCTATTACTCACTTAACCAAGATATCCCTCTGCTTCTCTCCAACTTGAATATGTATGTATCTATACTAATAAAAGGCAAAGCCCTCACTCACTCACTCACTCACTGACTCATCACTAATTCTCCAACTTCCCGTGTGGGTGGAAGGCTGAAATTTGGCAGGTTCATTCCTTACAGCTTCCTTACAAAAGTTGGGCAGGTTTTATATCGAAATTCTATGCGTAATGGTCATAACTGGAAGCAGTTTTTCTCCATTTACTGTAATGGAGATGAGCTTCAACGCCGTGGGGGAGTTTCGTGTGACATCATCACGCCTCCCACGTAATCACGCAGCACATAGAAAATCAGGAAGACCTCAAAAAAGCGCTGAAGAAAACATATAATTGAGAAGGCAGCGAAACAATAAGAAGCGAGCGAGTGACATATACAACCATATTCATGAGTTCTGCTACTTCGGAAACAAAGCACGATGTAAACCTACACTTTAAATTAAGTTCATAGACAGGCTGCGCTGGCGTTTGTAATTTAGTGCCTGCCCATATAAGGCCGTCCGTCAGCGGCAATCCAATAGCAAACTCCACTAAATATTCACGGGTGAAGGACTGTGTTTATGGAGAGGAAGATGAGATGGTCAGGGTGGTGTTTGGCACAAACTCAGCGAAACTGCGAGAGAAAGTTTTAAGTGCCAGGACTAAGGTAACATTAAATACAGCTATGGACATAGCACGAGATGGCACCAGCACAGCTGGGAACCTTCGATGCATGTACACCGAGTGGCTCACGTGAACTGACGCAGTGCACAGATAAAAGCAACAGTTCCAAAGAGGCTGAACAAAACCGAATTACACAATTGAAAAGGCAGCAAAA